>NC_133755.1:169710155-170015321 GCF_036562045.2 Rhinolophus sinicus | reverse complement strand
ACTTGCAATGGGTGTCAGAAGTGAAGATGGTCCGGTGAACAGTTCCCTAACTTTGCAGAGTACGGAGTAAAGACCAGGAAATACACGCAGAGTTTTGCTCCACGACTGCATGTCTTTGGCTAGCTCAAATGTTTGGTCACCTAACATTTCTGGGTGGATTTTCCTCAATGAAGACAGTCTTAATCAGATTTATAAATAGTCCAAGGTGGAGACTGTGCTCACCTAGTAAGAATTCAGACAAAGGCAGTGAGAAGTAGACAAGTGTCACAGGATGTCAGCTCAGACAGGGTCCAAATGCCACCTGCAGCACATCCTGGCTCTTTCCCCTGGGCAGAGGAGGCCTGTTGTATAAAGAGCCTTATTGAAAGCATATGAGCAATGGACACACTGGGACCAAAAGCCTTCTGGCTTCTAGGTGAGGTTACTCGAGTTTCTGGTTAATAAATCCCACCCCTTTATTATAACCTCAATTACACCAAACATAATCAGGCTTTCATAGCCAATGGCTACAACCACTAAAATGTAATTTTCATCTGATTACAGTCTTTCTTTGGAAACTCCCGATTCTCTCACTGGTCAGAAACATTGTTCTGAAGGTGACAGCTTTCCAAGGTTGCATTTCAACTCCTTCAGCTAGCATTCAAACTCTATTCCTCACCCTCTGCCCACAACTACAATCTTTTTTGAGGAAACCCCATGAGAGGCCAGATGGCAAGGCTCTCCTGCGTGTAAACACTCAGACCCATTAAACTGAAGGGAAATGACTGCTTCCTCAGCTTACTTTCACAGATCCCCTGATAATCACATTCTGTTAAGCAATTTGATTCCTAACTTAGAGATCCATAGGATAAGCTGATACCCTGGCATTTCTGTCATTTTATTTCTATTGTAATATTCTTTGAGCACTTAAACTCTCACCATAGTTAACTGTGGCCTTAGAAGAGATTGTTTTTAAAGTGTACATACAAGTTCTTTGCTTCATCTAAGTCCCTGAATTAGTTACAAGCACATGGGTGTTCAATAAAAATTTGTTGAGCAAATGAACAAAGAGAATATAGCAAAATGCCAACCACACCTCCTCTGATCACCCACACAGTCTCTCTGTGTTGTAAATATCCAGTTTATATTTTCTCTCTTCTGCAATTAGCTCAATGAACAGGGGCTACGTACAGAATACATAAACTGAACAAAATTTTAAGTAACAGGTTAAAATGCTAAACGGATAGAGAGCTGATATGAGCAGGATGAGTTGACAATGGTCACCAGCAAAGCCTGTCAGAAAGGTGAGATGCAGTCACCAAGACATCTGAGCAATAGAGGGAGATTCTGCCTTCCTACTGCCAACGCAGAGAGAACAACAAAGCAGGCCTGCCTTTCTGAACAACACTGCCCAATTTCTATTTGCAGACCACGATCTAGACATCTCTCCTGCACCTTCCCCCGGCCATGACATTTCCCTGACCTAGCTGACTACTGATTACTGAGACCGAGAAATGCTTCTCACCACATAGTCTCAGACTTCGTCATCCTGCATAAACCCCTGATGCATATCAACTTACAGGTTTTGATTGCTGAAGTAATAAGTAGCACCACAACCTCTATTTCACAGAAATGAAATAAATGCACAGAAAGAAAAACCTGATGATTATCAGAGAGCAATAGTACTGCCACATTGAGCTATAAAAGAGATTTCTAGCAGTTCATTGATCGGACTGACAACTCCCTGAACAAACGCTAAGACAGAAGCCCTCAAGCTCACATTAAATGCATTTGCTGTCCACCATCCCAATACGATGGAGGTGTTCCTGTGTGATCCTAAGATTTGAAAAACATACAAAATTGGAGAGAAAATTAGAAAAAGCTCCTCCCTAGGCTGGCTAACTGGTCCCCCCTTGATTTCTACAATTGTCCACTAGGCTATCACTACAGATCCTCCAAATTCAAGTAATAACCAAAACATAATTACTCCTTTCCTTCTTGCATTGCATAGAAACATCCTTTTGCTACCCTTCAATCAGCTCTACTGCAATATCAGCTACATCAGAAATGCCATTTACTTAAGGGGAAAGGTTAAAACACCATTCTTACTAATCAATCACTAATACATTAGGGTGGTGACTTACAATCACACTGCTGTGTTTTGAAGGATCCCACTCAGGAAAGATTTACATGTCATGAGTTGACAGTATAGAATATGAGACAAAATGGGAAAACACAAGTCCTTTGCTTATCAGTCAGGAAACCACACAGGATGACATGAACCCAAAGTATATGACAGAAAGTAACACACCAAAAACAGTATCACTTCTGTGAAACTGCCAGATTCTTCAAAGTCAACTCTTCAATTTGAATAATTCAAGAACATTATTATTGGTGAATTCTGGCATTTTGTGTATTTAATATAGTATAATGGAGAAGCATTACATGGAACCAGATTCAACCAGCACGTGCCAAGCTTTATGCGATGGGCTTTCATACGTGCCTTGACTTCTGCACTTACTAACTAGGTACCGGAGGCAAATTACATCGCCTTTGTATGTGTCGAAGTCCCTAATTTGAAACAAAGAGTGTCAACCTCATAGCTTTGTTGTGAAGATGAAATGAGTTAATACACGTGATGTGATTAGATTGGTACCTGGTATGTGCTTAGTAATTATTTAGCCATTATTATTGTTGTTGTAATTATCACTAACATTATGACCTTTGTGAAAATCCTTACTAAAACCCAGGGAGGTAGTTATTACTTCCATTTTATAAAGGAGGAATTGGTGGTTCAGAGAGCTTAAGGAAATTGCTTGAAGTCACACACATTTAGTGCTGGCACTGGCATAACACTCTTGATTCAAAGTCCAGTCTTCTTTCCACCACCCACCCTACCTACGCAACGACGCTATAAATAAACGTTATCTGAATCAGCAATGATGTATTTCTTACATTTCTCACATCAAAGTGGTATCATAATTGTACATAAAATTCTTTTGATAAAAAAATAGCCCTGCCAGAGAAGGCTGCTTCAAAAAGAACAGCATTAACTATTAGGCATTTAGTTGAGATAGAACAAAATCCTTTAATGTCCTGAAAGTCTTAGTGAGTGGAGTAGCTTTGCAAGACTGGCAGGATGGAGAAAGAAAGAGCACAGGATTAAGTGCCAGAAATTCAAGTTGATTCCTGGCTTCTTTGCTCACTCCTGTGAGGTCTCAGAGAAGTCACCCAAACTCTCTCCTTCAAGTGATGATTCTGAGAATTAAATAAGATAACGCTCATTACCACAATGTGAACTATAGAGCTCTGGGGAAATATAAGCTATTATTTTTATCATCACAATCCAGGTGCCAATAAAATTGGTTTCTTATGAACATGATAAGCTCAAAGGTACAACTATCCAAACTTTTCTGAAATGGTCCTTTAATAGACAAATGAACTTGACTGAAATTCCTCAGCATTTTATAGCATTTCATTCCTAGAAACTGTGAGCTAAACAAAGAACAGAGATGTTCACTTGTAAACACCTGTGCCTTTTCCTTCTTTCTTCCTCTGAAACTCTGAAGAACATTCAAATATTACATCTTTTTATCTCTTAAGCCTCCTTATAGAAACCAGATGGGGAATCTTTTGTTCCAGGGGGACATGACCCATTATTTTTATTTACCTGCATGGCTGTTAGTGAGTGTAAATATTTTGCTCCCTAGATACTGCAAAAATTGGGGAGAATGGGGCTTATTTCAGTGAGAAAATGAAAATGACTTTCTACTGCTGCCTACCTGCAGAGCCAATCAGGAGAGAAAACAGCACGTCCAAACTTCCCCACCTAAATAACCCAAACATGAACTTCTCCATCTAGGAGAAGAACTGAAGAAAAAGGGAATGAAAAGTAAGTAAATGACAGGTCTACACCTCCCAGTCCAGATTTACTCTTGGCAGCAATCCTCCCCGCCCCCCACATCACATGTTAACTCATCAGCATCATCCAACACCTTTCTTGACTACAATCCTATTATTCTTGTCTAACCCTTCACAACAATTTAATATGATTCTCCAAATAAATAATTGCTTTAACTCTTACATTAATTCCCCCAACTAACTATGAGTAAAGAAGCTCTAGTTCCCCCACCCGCAAAAAAACACTAAATGGTGAGGTCTCCTGCCTACTTCCCATTCTTACTTTCAGAAAGCCTGAAATCAGAATATCAAACCTCTGGCAGGAGTTTAGAGTGTCTAACTCTTAAAAATAATAATAATAAAAATCTCTCCAGAAAAAAAAAAAAGATGTCCAAATAACAACATTCTGAGTGGTCTCCTTGCTCCATACACACATATGATGAAAACAAAAACAATCTAGTTCATAACCTGGTCACTCTATAGTGAGACCCATTAATGGACAAACTGTGTTCAATACACAGATTTCAATTGTTTATGGTTCCTAACACTCAAACATGGGTACACTGCCCCAAATCAACAAAGACAGATGAAAATAGGCAAAAAAGGTAGGATTCAGAGAAAACAGAACAATCAAGAGCGCAGAATGATCTTAAAAATAAAAACAAAGAAAATAAAACATTTGATTCATATCCTCAACGAGAAAAAAATTGCATCAATGAAATAAGATATACTAAAAGAAAATAGTGAACAGAGATCAAAAAAAGGACTCTTGCATTTTAACAAGAAAAGACTTATTAAAAATAAGGTAGCTGAAAATTTTATATCTCAGTAAAAAGGCTAGAAAATAAAGTCAGAAATCTTTCAGAAAGGAGAACAAAAGATCAAGGAGAAGAAAAACAAAAGGGAAAAGATAAGAAATTAGAGGCTCCATCCAGAAGATATAACATCTAAATAACAGCACGGACAGAAATATAGAATACTGAGGGAGAAATTAATAAAAATAATAAATAATAAAAGACAATTTTGACATAACTCTTACGACTAATAGAGCTTGCAAAGTACCCAGCATCTGAACAGAAAAGGAGCCACACTAGAGCATATCATTGTAAAATTCAAAATATGGAGATAATCCTAAAAGTTAACTGAAGAGAAGAAAAATAAGGATGATCAGATTTCTTAACAATAGAACTAATACAACAATAGAGCAACACCATTAAAATTGAGTTTTAATAACAAATTTTATCCTAGAAGTCTACATTATCCCAACTATATTGATCAAGATATATTTTTATATATGCAAGAATTCAAAAAATTTACCTTCTGTGCATCCTTTCCCCAAAATCTACTGGATGATATGCTCCTACTAAAATGAGGAAGACTGAGATTGAAGAAAGAAAGCACCTAACAGAGGACAACAGTAGACAGAAACCTCAGGACAGTAGCTACTCAGTAGATCCAGAGAATAACTTCTCCAGATTGTTGCATAGGGGCTCCAGGAGGAAAATCTGGGGTGGGGGCATGGTAATGATGTGTTTGAGCATACAGAAAACATATTATTACATGCTTGATGAAGATATTGGCGAGTTCAACTATAAATTTCTGTTGTTTAAGCCAAAATAAAAAAGCAATAGGTAGGAGACAAAACAAAGACAAAGTAGTTATCAACTCCAGGAAAAACAAAGGGCTATACAAGAAAGGAGCCATGGTCATATTTTACTATTTGGTTTAGCAGTGAAAAACATTTCTTTAAATCATAAATTATCATACTTGACTACTGATTTAATAAAGTGTTAAATAACTTTATTAAGGGGATGAAGGGAAATGAATTGTGTAGAGAGTAAGAGAGCTCATATTTCCCCTTAAGTCAATAAACGAAAAAAAAAAAGTAAGTAAATACATATTTAGGAATGAAAAAGTAGCAGGGAAAAAGCTAAAAGTGTTATTGTATTAAAAAATCATAAATACAATATATAAATATAAAAATATATACCTCTAGAGAGGGAAACTGAGGGTTGGAAAAGTCAGTTATTTTTTCTTTATAGTGTAATCATATTTTTGGTTTTCAAAACTATAAATATGTATTATATTGATTAAAATATGTATATTTTAATAACTAAAATTAAATTAAAATTTATATGACTGCAAGATGTAATTAATATAAAGAAAAACTAGAGACTGTAAGAATAAAGCTTAGATAAGTAACTGGCCTCAAACCAAATGATCTTAAAAGACCCTAGTCATTTAAATCTTACACACTTGGAAAAGCATGCTTTCCTGTCACTTTGTAATTATACCACTTCAAAAAACAGAAGTCCTACCACCATTGCTTTGAGATTGCAAACAGACTCCAAAACATCTGATGAATCTTCTAAGTTCTCTGACTTATCAGAGGAACAAAGTGAAAGCACTTCTTTTACCAATATTTTCATTAATAGATCATATCCTACATTGTACTTTTGGTCATTAGAGTATACAAGGACATTAGATGTGTTGGTCTAATTAAAATAATAACCATTGCTTTTTACATTAATATTTCTACACTTGATAAATATCAAAACAAAGCACAAAATTTCTTCTTCCAACAGAGGCAACTATTTAATTGTGAACAACAGAACTGGCTTTAAGTTTCTTAAAAATATATACATATAAACTAATAGAATGTATTTTCCTGTTATAAATCTAAACTTCTACCCAAATGATCCCAAAACTTCTCACAATTATCTTTGAAGTTTGGCTTTTATATAAAAGCAAGCAACACACGAGATCTCATGAGTTTTACGTTTTCCTAAACCAGACATATTTAAGCTTACAATTAAGGAAGTTAGTACTAGTCAAACATACTCGCTTCACTTATGGATAATAATTGCTACTTAGTATTTACATAATCAAACCCACTTATTGTGGGTTAGCTTTAAAAATACATAACTTGATTTAATAAAATCCAGTTGAAACATGGCATTTAGGAAACATGATTTGTTTACCTCTGTTGGTTTGTAGCAGTCTACAAGAGCTTCCTAGAATGAAATACACAGAAAGTAAGTTTCATTATTTTAAAATTCAATGTCATTTTAAAAATGAAACTAAAAATTATTTCATCTTTATAGTATGATTCTAAACATGGTAAATCAACATTTCATACTGACTGTCTAGCGTCACACTTTGGTTTAGCACCCGTTAGTCATCTAAAGATATAAAAAGCTGTGCCCTTCATATGCAGGAATGCCCTGCACGCTCCAGAATACACACACACACACACACACACACACACACACGCGTGCAGACACACCCCTTTCCTTTGGGGTCCCAACTTGGTTAACAATAAACTGGATATACTTAAGTTGAGACAGCCTGTGAGAGATGACAGTTACACTGGGCAGTGATGGACTGGCTGTGAGTCAACCCCAGAGCAGCTTGTCACATCTCTGCAGGCTTCAGTGTCCTCACCTGGGAACCGAAGGGGGTGACCTGATGGCAGCTAACGCTCCTTTCAAGTTCTCAATTTTAAGAAAACATTTTTGTCATTTCACTCTGTATAGAACTGATGCCTGCTTTTTTTTTTTTAACTTTTATTTCCCAATTAAATTTACCAACAAGAAATAATCATTAAACAGACTGTTCACCACTCCAGAGATGCTAGTAATTATTAATACATTAAACATATTAATACATTCAAATGTGCCCTTTAATTATGTGCCCTCTAGTGATCATTTGTCACCGGTGATAACCAACAGCCATTAACAGTAATTATCAGTGAACATTAAGAACATTGGCAGGTCAAAGGTTAGTTGGTTTTAGAAACTTTCTAATACAGATTTTTAAATGATAGATTTGACCTCCCCTGGGAAGGGAAATGAATATTGCATTACTCTGGACTAAGGAAACATAAGACATTTCAACATCCATAGTTATACTAGAATAATATCAGGTGAGCAAACTCCAATAAAAGACATTTTATTAAACAGAATTATGTTGTAAACCATCTTATCTAGAAATTAATTTCAAGAATGATACAATCCACAACTGCAAGACCAGAGTCCTGGGTTTAGACACTCCGGTTCCAGCTCAGCCCCTCTCCTCACACAACTGTAGGACACCACTTCCTTCCCTGGCAAATGGATCTCTGGAGGCAGAACCAGCTTTCCCTCCCAGGAAGATGAGGCGCAGATCCGAAAGCTGCTTCGAGAACTGGCTGTAGTCAAGACCTGCTTTATCACCAGAGATGAACGTCATGGGGGTGAACGCTTAGCATCCCACTGCTTTCCTCTCTGCAAGCTGCCATGCCCACGTGCTGTGCCAACATCTCCACAGGGCAGAACTGGTGCATGCCAAGCTCTGGAAGCCCAAGTGGATTCTAGCATCTATGACCAGAAGGTTCTAGATTTTGAAAGCTGCTTACCCGTAATTTTAAAGCTCTCTCTTCTTCACTGTCTGCATCAAGAAGATCGTCAATGTCAATTTCTACATCTGGCATTTCTTCTTCCTGGAGGACAAATGTGAAGGCATTCTATTTAGTGAGAAACTGCATTGCACCAAACCAACTTTGCTGGGTTAAATAAATTACTAGCTCATCAATTAAGGGGGAAAGCAAGACTCGGAGGAAGTGGAGGGAAAGGAGAAGGAAGGGGAAATAGGAGAGAGAGAGAGGAGAAAAGGAGTAAAGGAAAACAAGCAAAAGAAAGAAGAGAAGAGAGGGGGAAGGAGGGGAAAGAAGGAGGGAGAGAATAGAGGACAGAGGGGGAAAAAAGGGAGGGAGGGAGGGGGAAGAGGAGATTTAAGAGTCACAAGCAATACAAAGTAATAAACGTATTTCAAAACTGACAAGTTTCTACTTCTTGGCAGAAAAGTGCGATTGTGAGTAGACAATGGAGCTAGGCAAATTATAGCAAGAGGGGTAAGAGGTGTGGTTTCCTACCCAGCGTCTAACTTCTCTTGGTGACTACGGCATCTTTGATCTTTCGTGAGGGTTAGGCAACTCCTTTTATGGTTCTGGGTGGGGTAAACCTGATTCTACCACAGGTTTCTGAGGCAGGGATCGTGGGTGAGCCTCGCCTGAGTGCCAGCCCGTTACTGACTCAAGAGAGGACTCGTGCCCCCACTGAGACGAGTGGGGCTCTGGGAAAAGAAGTTCTTCCAACAGAAGCATCCTCCTCATTCCACTGAGGAAGCTCTTAGCCTGGAAATGCCCTGACCTTGAAGGGAATGAGTCTGACTCCACAATTGGCAGAGTAGGAAAAATAAGAAAAGAGGGTTCTGGATAACGTCACTGAATCGCCGAGTCAAACCACCTAGAAAGCCGTATACCCTCAAGTAAATCCCTGCTATTATTTCAGCCAGTGTGATTGGAGTTTAATACTCCCAAAACCAAAGACATACAATCCAGAAAAGAGGGTAAGGAAGTCCAGCTGGAATGTGGTGACAGACCTCACTAACTTGGAACCTGTACTTCCAACCCAAAGTAGGTCTTTGCTACTTTTCATTTCTTCTGTTATCTGATTTTCTGCATACCTATGAGAACACTGAAATCAAATCACATTTAAGAGAGGCTGTAATTTTGCATTTCACCTTCCCATTAGGAGTCACCTGTACCCCAACTCCTCCCAACCACAGGGATGGGTGAGGAGCGACCCAGAAGAGAGAAGGAGACACCTGTGTGGGGGACACCTGTGTGTGCACCTGGGCCTAGCCGGTCTGTGTCACCTGCATCATCTGGTCAGCAGAGGCAAGGCTCACTTTCTGAGTCTTTCTAGTAAAATGCATTTGCTAATAGTTTTCAATCATTTTTTTTCCTATTCCAACACAAAAGAGGACCCAAGTGTTTTAAGGAAACTGAGAAATATGATACACTATTGTGAAATAAGAAGAAATACACACACACATACACACACACACACACAACCAGGGGTGCCAAAAAAATGTACACAAGTGGACACGTTGGTCAACGTTGCTCAAGCAGTAGTTCCCCGTAATCAGAAGTGTCTGGACGCTGATGGGAATCACTTTGAGCCCCTCTTGTAATTGCAGAAGTCAAATGTGACTTGTATTCATCTTTTGTTATTGGTATATATTGAGCATTACAATTTTAATAGTTTTTTCCTTTCTTCAAATGCGTAAACATTTTTTTGGCACCATGTGTGTGTGTGTGTGTGTGTGTGTGTGTGTGTGTGTGTGTGTATCTGCCCCTGGTTCCTGGCACAGTGCTCCTAAAACCCTTGTATACAGAGGTACTAGGATAATTTTTTATTCTAATAATTAGTCTTTGACTTCGGTTCCTGACACAGAGATCCTAAATCCTTTGGAATTTCTTGGGTGATAAGAGCATCTTTTGTTTAATGAGGAGACTCTTGGTGGGCTCCTGGATGGGGGCTGGTCATAAGAAAGTCCAAGCCATAAATAGGAGCTTGGAACTTTCTACCCCAACCTCCATCCTCCTGGAAGGGGAGGGGGCTGGAAATGGAGTTACTAATCAATCATGCCTATGTGATGAAGCCTCCATAAAAATCCCAATAGAATGAGGTTCAGGGAGCTTCCATGTTGGTGAACACACCCATGTACCGAGAGGCAGGTGCACCCACCTGCACAGGGACAGAAGCTCCTGTGCGGGGACGCTACTGGACCCCACCCTCTGTACCTCTTCAGCTGGCTATTCGCCTTTCTTATGTCCTTTGTAGTAAACGTTAAGTACTTCCCACCATTCTGAATCCGTGGAGGGGGTCTGGGAACCCCGATTTAGAGCCAGTAGATCAGAAGTACAGGCAGCAATCTGGGACTTGAGGTTGGCACCTGAAGTGGGGGCAATCTCATGGGACAGAGCCTTTAACTTGTGGGACCCAACGGTATCTCCAGGTAGAATTCAGATGAATTACAGGACACCTAGGTGTCTAGGAGAATTGCTTGATTTGTGGGACACCCACACATCTGGTATCAGAAGTGTTGTGAATGTGGAAATAGTGTGAGAGTAAAGGAGAAACATAAAGGAGTGTGGTTTCCTACCCAACTACCCTTAGTAACACTAGCTCCTGAAGTCAGGCCCTCAGTGGGCAATGGACAGTTCCAGAAATAACCCTCTAGTGAACCCCAAGTGATTCATTTCTGTTCCTATGGTGAATTCCTGTTTCGATCCTTTGATCGGGTGTTCAGTAGGGTAATCAATGTGTCTTTTGCCTCATCTGCAAAGTTCCACCCAATAGAAGAGAGGTTTTGTATTCATCAACTTTTATCTTTATATTTAATTATCATTTACCCATTAACAAAGCCAACAATATAAATAGGAAGTGTAAATGTTGAGAATAATGCTGACGAGTGACCATTCAGTGGCTAGGGGCATAGGTCCAGAGCAGGCAGCCTTCAATCAGAGGCCAGCTCTGCCACCAACTGCTGGTGGCAACTGGGCAAGTGCCTTTACCTCTCTGGCCTCGGTTTCCCCACCCCCAAAAATGGGAAAGTAAATAACAACTACCTCACAACATTGATGTATGGGTTAAATTAGCTAATTGATATCAAATTCTTAAAATAATAGTACCTGGCATACAGCTAAGACTTCTTGATTACTGATTATTGTTTCTTAACTATTGTAAGAGACACAGTCCATATTGGAAAAGCTCAGATAAAACAGAAATAACATTGAACGTAGAGGGCAATTCTAACATCCTTAGTCTTATTAAGGTTAAAATCTCTTTTAAAGAAATTAATAATAATATAATACCAACAAGAGATGAGAAAAAGCATATCTCCTTAGAAAATTCTAATGACCCTGAAACTGGGAATGACGCTTCTTGCTAGAGAGTAGTGATACAGCTCAAATTAAAACATCATCCCCTAGCTTCCCAGGATGTCAGAGAGCAGTACAGGGGTGTGAGTGTGTATATAGCTATGAGACTATTTGACTTTCCCTGCCAGGCCCTGCAGACTCAATCCACATGAGTCAGTGAACACAGGTAGTATATACCGCCCTCCTCTTAGAGGCGGCTGGGCTGCTGTCCTGCACTAGAATCCATCAGTCCCACACCTCTTCAAGCCAGTCTGACTCTCAGACTGGTACAGAGTCACTATTTCAAATGAGATGCCATTATTAACCCCCTGTGGGCAGAGCAGGGAGGTGGGTACAGATGTGGCTTCCAAGGGGGTGAAGGATGGCAGAAGACGCCGGGAGGGTCCCAAGGCTCCACTCTGTTGTCAGGACACTGGGAAAGACCTCCCTGGATGTGCGTGCTGCTTCCCTCCCTCCATGGGGACCCACCTCCCTGGCCACCCCATTCCCCTCCCCCACACTCCCTGTGTCCAACGTCCTCTTTGTGTGCATATGTGAAACCTCCACTGAAAGGAAGACTGGGGGAGAAAGGGCATCATTGAGGGAGTCACAGATAGACAGTGGTACAGCTGTCAAGGATTTGTCAGACTTCTCATAGTCAAAGAGCCGGTGGGGACTGAAACACCATCCAAGAAACTAACCAGACTACAAGACCACAGGTGGAAATCACCCTCCCTGGCCACGAATGTGGAAGCCGTGAGGGTGGGGCCTGGGGAGCCAAGCCCCTGACAGTGCACATGCGTGCAGGCTAGCAAATGTGGCCACGAATTAAGTCAGCTCCCTCTCCACGGCGTGGGCATGGTGTGACTTTAACAACCACCCCACAGGGACAAAATACTCACAGCCAGTTAAAGTAAAAGAGATAAATCCACAAGTTTCTATGTCAGTAGCCATTTATTCCCCAATTCTCCCCATATCAGTCATGTGGGTTCGCCATCATATTTGATTTGAGCACAAGGGATATATATTTACAGGAAGGTTTAATGAAATCAAGCAGAGGAAGCAGGATATAGAACCTAGTCAAGGACTCACAACTAAGGAGAACTCAGTGTCTGCTCTTCTTAAAAGAAAAAAAGAAGAAAGCACAGGAAGTGGGTTTTTTTGCAAACATTATTTAGCTTTGACGCCCTGCCAAATTTGGTCAACCAAGCTTTTACTGGTGCAGCAGCAAGGTTGAGTCCCACTCACGTAGCAGGCACGCGCAGTTAGGTGGCCTCTCATTAAGATCGCACACAGCTCTTCCTCAGGCCCTGCAGTTGACCCGTTTTCCCCAGCCCTCGAGGTCTGAGCTGTCCAACATGGTAGCCACATATGGTATTTAAATTTGAATTCACTAAAATGAAATATAATTAAGAATTCAGTGCCTCAGTCACTTTAGCCACATTTCAGTGACCGATTGCTACACATGGCGGGAGGCTACTGCACTGGATGGCACAATACAGAACCTTCCATTCCATCAGATGGGACAGGCCTAGAGCCCACTCACTCTCTGGACCACAGGTCAGCAAGCAAGCTCCCTCCCCTCTGAGAGGTGTGTGACAGAGTAAAGAAAATGCATCACAAGGGCACCCTCATTACCGGGCATGTAGCTGGGAAACCCCGGGCTTGGTTTTCCCCGTGGGAAAACTGGTACAAACTCTTCTCTGACTAATTACAATAACCATTAAGCATCGGCACTTTCCACCAATCCATGTGGCTTCTCATTGCCGCCACCCTTGTCTCTCAGAGGCAAGGAGGCGTCTGAGCCTAGGGTGCACACTGAGCGTGCAGCAGGGGTGTGTTCTGAAGGCCCATGATGCCAAAACCAAAGCGGGGGTGAGAAGGACACAGAGACCTGGGCCTGGAGGAACCTGTGGGACTGTCCAGGAAGGAAAGACTGAACTAGTATAGAATACAGCATCCGGGTAATCTGGTAGTTAGTATTTTTAATGAGGAGTGAAAACAGTCTAAATGCAATTGACATTCTCTTTAGCTCTATCTGCTGCATAAGGCAGGGGCAGTAAATAACCTTAGTGACGGATGAAATCACTTACAAGGCAGTAAGTACCCCCATAGCCCACTCTGGTGTACAAGAGTTCAGTGTGTCTGGGGACTTCCGCACATTAAAAACAGATCCCCAGGCAGTGGTTCTGGTGACAGCAAGTGAACAGTCTCTTTGGAGTCACTGAGGTAAGACACCAGCGAACACCGTGCCACACTGAGTCAGAGGTCCACCTTTTGGTGCCCATAGAATAAGGCCTGTGATCATTTTTTGCATTTTTCTGGTTATACATCTACTGAGTACATTATGTGCAAGGCACTGTGTGTCAGACACCGTGAGGCCCAGCCCTGGAGGGACTGAAAGTCTAAGCTCAGAACAAAACAACATACAATGGCACCAAAAGACAATGACAAACTCCAAGTGCCTTAGTAGTTAAGGAGAGGAAAACGTCTAACTGGGGTTGGCTGGCGGCGGAGGTTGTGGGGGTCACAGAGGAGAGGGCATGTCAGCTGGGCTTGTGGAGTGGCAGGATCTAGATAGGTTTAGAGGCGGAGGGAAAACACCCACAAGAGACAAAATGGTACACAAAAGAAGGCAACAGTACAAGATGTGTTCTAAACACACGGTGTAGAAAGGTCCCTGGCCTTAAGTCAGACAACTCTGTGCTGCAAATCTGAGTGCTGCAAATCTGTGCTGCAAATCTCTGTGCTGCAAATCTGAGCTATGGAGGCCACACGGGTAACAGAAATGAGAGCTGAGGTAGGGTGGGGTGCTCTAAGGAGTAGTGGGGAGTGTGGCAAACTGGAGAAGATATGCCCCAAGGAAAGGCAGCAAAGAACACTCTATTCCCACCTATTGGAACCTGTTTGAAACATGTGCTCAGTGTGGCCAGATTTTCCAAGTTTTCAGGGAGAGTTGAAAATACAGATCTTTAATGTGAAACTATCCCGATTTTTTTTTAACTTGGTTAACAATTCCCTAAAATATTGTGAAGAACAAATAAAATCCATCACCCTGCAGGCTGCCAGTTTCCTCTCATCCTGCAGAGACTGCAGCCACTGAGGCCTCCAGGGCAAGGGTAGGTAATGCCAGAAGGGCGAGCCGGCGCAGGTGTAGAGGCCAGGCAAGGGGAGGAAGTGAGTGCCCGCTGACAGGCACTTTGCTCATCCAGCTGTGAGGTAACAGGGCTGGAATGCAAGTGGTGGCAAGAACAAAAGGAACATTTCAAACAGTGATAAATAGGCGGGGAAAACCAGATGGAACTCGGAGGTGAACTGGGTATTGGATGACAGAGAAGGAAAAAGTAGAGAAGGTCTAGGTTTGGAGCCCGAGAGCTTTTAGACAAAGATGACATAGTAGGAGTACACCTGGGACGTTGAAGACATCTCACGAGTTAAGCCATCTCCAGCACCCCTAAACTTCAGAGCTGTCACGGCTCAGAGACACACTGCAGTGCTGAGTGACAGACACACAGACCCTGCAGACAGAACCTGCAGCCTGCAGCTGGACCTGTAACAGCCAGGACCTCACAACATGCTCAGGCGACAGGCTGCAGTAATGCAACTGAGGCAGGTTCCCAAAACACTGTCAGCCTGTGGTGAAAACATATCACACACACACACACACGCACGCACGCACGCACGCACGCACACTCAACACATACCACATGCACACACGCTTCTAACTAGCCTGAAAATTTACACCATGAACCCTGTCAAGTGTGGTGTCAGCTTTTAAAATATACACACACTCACCTCTCTCTACAACAGTGAAGGGAGCAGGAATACTTAAGCTAAAACAGCTCGAAAATGGATTATGGTTTTTAAGCTCTATGACAGAGAGCTTAACAGCTCCCTAAAAGTGACAGTGGCTCACAGCACAGTCTCCATCTCAAAATAGGAATGTAAAGTACCCTGGGATTAGAGTACTATGAACGTGATGGCAGCTGAGGGACACCCTGGGGCAGCCAGAGGATAGGGAGTGGGGAACGGCCTATTATGACAGCCAACACTTCTGAGAGCTCACCTTTCTGTAAGTCTACAGGGGAAACCAGCATAGGCAGAAGCTAAAAAGAATAGAGACAAACTGAATCCTGAAAATTATGTGTGTTTTCTATGAGAATATTTACATTTCATGTTTTCATTTTTAATGGCAATCCAAAAAAAAATTATCGAATGGAAGCCTGTTGAGTCTAAGAATCATCTGAATGACCATCCTATAACCAAGTCGGCTGTGTTTACACGTTAGCATCAAGCAGAATTACGTTAATTGTCATGAGCTAATGAGAAAAAGGCCAAAGGGCAAATTTAACGCATAAATGACTTATTCACACCAAGTATAGCCAGAAGGAGCACCAAAGGACACTGAGCTGTAGCACTCTGTACCTAACTCCTAACACAAAAAGAACAACGTCAGCCATCATGGTAAATTCATGTTGTACCGTTGAGTCCCGTTGGCTGGGCATTTATGTTTAATTTGCAATTCGATTTGACTTTATAATTGGAAGAACCATAAGCAGAAGGAGTTTATACTTAGTTTTGAGTGGTACATAGTTAAATGTTATAGTATTAAATATTTAAATCAGCCCTGGAATCTACAAAACATTTTTCCCACTTAAAAAGGAGCCTAGCTTACCTACAGCACATTACCATGGGATATCAGAACATCGGAGATGAAGGGGAGATCCGGGAAGCTTTCAGAAGGAAAACAAGTCACACACAGAAGGACAGAGAATCAGTGTCGTCAGGCTTCCCAATAGCAATGCTGCCCCTAGAAGCCAAGGGAGCAACGATTCCAAAATCCTGAGAGGACACGATTTCCAACCTGGATGGCTTCATCCCCCAAACTGTCAACTAAGACAAAACCATAAACATTTTAAGATACATTAGTTCTTACATCTTAATACATTTACCTCCCATTTCAGGAAGTACTGCTCTAGCAAAACAAAGACACAAACTAGGGAAGTCATCCAGAGCTGTGAATCATTGAGGCCGGAGGGCATACACTAAAATCAGGAGTGAGGAGGGGAAGTTCAAGGCCAGGAAGTGAAGAACAAAGTGAATGGAAGCTTAAAGAGCTGGGAAGCTGAGTGGAAGGAATGTAGATGAGTTTATTTTATTCCGGGCATGGAGCCCAGCTCCTGAGGGCATATGTCTGCACAGGTGGCCAGGCCATTCAGAGGGGCTAGGGTAGGATGGCCTCAACTCACACCTGAAACAGAACTAAAATGGGGTAAACAAGCATAGGTCATTCCGGTTTCAACACTCTTGGCAAATGAGGTGACCCCATGTTACTAGTATGTCCCCAACATACACTTCTTGTAAAAGTTCAGTATCCACCAATGGTGGAAGCTTACTCAAAGCCAAATGGCAAAATTTCCCAAACTTCTCCTCTAAAAAAATCAAAGTCCCCTGACCAAACTTGATCCTATGGTACAGCAAATAGATGTTGTTTGTTTGCTTGTTTGTTTGTTTGTTTTAATACTCATACATGACGACTTTTATTGCATCTTTAAAGTATCACAAATAATTCTGAGGAATCACTCAGATTGACATTTTGGCATTTCTGTAGCTGGACAACTTAGATCTTATTCATTGGCCTGTTGAACTGTTCCTTTTTCAGAAACATAGACACTATCCCCAAATGTTTTGATGTCCTTGTTTTTAACTGTTGTGGCTTGTTGAATCAAAGCAGCTGAATTCGATATAAGTTCAATATCATTTCCTTCAAGAATTAATTCATCTTTCTGGGCTTGAGATACTGAACAAGCAACAGGTGACCTCATCTGAACCCTGTGGATGTATTTTTCACCCAAGAAATTTCGGATTTTAATAAGAGAACCATTCTCCTGAGTAATGACGATAGGGAAGTGAGCATACACAGACCTCATGTTGTAACGGACGCCAGTGTAAGACCCTTAATCACGTTCTGGCCATGACCACTGTGGGGACAGAGCTGGGAGTGCAGTTTCCAGGCTCCTGGCCTCACGTGGAAAGGTGCTCACTCGGCTAGTAAATGGCCATCAACTGTGATTGGATGGCCATCAGCTATGGCTAGTCGGCCGTCAGCTGTAACCAGTGAGCCATTGGCCATTAATATAACTGCCGTGGCTACGCTAGCAGAGAAATGGGGGCTACCAAGAAGATGGTAGCTGAGCTAGCAAGCGAGACTGGTACAGGAAGACCCCTTGTTGGGGTGCTGGCGGATATTTGCTTCCTGTGTCTCCAACCCAGCCGCCAGCGAGACTATAGTGGTATGACTCCCCTATCTATGGCTCCGTGGGTGTTCCTTTTTGGCCTCACTATATCCTGCGTTCTTATGTGGGGAGCAGGACAGGAGACCCTGCATGACGCCCTGCATGACAACTACAGATAGTGCAAACAGTAGCCACTTCCTTTCTATTTCCCCACCATTTGTCAACCCAGAGCCTCTTCTTTTTCCTTCCAAGGAAACTGAGTTCTGCATCATGTGACTAAAGTCCCTCCACAGGGTGCCTCCGGGGCTTTCACAATAACTGTGCGTCCCTGCAGAGTGACGTCCACATTTTCTGGGACGTCCACTGTCTGATTACTGAGAATGGTCTTCATCCTCACAGGAGATGCAGCTAACAGTGGGATGTTTTAAATACCACCCACCAAGGCTGCTGTTCTTGCCACCAGGAGAGCAGGTCTGAACCTCTCCTGATCCCACACACCCCACAGCTAAGGTTCATTTCTGGATCACTCAGAGCATAAATACACATGACAGCTGCAGCAGAGAGAAAAGCCACAGGACATGTGCTATCCCCAGCACCCAGCACCCAACACCCAGCACCCAGCACCCAGCACCCAGACGGAATGCCATCCTTTTCTTCCTGCTCAAGGAAACAAACTGTGATACAAGTGATCAAGACAAACTTTTGTTTTTTTAATACCCTAGAATACGTTTTAATTTTTTTGATAGTTCACTAGCTTTATTTGGTACTTTCACTCTTATCACTGAACAAATCACTTGTGACACAGCCTCGTGTCATAGCAGCTCAATAGAGAATTCTTGCCCTAACAATCAACAAAACAAATGCTGGCTCATAGACATAAAGACTCCCGTTATTGGTCATGTGAGAGTATTCTAGAACCAGGCACCTCTACATCAGGTTTTAAGAGCACTGGGCAAATCCATACAACATCGATTTCCTAAGTACCTACCATCCTCCAGGTACTTTCTAAATGTCAGGAATAAACAAACAATTGACAAAAATACTTGATCTCATGGAGATTAAACCCCGTTGGGGAAGACACACAACAAATACATTAGTATAATATCCTGTGTAGCACATGGTGATAAATAGCTTGAAGGAAAAATAAGCAGAAGAGAGGGAATAGGATGGCTGGAATTTGAAATAGGGTGGTCAGAGTAGTGACACAAATATCGCAATAGAAGACTTGAATTAGGTGAGAGCAAAAGCTGTGTCAATATCTGGGGGAGAGCATCGGAGGGGGAACAGCAAGTGCCCAGGTATGTCTGAGAAGCTGCAAGGAGCCAGGGTCAGTAGAGTAGATTGGGGGCGGGGCCCCTGTAAAAACTCTAATTGGATCAAAGAGTCCCTGGGTTTTGAGCAGAGGGGTGGTGTCATTTGATTTACCTTTTAGAAAGGATCACCCTGGATGCTTTGTGAGGAATGGTCTGTTGGTGGGGGGTTGGGCCTAAGCAGGACCACTTGGGAGATCACAGAAATGACCTGGTAAGAGAGGACACTGGCTTAGGCCAAGGCGGCAACATGAATATATTCTGTTCTTATTTGGGTCACTGCTAATCCAAACCTCAAAGAGCAAACAATATGTCTGCAGCTGCACCAGTTATGACGGTTGTCTGAGCGAGCGTATTTTGCAAGTTTCAGGTATCAAGAGCACACCTATTAAGCAGAGGCAGCTGGTGGGTGGAATGGTGGGTGTGAGCTGCTGGCAATGCCGACGCAGGGCTGAGGGAGGGCACTTGGTGAGAGTGTGCCCAGACGCAGACGTGAGGGGAAGTGAACTGGATGCTGAGTCAGGCAGGGAGGAGCAGCCTGGGCAAGAGAAGCCAAGCTGAGGGGGTGCTGTCCCAAGTCTGAACCCCATTTCCCTCCCCTGCCCTCCATGTAGGGTGTTCTTCCTCTGTAGGGCATCAGGCCTCCTCCACTGCTAAACATCTGCATTTCTTAAAACCCGACATTTAGCAATTTGTTTTAACAAATTAATACCTCTGGAGAGAAAAATCATAGCCCTCCAGATACAGTTAAAAAAAAACACCTCAGAGTCAGGGCAAAGATGGTGTTCTATGTCCCATCCTTAGTCTCAATGGCTCACAAGGCCACTTCCTTCTGTGATAAAAGGACACTGCGTCTGGGTCAGCATGGAACAGAACAGGAACCCAGTGACCAAAACCTCCATATTCCCACACAGGCCCGCCGCTGACCCTGTTTCTCAGCACAAATGAGACCAGCAGGGGCCGGGTGGCAGCATGCCCAGGGCATGGAGTCTGCAAAAAGGCCCAGGTTTTAATACACCTCCTCTGCCACTTAACAACCTGTGTGAGCTGGAGCAAGACAACTCACCCTCCTCACCTTCTTTTCCCATGCCTATAAAATGGGGATGACTTGTCTAATTCTCAAGGCTGCATGAAAACCTGCATGAAGGTGCCTGGGCGTGTAGCGCAAACCCAGCGACAGCAAATTCGTGACATGACCTCAGAGGGTGCTACGTTGACGGGATACATTTGATCAGTTGGTTCCTCTTTTTTAAAAAAGTTCTATGTAAATGTCTCTTCTAAGAAATGTTTCACTCCAGATGCCTGGAAATTTCAAGTAAAGACTTAACACATTACCAACTTATTCAAAACCACAAGGATGAAAAGGAAAAAAAGAAAGAAAGAAAGAAAATGTAAGAAAAAAATTCCGAGGCAGAACTGTCTGGAAACAGTAACACTTTGCTCTGCGTTTCTGCATGTGGTCACCAAATGTACACAGCTGCTCATCAGCAATGCCAAAGTGACAAGAGAGTCAGGAAGCTGTTCCTAATAAGGTATTTGAAAATCCGTGATGGCAGTTCATAAAGATGGCAGGTGCACCCTTCTTAGCCACAGCATAACTGAGGACGGTGAGGACGCCCTAAAAGCTCTGCCTACAGCAGACAGACGGACAGCATCCTCATGCTGCTTTACAGCAGTGCCTCCCTCCGACCCTCAGCTCTCCCCAACGGTGCCGACATCACAACAAACACCATGCAGGTCCTGAGGAAGCTGGTGGAGACAAACATTGGGTCGTACATCATAAAAAGACAGAAGGGACTAGAAGCTCAAAAATCTGGACAAGGCAACTCAGCAATGAGTTCAAACTGGTACGGGGCTACAGGCAATGGATAAGCACACTGGGAAAGAATAAAGGAGTGCTCCAAAGGGAAGGGCTGGTATCCCCCAAGGAGAACAATAGGCAATGGCCGCCCAGCCTGTCTCCAAAAAGTCACACTCGACTATGTCCTGTTTCCCACCCATTTAGTGATCTGGCCAGGGCTACCTTCTGATAGAAGATGGTGGATACCAACTTTGTTAGTAAAACTGCTTAGGGGCCAAGCAGAACTCTTTAGGCTAGAAACCCCCAATTTACCCCTAGGATGCCACAAAGCCAACAATAATTCAAAGCCCTGTTACAGCCCAATTAGAGAAGAGACAGTGCCCCCACGCTACCAAAACTGCTGCCACACTGCCAGTGACAGGATCATTCTGATGGAAATATGGAGTCACCGCAGTATTTGAGTTTCTAAACACTGAACAGTGAATCCAGATGCTTTGTACCTCCTATCTTGGGAAGGCTGCTAAATCAGCTATGGCCAAGTGTGTTCAGGTCTGATAGATGCACAGAAGAGTTAGACTGAGAAGATGGTGTGGAAAGGCCACTTGGAAGAGATGCCAGGCAATGAAAAGAAACTGTGATTCCCCCATGGGGACCTCCAGGTGCAGACCAGCAGCCACGATGCAGCTGGAATTTGAAAGACTATGGTTGAAATGAACTATCAAGCCACAAAAAGACATGGAAGAAACTTACAGGCATATTGCTAGGTGAAAGAAGTCCATCTGAGAGAGCTACTTGCTGTATGATTCCAACTATACGACATTCTAGAAGAGGCAAAACTATGGAAACAGTAAAAGAAATCAGAGGATGTCAAAGGCTCTCAGAAAGGAGAGGTGAACAGGCGAAGCACAGGGCACTTTACAGCAGTGAAATGATTCTGTGTGATCCTGTAATGGATACATGTCATTACTGTCAAATCCTCTAGAATGCATAGCACAGAGTGGACTCTAATGTAAACGATGGGCTAAGTTAATAATAACGTATCCACATTGCTTCCTCAATTACAAAAATACACCAGACTAATACTAGATGTTAATCACAGGGGAGGTAGAGGGACAGGTGGGGATGGTTGAGAGGGTATATGGGAGCTCTGTAATTTCCTCTCGATTTTTCTGTAAACATAAAGCTCTTCTAAAAAATAAAGGCCACTCCGTTAAAAACAAAAAAACAACAAAAAAGAAAAGCTACTGTTTTGGCGGGGCTAACACATGGCAATGTGAGCGACTGCCCCTCCCATTAGTGGCCGCGCTTATCTTTACTGCAACACATGGGTGGGTAAAAGGTTCTGAGTGTGAGTCAAACTGCAACATTCAGCCACCTGAGGCACATCTGGGCACGAAGCTCAACCTCAGAAACCAGGGCCAGTGTGAGGGAGGTGCCATGTGGAAGCTCCCAGAGGAGTCACTGGGGGTTGTCCCAGCAGGAAAGGAGCTGCAGTCAGGACAGTCTGCTTGGCCTGAGTGGAGAGTCCGACTCCTTGCTGAAAGGAGGCAGGGTTACCGCTGACAACATGTGCCAACCCTCAGAACAGTCGAGAATGCAGATGGGAGAAGGAGAAGCAAAGCCGGGGACCAAGAAAGCCTGGGGCATGAAGGTGTGGGCGCAGGCTGGGGAAGCAGGCAGGAGTCAGACAGCGCCTCTGCCTGCGTGGCCCAAGTTGGGGTACAGGAGAGGGCTCAGGACCACCCATGAGAGATGTTCTGCCTGAGGAGAACTTGCGGGAGTTTCTTTCATTACCTTCCTCACACGGCTCAGGAGGAAAGGGAGGGGAGCTCACACTTGATCCAAGGACCACGCCAGGGTCAGAGGATGGTCCCTGAACACAGGGGCCCAACTACCTTAATCAAATTCCAATCTTAAAAGAGAGGCCTGCCCACCCCTCACCCCCCAAAAAAGTCATGATAATGTGAAATGTGCAGACCAGTGAGTGTTGCTTTGTGAATAATTACCATAATAATTTACACGTAATGAGTGCTTACACTGTGCAGGCAATGTGATGAGTCTGGGATGTCTGGCCCCTACCCCTGTCCCCTCCGCTCCCCCTGTCCCCAATCCAACACCAATTCTATGGCTTAACCATCTGCAGAATCCACACTTGTTACCACCTCCACTAGCCCCAGGTCTAAGTCAAATTATCTCCTGCCTAAATTATAGGAATCGCCTAACAGCTTCCACACATCCACTCTCATTCCCCATCCAATCCAGTTTCCACTCCATAGCCAGAGTAGCAACTCTCTAAGGACACCAGTCTGTCATTGCCCTGCTGAGAATGGATTCCTACTGAGCTTAAGACCAGAATCCTTAACGCAGCGTGTAAGGCTCTGGGTGCCAGGCCCCTGGTGTCCTCTCCAGCCATATTCAACACGCTGCTCGCAGGTACGCTGGCCTCCTCCCAGTCCTTCCTCACGTTCCCCACTTAGGCCTGCCCAGGGCCTTTGCACACGCTGCATGCATGTGTGGTATGCTCTGCTCATTATTCAAAGTCAGCAATCACTTCCTTGGTCTCCTCTGTGACAAGGTCAACCTCCCCACCCCGAAACTGCATTCCCAACACCATGTACCTCTCCTTGGTTGCATTTACCACACATAAAATTTTATATCTGCCCATGTGTCTCCCTAAATGATAAGTCCCTAGAGCAGTGCCTTGCACAGTACATGGCACATAGAAAGCCCTTGATCATCATCTTTTTGAGTTAAAGAATGAGCAATTCCCAGAGAGGAGTAATATTATTGTTCTATTTTACACACGGGATGTTTGAATATCTCGACCACTGGGGCTGAAAAACTTCGTTTTGAACTCGGATAATCTGACCCCGACATGTATGGTCTATGCCAGTGTGTATTGTATGCCTCCCAGGGGACAAGCTCCCTCCCCTGATTTCAGTGACTGTTGGAGCAGCGAGGGACAATGGCGGAGGCCTTTCAGTAGTGTGGGGATGGCCCCCAGCCACTGCCATGGCTCCAGGCACCTGACACATCAGAAGCAGCCAAGACTCCCACAGGAATCTGGCACCCAGGAAACAACTCCAAGTTTCCATGGGCCACACCCTGTGAGAGACAGACTTGAATGGACTCAGGGTTTTGGGGTGAGTTTGGGAATGACTAACCATTTCCAGAGAACATGTTAAATAAACACCCAGCTGGAAGCCTGGGCCTCACCTTTTACAAATATGGTGGAGATGGTTGATTTAAGTATTGCTATTCTCTTGCCTGTCAGAAAGGAGGCCACATCTGCCCCTGAGGGGCTTGTCCAAAGCGGTAGGGAGCCGAGGGCTGGGCCAGTCTCTAGTACCCTCCACTCAGTGAGAAAGGAGTGCTCCCCAGACCCAAAATGGGAACTGGGTGGGTTTACCTTAGGGTGCAAATGATACACTTACGTCTGCAGACTTGGGTAGAGAAGGGTTCGAGATGATAGGGGAGAGGAAAAAAGGCAGCTGTTGCACAGAAGCAAGTAATTAGGACCCTGACGTTTGAGGGGTGTCTATGCTGTATCACCAGTCTCCTGGGGCTAAAATAAAGTTTTTCTGGTATTTGGAAACTTAACTAGTTCTTAAATGTATGCCCAGTAATTTTGTGTTGTTGCTCTCCTATAAAAATACTCAAGTTTTTAAATGTTAACTGGCTTCAACCATACCACTGAAAATGTAAAGTGTGCTTGAAGAGAATTTTAAAGTGTACCTAGGGGACAAAGGAAATCAAAGGGTGGAAAAACCCAGGGGTAAGATAAAAGCAGCGGCCATGAGCCCGAGTTCCTGTCTCCAGTTGTTGACTCACCACTTGGAGAGCGCCCTTCCAGAGCACTTCTCAGCTAGAAGCTTGACGTGCTCTTTCTCAAGTTGTGATTCACAGAAATGCCTGCCCCAAAGGCCACCGGTGAAAAATGCAGATTCCTGGGCAAACCCCAGGAATGTAGGATGGAGCTCAGGAGTCCCCATTGGTAACAGGAGCCGCTGGGCATTCGTAAGAACAATGGAAGCTTGCAAACCCTTGCTTCAGAAGGTTTTGAGTGTTTTTTTAAGTAAGGGAAGCCATTCCATCACGGATAGCGTCACCAAGAAAGGAAAAGACACCCCTTATGCATGGTTGCTGATTCCCACACCCCTGTAGGACCTTTAATGACTGTTTACTGGCTGCCTGCTGGAAGCTGGACACTGCACTGGGTGCTGAGGATTCAATGATCAACCAGACATAAGACCCACACCCGCAGCTCGAGGGTGAGACAAAACTGTAAAGAAACTACGGATCGAGGCAGATGGCTGCGACACAAAGGAACACACTGCTTGGCTGTGGAAGCGGAACTCAGCTGCCTGAGTGAGAGCTGGCTGCGCTGTGCTGACCAAATCAGGGTGACTAAACCAGGGGCCACAGGAGGCACTCCCCCGCCCAAGGCTGTCGCTGCTCTGCTGCTGCTTCTGAGGCCCTCCACGAACAGATGGCATTGCTGAGGTCACCTGAGTGCTTCTAGGTGCCCGTGGGAGACTCCATTTTGAAAATGAGTCAAAAAAAGAACCCCACCTTCCACAGCTTTTGTAATTGTACAGGTCTTAAACACAGGGTGAGACGAGATTAGTGAAAATGCCAGGGATAAAAGGAATTCGGGCCAGGGAACAGAGCCATTCTTACCAAGGAGCAGCCAGGCTCCTCTCCCTGGGATGGAGATTGTCTGACAATGGTGCGGCCAGAGCAGGGGCACACAGCACCCCTCACTCAGCCCTACCCCTCATCAACTCCGGCAATCAGGGGCACAGATGCCATCTCCAGATTGCCTGCACCACATTGGGAAGCCATGCTCCAACTACCCGGATACCCACCACCAGATACCTCATAACGGTCTGGAAATCAGCAATTTGCCAACCTACAAAGCAACTCTTTCACGTCTGGACCATCTGCCCCCTCCTCCCTAATCTCATAGATCCCAGGCAAGCAATGAACCTTTCACTCAATTCAAATATTTGTGCCTTCTGCACGCATGCCAAATGCCCAGCGAGCCACTGGTGCTTCTTCTGGGAGTGACTGATGGTGGTAAGAGTCGCACACAGAAACTTCCCAGATAAACAGTAGTCACTGGAAAGCCAGTCTTCACATGAAGTGGACCTGCAGCTGGGCCAGCTTAAATTCATCAGGCCGGAGCTGAGCCTCTGGCACTGGGCTCCTTTCTGTTAACTTGCTCCTCTCCCACAAAAGTACTCCTCACCCAGTACCTCTCCAAGGCCTGCAGAGGGAAGTTTGGCTGATAGCCCTTGTCACCTTTCTGCAGCCCTCCAAGGATTGAGATTTGAGTCATTCTCCATGGTTACATGTTTGGAAACTACAGGGTTAACACAAGTAGCAGAAGTTCAAGCTGTAGTCAGTGGTGGGTGGAAGGGCAGGTTTATGTGAAGGGGTGGGGAGGGGAAGAAAGAACATACCATCCTCAGCCCTGGAAAGTTTCATCTGTCCTTTACAAATGCTGTCAGTCTGATATGCTAGAGTTTCACCTTTACAATAACAGCTTTGCAGCTTAGACTCCAGGCAAATAGCATATATTATAACTCCAATAATTCCCAAAACTCCAATTTTGTTGTTGTGATTTGGTCACAAAGTAAGCTTCAGTTTACAAGGCAGTAAGTCGGTACCTCACCTACATCTGTGACATTTGCTCCTGGAACAGACACTCCTTTCAGATCACAAGTCATGGCAGATGGAAAGGGAGAAGGGGATGCCAGACTTTATCTTTAATTTCAACAAATGAATTGATTTAACTACAGATTTATTTTTCAAAGGAGAAAAAAAAAGAGGGTGGCAAATAACAAGGGGGCAAATCCTTACACTGATCTACATTTTCATTCCCGGGAAGAGGTATTGAATGGTCAAATCTCTCCCCAAATCTTTATTGATTTTCTCCTCAGCAGGAAACAATTTGGACTGAAAATGACATACTCAAAACAACCTTGCAAATTAAAAGAAAAAAAAAGGGTCTTGGAACAGAAATTAGGTTCAAGAATCTGACGTCTTGCTCCTTCTACTCTGCTAAATATTGACACAACTAAAGAGGAAACAGAATGTTTCACACCTAATTGGCACTCCACAATTATCTGTTGAGTGACTGACTGAATGATGTATTTTGAGTCCCAATGGCTGTCTGCAAACTAACTCGGTTGTTATAAAGGCAAGCAGGGTTGAATTTATGATTGCCCAGTTGCCCATGATGACCATAAATCCTTGCCAGCCTCCAGCTGTTTCAAGCAGCCCAGCTAGCAGTTCAGCAGGCATAGGGACGGTGCATTGTGATGAGTCCCTTCTGAACACCCTGGTGGCATTCTTATTTAGAAAGAAAGGGTCTACTAGGTAGGACCACAGTTCTCAGTCTCTATGACGTAAGACGGGAGAATCCCACTTCTCCACTCACTGAGACAGGTGCTTCAGCCCAGAGGACGACCAGGTTGAAGAGTCTCAGCCTCCTATCTTCGGCATGTGGTGCAGATCAGGAGACGGGAGAAGACCGTTCCGGCCAACCACTGCCCGTGACCTGACACTGACTTAGCACCTGGACTTCCTGTCCGTTGGCCTCCCACAGCTCTGTGGTTCTTAGCACATTAAATCTCATCAGAGTCATTAGCATATTCAAACTCATCACGGGTATCTGTTGTCTCCACCAGTACACTGAGGGCTCCTGAGGACACAGTCTGTGTCTCATTTATTTTTGTTACCCCCATACATAGCATGGTATGCGACCCACATACTCTCACAGTGAATTGTTTTTCTACAGTGTGAATACATAGAATTGTTTTTCTACAGTGTGAATACATTTTTTTCTACAGCGCTCTCCCAAATAAAATATTTTGGCCTAAAACTACCACTAAACAGTTTCTAGAATATTCAAGTTAAGAATAAGAGGAACCCATATAATTCTATGGGTTATTAATTTCCTTTTGAAACTAACCCAGAATTGGAGATGAGATGGTCATGCAGCTTATATAAGAAAAGCTATAAACAGCAGTTGCTCTAGGCATGTAAGAAAGTCCAAGGGGAAAGTAGAGATACATTCTTTTTATAACTCTTGCCTTCATTGATCGATTCATCCCAGACAGAGAGCCTCTTGGATCAATTGTTATATTTATGAACTGGCTCAATTTGACCTTTAAATTCTATGTCAATAATTGTATTCAAGCTGTATAAGTACTTAAGCAGACTTCCGCCTTTACTCATTGAGCTGCTAAAGAATACCAATCGTCTACCACCAAGCAATTTAAATAAACAAAACAGGGTCTTAAATTAAGGAACAAATTGTAAGAGCAACTTTTATGTTTTACAGCCGCCCTGGCCAGGCGTTTTATCAGGTTAATGAATGACAGAAGTGTTTGTGCTACAGGCGACCTGGAATGAGAGGAGCCAGCCGCCTTCTGAGTAAAAAGGTCAGTGATTTCAGAGTGAGGAGAGCGAAGCCAATGTAATTTAATGAAATGTAAAATATCTTAAATGGAAAGTTATTTCCTCATGTTAAAGTAGCATTCAAAAAACCACCCTAGCATAACAAACTGTTGCTTGGTAGACAATTGGAGAGTTATTCTTTCAATTAATGGGAAAAGATTGATTTGTAATTGACGTACAAATGGTGGTGGGACAGCATTTGGTTCTCTTCACTATGTTACACACATCACTGAAAAATCCTGTTGACGGTATCATTTTGTACACATTCTTTAAACAGATAATAAACACGGGTGTGCAATACAAAGATAAATCTTGGCTCAAGCTGTGTCCAAATCCTCAGAAGTGTTATGAATTGGTTGAGTAACCATTTCTTGGGATAAGGGAAAGGTAATCAAAATAGAAGAGGGATATGGGGTGGGGGTGGGGGGAAGGAGATAAGAAACCCATGCCCACATCAGCATTCAATAAATGTCTGCTAAAGAACTGGAGGAAAGCCAGGGTAAAGAGGCTTGGGACATTGGGTCAGGAGCCACATCACAGGAATGACAGTTGAAGGAAATGGGGACTAAGCTATTATCATGAACAGCTGTTCAAAATCAGAATGGGCTGCCTTGGAAGGATATTCCAGATCCAAATGACGCAGCAGAGGCTGATGGGAGAGTGCCCTCCCTCCTCCAGTCTGCTTCTTAAAAAAAAAAAAAAAAAGGCGGGGGGGTGGGGCAGTTCTCTGGACAGGCTGATTAAGAGGCCTGGAGTGGCTTTTAAAAGCTCCCCAGATGTCTATAAGCATCAAGTTTGGGAAACACTGAACTTGGTAACCTCTAAGCTTCCTTCTCTCCATGAATCCAAGCCTGGCCCATATCTGCCAGTGGACGCCTATATAAATGATTTTTTACTTTGCAGTTAAACAAGAGATTAAGAAAAGAGACTTGCAGCAAAAGAGAACTGAACACTCAGAATATTCCAGGGTCTATCTCTTCTCACTAAAATGTTGACCGAATGTACACCTGTGCCCATGTCATTCTGTAGCACACTCAAGTACAATTCGAATAATCTGGGCCAGGTCTTAGAGACAATTAAATGACGACATCCAAATCAAGTCCACAAAATGAATGAGAAAAGTAAAAATGGATCAGCCTCGTTCTGAAGCCAATCAAATCTCCAGTACTGAATTTCCATGCTTTGTGAGGACCCCAGGTTCGGCATTCAGTACTCTTCTTAGGAGACACTGCACTTCATAAACTGAAAACTTAGAAACAAATGGTATTGTAGACCAAGTGACTCACTCTCCACACTGAGTCTGAAAGCTCCCACCTCTAGGAGCATCCACACCTGGAATGCTCTTCCATCTCCATCTACACCTCACATCCCAGCTCAACACCACTCTGATGCCTGAAAAGACTTCCTCCTAGAACAGCCAGAAGGGTCAGGTGTCTCTCTTTTAAAGTCTCAGATCGCTATGGCACTTAATAATTGTAAAAAAGTAAGTGTTATGTGCATGTCTTTTGTCTTGTCAAGTCTGATTTATTTTTGTGTCCCTCCCAATTCTAAGTGCTGTTTTTTGTGCATAGTTACAAGAAACATTTGGTGGATAAATTGAGTGCCTACTATAAGGCAGGCATTGTTTTAAGCACTAGGGATAGAGCGAGAAACAAAATAGACAAAATCCTTGCCCTCTTGGAACTTCAACATGCAAAATAATGTTAGATAGACGTAAGTGCTAGAAGGAAAATTAAAGCAAGAAAAGGAAATAAGAAGGGTTGAGGGTGTTGCAATTCCAAAAAAGTTGATCATGGAAGGTTCCTTGTGCATAAATCTCAGAAGGAGGTGAGGGACTGAGCCATGCAGCTACCTAGGGAAAGAATGTTCCAGGAAGAGGGACCAGCAAGTTGCAAAGCCCCAAGGAGGAAACACTTATGGCATGTTTAAGGAATGAGGAGGCCAGTGTGGGGGAGCAGAGCGAGTGAAGGGGAGAGAAGTGGAAGATCAGAGAGGTAATGAAGTGGGGCATGGGGGTCAGATCACGCAGACCTTGTGGACCAGTGTAAAGACTCATACTGTATAATTCGATTTATAGTAATCGTATCACTCTAGCTTCTGTGTCGAAAATAAAGTGTTAGGGGATGAAGGAGGAAGAAGGGACAGCAGGTGGCAGCTACTAAAATAATCCAGGCAAGAGAAGTTGGTGTTGTGGACCAAAGTAGAGGAGCTCGGGCTCTGGGTATCTTTTAAAGTTACAGCCAATGGGATTTGCTGACCAGCTGAATATAGGATGCTAGGGTCGAATGACTCCAAGGTTTCTGACTTGAGTAGCTGTTAGATGTGGTCGCCGTTACTGAGATGAGCGAGACAGGCAGGAAGGGCAACTGGGAGAGGGACAGGGCTGAAGATGAGAGCTTGGCTTTGGACAGAGTAAGGCTGAGCTGCCTAACAGACATCAGGTACAGGTGTTGAGGAGACAGCTGAAGATAGAAGAAGGAAGTCTGGTGGAGGAGTCCAGGCTAAAAATATGAATTTGGGATTCATCAGTATACAGATGGCAATCTAAACCATGAGACTAAATCAGAGCCCCAAGAGGTGGAATATAGGAAAATCAGAAAAAGAGGTCTGAGGGCTAATCCCTGAGGCCTCCAATGTGTAGAAATTAGAAGGGTGGAGGAGAACCAGCAAAGGGAATGGGAAGTTTGGTGTCTGGGTAGCCAGATGAAGAAGATGGTGTCTTAAGGAGAAGCTGACTGACTGTGTCAAACCCTACAAGTGAGAAAACAACTGCGAATGGGCCGCTGATCGAGCAACACAGATGGCTCAGTAACCTAATAAGAAGAGCAGCGTTGGTGGGGGGAACCCAGAGTCAGTTCAAGAGATGAAGGGCGGTTGGGACTGGGTCTGGTGTTCAAAAATATAGAGGAGTTTTTCAAAGAGTTGTTTTGAAGGAAAGGAGAGGGTTGCTAACTAGAGGAGGAAATAAGAAAGTCAAGAAAGGGTTCTACATTTTCTTTTTTAAAATGAAGAAATAATAGCATGTCCATACTCTGATGGCAATGATCCACCAGAGAAGGAAATAATTATGAGGGAGGAGAAATTATCAGAGCAATATCCCTGAGTGGGCAAGAAGGATGGAGTCCATTGCATAAGTGATGGTCCCTCACTTGGGACGTGGAGAGTTCATCTACCGTAAGGAGATGCGTAGTGTCTATGGGCACAGATGCCGGTGGGGACATGTGGGAAGCTCCCTCTGATTCTCTCTATTTTCTCAATGAAACAGGAAACAAGGTCCATGGCTGAGAATGGAGGAAAGAAGAATGGTACGAATTTGTCACCTAGGAAAATGGGAGAACAGATGGACTGGACAAACGAAGTGTAAGTGCTGCGGCCTGCTCCTAGTTAGCCATCACGAATTCCTAGTGAGTCCAGGCAGAGAAAGAGCAAGTGAATTAATAAATCTTTCAAACGAGATCAACAAACCAGACCCTAGACAAAAGAAAGTCTGGGAAGCTCTCTTTTTGCCTCTAGAACAAGTAACAACCACACCGGGTACAGTATGTAATTAGACACTTAAGGCAGGTTCCTTTTCAGTGGACTTCACACATCACCTTGCACACTGTTGACACTCCACTAAATATTTGCTCTTAAAGGAACATTCCTCAAACCCAACATCACCTTGACCTTCAAGCAGTAATAGTATTTTACAAAGACTTTAAGCCAAGCAGACCAGGGTTCTGGTCCCAGCTCTGCCGATTACTATCTGTGTGATCCAATCTCTCTGCATCTCAATTTCCTCATCCACAAAATGGGAATAAGTAATAGAACCCACTTCACTGGACTGTCTCAAGATTAAATAGTATGTCCTTTGCCTAACAGCGCCTGCCTTATAGTAAGCGCTTCACCAATGAGAGCGGCTATAAGTCTGAGCAAGTTAACAGTGGACCCAGGCAAGAAAAAAAATCAGTCTTGATTCAAATTCATTATCATGGGTGATGCCTTTGTTTATAGAGCTCAAAATATAAGTTTTATTATTCAGTTTTTAAGGATTACTGGCCTCTGATCAGAAGATTGCTTAGCAACCACCTGATCTACACCCTCTAAGAATCAGTAAATCGGTTCCCAGAGTGGGGACTATTCTGTCCATTGATTAATAATAAAAAGTCAAAGTCCTCAACCATAAATCAGCTCTGAGTCAGTGACTTAGAGCCAATGTGTTTAGATCCTTTAAAAAACCTCTGTAAACACAAACTATTACAAAGTACAGTCCTTGGTCTGCTCAAGAAGTGCAAAATTGAATAAGACAGTCTTCTTTTTTCAAAACAATAAGAGCTAATCCATATCAGTAGCACTGTCCCAAGCACCGCACCAGTAACTCTTACAATCAACTGTGTACTTACTTCTCTTCTCAGTCCTAGTTAGGGGCGCAATGATGACAAGTGAGGAAATGAAGACTTTGAGAGCTTATGTGATTTGCTCTGAGTCAGGCAGTGTGACTAAAGTTGGTTTGACCAAACTTTCTCTCACCTTTCACCTACAAGTGAGACAAGGAATCAAGGCCAGGCTGAGACTAGAAGGCCTTCTGAACAGTGATGGTCTTGTCCTTTGTCTTCCTGCAGCTTCCAGGAGGTGTTCTGTGTCAGGGGTGGGGGTGGGGATGGCGTGGGGCAGTTACAACCCACAACAGATCTGTGTGACTTACTACACAAGACGTAGGAGGAAGTGGTGGGTTGTGGATTCAGTATAGATCCAGCCTGGGTTAAGATTTCAAACTATGGTTGTTGGTGTTAAGGTGTCTAGGCCCTTGAAACTCTGTCCAGAGGCACACTTGATAATGAAATGTTCCATGTTGGTCTGAAGAAAGGTTTTAAAGGTTCCCCATGGGAGCAGTCCTAGAATGTGAGGTCAGAAAATGTTCCCACTGAAAGAAAACCTAGAACAATCAACATCAACATGATGAGCTTAGCCGTCACCAGAAATCCCTCTAATGCAAAAGATGGTTTGATGATATATTGCAGATGAGACTCGAGTATTTCCCTAGTCCTCCACAAGAAGACCAGAAAGTTGGCTAAATTCCATCAGGGACATCTGGGTGCCTTCTTATCCAGTCAAGAGACCAAAGTCTTCCTCAAATCTAGTAAGAGTGACCATGAAAACTGGGACAAGGATGTCAACTAAGGCAACAAAGAACAGTGCCATCTGCTCGACTGCATTATGACCTCTGTCTCCTTAAGCCTGGTCAGGTTATTTGAGACAAACCAAAGCTAGCTCTTCATCTTAGCCTATCACTTCCACTCATAGTAACACAATAACCAATAGCAAAAAGATCCTCTTTAATATTTCTGATACAGTATTTTGTATCACCATGAGAATTTTGAAAGCCAGGTGTAATGTATTTTAATGATTCCAAAAAAAAAAAAGAAAGAAGAAACAGCAGGCAAGACAATGCACCTATGCTTAGGTTAGATATGCAGTCATCTCTTTGGTTGAAATATTTCCAGTAGGTCTATAATCAATCGTGTTGCTGTCACTCAGATTGAAGAACTGAATTTCAAGGGCTGGTCATACATATTAGGAGAATAACAAATCTCTACCTACTGTAACCCCCTTCCCCTCCAATTGTAGCCCAGAGTCTCCTGAGATTCTCTAGCTGGTCTTGCCCCCTCTGTCAGCCCACATAGGGCTTCCCTCATCTGTGGGCCTCCCAGCATGCTCCTCTGCCCACACTTGGAGTGTCCTCCAGCCTCCCACATGGACTGCATTATCAGACAGGCCACCTGGAACCTTAATCCAGACCTCCCTCCACAGCTCCCAGAGGGGGCACAGACAGGCAGGTCACTGCAAACCTTTCCAGTGCGGTCCCAGCCCCTGATCACAGGATGCAGGAAGCCTAGGTGGGCACAAAACCTCCACACAACAGCCCCATGGTGTCTGCGGGGGGGGGGGGTCGTGAGGGGCCACCCCGGGTGCCAGGAGACACACACACAAAGCCCTTGGGACATTATGGTCATGGCACTCGGCCATGTGGGAAAAGCACTCTCACAAGCGAAGTAAAACATTAAGCTGATGAGTAACTAGCCAATACTTACACCACAACCCAGGCTAACAGCACAGCAAAGAGCAAAGACACAGACAGAAAAGAGAAGCCCATCTTCCCTGCCCAGGGATGAGGTCTGCCCCCGTCTACTCCCTGGGAATCTCACTGGGCAGACCCTCCCCCTGCTGTTCTGACACAGGTCCAATCGGCCCAATTAAAGTAACTCTCCCCCACCCACCTTCTGCCTTCCTCTACCAGGGAGAGGAAAACAGAATAGAAAGAAGGAAAAGCACAGCTAAGTGTGAAACCACAGCAACTTCACAAAAGCTCGATGGCCCTTGGATACTCCACACATGACCCTGTGTTTTCCCCTGTTTCCTATCAACAGACAGGGCCCAGTCCTCAGTCACAGGGGCAAGAATTTTCATGTCTTATCTACCAAGATAGTTCCCTTCCCAATATAAACCTGGCCTGAAAGCACCATTAAGTGAGACCCATATATGGGCCCAAACTATCACTTAATTTTCCCTCTCTTCTCTGCAGATCTCTTCACAGAAACAACAGGAGAAGCCATCTCCCCTAGTTCTTCGGGAACTCTCGAAGCAGAAGCCCATTCCCTTTCCAAACGACACAGTGCAGGGGAAAGGCCTGCGCCCTTTCTGCTGAATGTTAAGACTGGCTTAATCCTGTTCAAAAAGCAATCCAGCATCAAAACCATTTACAGCAAAACCACATAGCAAGACATCTGTCAGGAATTAGAGCCAAGTTTACAGGGTGGGAAACACGGATGTTAGAATTTCTGGTAAAGGGAAAGCAGAACACAGGACATAAAGTCAGGAACAGAGGAAGCCAGAAGGTGGAGCGACAGGCAAGCTGACACACGGGGTAAGGCTAGATCATTTGCTCAGTGGGACCCACCTTAAATAATTGGCTGTGCCTAGCAGTCTTGCTTCCCACTTCCCTGAGTGGCCTCGTCAATCACTATAAAACCCACCGTCCTGCCCACAGGGTCCCATATGCAGTGAACAGGATTCTCCTGATGCAGCCACCCCTTCAAGTTCTCTGCCAAACCCAGACACCTGTAGCAAAGACACAGACCTGCCCTTACAGGGCCTCACTCCCAATGATAGCTTAAAATAAAAACCTCACTTGTATGGCCTGAAAGGGGTTTGTTAGAACGTGGACTACTTGAATATGACCATAACATCTGCCGGCCCCTGAGACACCACCGATCCACTAGTCCACCAAAATACCAGTAGAAAGCAGCAGATCATGAATTAGACAAAGAATAGTTCCTTCAAATGAACTATGGAAGTTCTCACATTTATTGAGCCTGAATTTATTTGGCATTTTAAATAAGATAGTATAGAAAGAAATAGAGTGTGACTGCTCCATGATCCCTTTGGCACTAAGACAGAAAATCAAGAGGGGCATCCCGTTTAAACCTAAGCTACTGCCTTGAAGCAGAAAACAAGATGAGGCAGTTGTCAAAGGAGCCAGACACTGATTGTACCATGGGCAGCCTGCCTCAAACTTGATTTTTAGGAACAGTTGCTGGCTTGATAACTCAAGGTGGCAAGGGAACCCTTGTAGAGACAGAAACGGCCCATCCAGATTAGTCAGCAGGGCAGGCTGCAAGCATCATGTGGGCTCTACCCTCAACCCCACACCCCTTCACCTGGTGGTACCCAAAAGGATCCGTCCTGCTGACCCCAATCCTGAGAACCCCTTCCCCCCCAAAAAAAAATAAAACAGGTCCACAAGAAATGAAAAAGATCAAAGCCAATGTACTAAATAACCCCAGCGAAGTCTTGAATTCTTCAGTAGAGTCACTTGTGACTTAAGTATGGGGGTGCAGAGCTCTTGTCACTAGAGAGAAACTTTCAGAACCCACTGTTGAATTAAGACCAGAAAACCAACGTGGTTAAAAACACCACAGGAGCGCTGCATTTGTGGTTCAGATGGCATTTCCCAGAACAGCGCAGGGGTATGACATCCAGGTTTTATTTTAACCAATTCTGCTGAAAAAAACACACCAGACGTAAACTTAGCAGAGCCAAAACCCAGATCTTACAGTTACCCAATAACAGGAAGTTGATTAGATGTTGTAAAATGATTAAGCACTGAAACAGGGAAAACACACAAAGTAAGAGTTCTGGGTGTTCCCTGCATCCTGGGGGGACCAAACCAGCACCCAGGAAATGTCAGAGCCACTTCCTTACTGTTACAGATGCCTTCACAAGAGCCACGCTTGTGGCTGCCTTACCTTGTGCTATTTGTGTTTATTTGCTGAAGGAATACTTTACAAAGGAAACCATTAAGCAGTCATAAAGAGCAAGGAGTTAAATATTTATAAAGGCTCACAGCATTAACAAATTCACTTTCCGCAAAATACTCGCAACATATCAACATTCTGTATCCTTAGTAAATGACCACTCTGATCTCACAAAAAGAAGAGGTCGGGTTCCATGTCCATCTGTGACCTCTGCTGGCCAAGACACCACAGAAGGAGACCCCAGGGACCTGGACCCTGGGGACAATCTTTCCTGCTCCACTAACCAGCTCCTCTGTGGCTCTCAGTGAGTGACTGAACCCCTGGGTGCCTGGTTCCCACCCTTTTAAAATGGGACTTAGTGATAGTAGCCACCTCATAGGTTTGTTAAGACGATGAAGAGTTAATGTGAGAAGGATATTAGAATAGAGCCAAGAATACAATAAGCATTATGTGACTTACTGTTCTTACTATTGGTCTCATTATTTACAACAGGGACTAAAAGCCATAGCAGCCCATAAGCCATGTTGAAATCACTGATAATGTTTCAAACAGAATGAGACCAAAAAGAAATCACTCTCTTCACTGTTAATCAAATGATATTCCAAAAAAATCACACTTATTTCAAATACATTCATTCAACAGAGGATATCTGCTGGACTTTTTGGAAGACACATATATTATAAGCCAAAGTCCCTACCCTCTAGGAGCTTATAGTCGGATTGGAAGATGCATGCACATAAGAAACCACATCACAGGCAGCCTGTGGTAAGTGCCAGCTGAGTAATGCTATAGCATTTATTTTTAATTGATTTATAAATACTAAGAAGGGCTGGGTAAGCAGATTTATTTCAGCTTATTATGAAAAACACCATGGAGATGGGATCCAAGTTGGGATTGGGAGGCTGGAGAAGATCCTCACTGAGAGAGGGGGGGTTTGGGGACAACTGGGAACGGCAGGAGCAAAACTCACGGGGCCATCTTGAATTTGAGATGAGAGACTGGGGTGCTTAAGAACCTAAGTTCTACAGTCAAACTGCCTCAATCCAAACCCTTCTTCATCCACATACTAGCTGTGTGAGCATCCATGGCCAATTATTTACCCTCTTTGTGCCTCAGTTTCCTAACTGGTCTCCCTCATAGGAAGCGTCCTAAAGACTGAGTAAGATAAAGCATGTGAGGAGCTTAGCACCATTCCTGGCACACAGTAGGACTCAAGGTTAGCAACTGTGAGATATTAAGCAGTGTTAAGGAGGCTGCCAAGAGATCAAACTGTCTGTGGAAGACGTTGAAGTTGAAGCTGGAAAGTGGTACAAGACAATGTTGGAAGGTTAGAAGGAAGCTGTAAGGAGCTCAGCTTGCATTCAAAGTGAGATTGGAGCCACCTGAGAAGAGTCATTTTCACGATGGTTCACCAGGCAGCTCTGGGCAGCTTGCAAGCAGGTGGGGCAATCTGGGGACAGGAGTGCAATAATAATGTGTCAGGGTCCATGTATGAGAAGTAAGGGGTTGGGGCTGGGCCGTGGCACTTGTCACAGGAAGGGGGGGTGTGAGGGACCGGATTAGGTCGTTCAAAGAGTAGATGGGAAATGAGGAGTCAAACACTAATTCCACTAAATGCAACGTGATAGCCTGGATTAGGCCCTGGAAGAGAAAAAGGACATTATGGAAAAACCAGGGAAATCTGAATAAAGACTATAGTTTAGCTAATAGTATTGTGCCAATGTTGATGATAACATTAGAGGAAGCCGGGTGAAGGGGATATGGGAAAACTCAGTACTATCTCAGTACTCCCGTAAATCTAAAATTATCTCAAAATAAAAGCAAAATAAAACTCCAGGTCTTTTTGTGCAACTCATCATATCATCAATAAAAAGAGGGAAGTAAGGGCAAGTACTGGTTTGCAGCTAAGGTGATGAGTTGATTGAGCAACTTAGCAATATGGCTGATGGGAGACCAAGGAGACGCCCAGGCCCGACATGTGAGAGCACGTCCTCATCCCACATCCAGCCGCATGACGAATCCGAACAAATACGGCCAGTTAGAGACAAGGAGTGGCTGGACTGTCCTCTCAAGTTACCCAGATTCCTCACATCCCTTGTCAGGAGCCATCTGCCCACCCCATCACACACAGTACCCCACACACCCAATGCTTCTTGTTACAGCAACTTTGCCCACCGGGAGACGTGGCAGATAGTATTTCCAAAGAACTTTATCTCCAGTCTAAGGAGCTTCTATTTTGAGGCCCATAATAAACCCAGGCTCCTTAAGGAAAGAAGAAATATGCCTAACATCAGCTCTCAATAGTCCAAACAAAGAACCATCACCAACTAGTGAGCAGCAGGACTGGGCTTTAGGCTGAGGACTGCCTTGCTCCGCAGGCTATATTCTTCCCATGATACCCTGGGCCTTGTACAGTAGGCCAGCTGTGGTCGGCTGCATTAACAAACCCACACAAAAGTGCAGCTTTACAAAAGAGCATCACCTTGTCATAAGCATCCGGAGTTAGACAGATCTTCTAGAAAGCTGTCTAGTCTCATTGACCCAAGGGAATCAATTATTTTCTAGCTATAGTAACTTGAACCATTAGTTCTAAATGTCAAAAGTATCATATAATGGATATATATATATATGTGTGTGTATATATATATATACACATATATGTATGTATAATATATATACCTAGAATGAATATACCATGTAATAAATATATATAGGTTATATAAAACCTATATAATGAATGTCCTTTATAGATGGGTGATGAGTCTATAAAATAAATTCTTCAGCAAAAAAATAGGAGAGATTCTGAACACCTACCACATAATAAGTGCTAGTAAACATTTGTTGATTTTACTTAATGACCTGGTTTGGTGGTATTTATATGAATCCCTACATATAAAATATGTCCTGCGCTAAATAATGAAATCAGGAATTGGGTTGTTTTCATGAAAATGAGATTAGAGAGCACCAGGAGAAAGAGATTAAATTCCAGTCCTGGTTTGGAGCCTGAAGAACATCCCTTAACTTTCAAATGAGTGCGTCAATCATGGGTTCTGCACTGGGATGTGAGGAATCTGGGCAGAAGCCCTGGAATGCCTTTTCACCAGGCTGTGGATGGAACTCATGTGTCAGGCAGAGAGATCGGAATAGAGACTCTAGGGTCTCTCTTCTGAGAGTCTCATAGAATTTAGGTTGCTGTTATGGTCTAATAAGCTTACAAGGCAACGCTCAGCTATAAGATGTCGGTACGTACAATGGTGAGTTGGAGCTGGCTTGTCGCAACTCGCAAGAGAGACGGCTGTTAAATTTTCAGGAGTTTTACAAACCAGCTGTTAAACACAGTCATTATTAAAAATTAAATGATACAAACATACAAGTAAGTGTATTATAACTAAGACAAAGTTAACAAATACTCAAAACTCATCACTTTCTAATAATTGTATTCCATTCTCCCTCTTACCTATATTCTTAAGGTTGTTATTGTACCTAATGGAGGAACATTGTGACTGCTCCATTTTCAGTGATTTCACAATGGTGGCCTGAAATCAACCATGGTGGGAGTATTTACACCAAGGAAATGAGTAAATGCTACCAATCAGGGGGATTTTGTCCTCAAAAACATGTTGTTAAACATTTACCAGCAACCCACTGGACATTAGTGTCCTTCAGAGACAAAGAGACACGGGAAACTGTATTGTGTTGGAGAGGGGAAGGGGGGTGGGAAGAAGAGAAAGTGAAAAGGGGAAGAAAAGCAATCAGGAGAGATAGCGAGATAGGTGGAGGAAGTGGGAGTAAAGGAGAGTGGGGAGGAGAAGAGGGTAGAGAAAGGGAGGGAAGAAAGCAAGAGAGAGGACAGAGGAAGAGGGAAGAGAGAGGAAAAAGGAAGAAAGAGGGGAATAGAGAGAAAGGAAGAATTATTTTATTTATTTAGTACCCTGAGGAAAACCATGGCTCTCTCTATAAGCAATGACTTCCACATAACCAACATTTAAACTCTTTTTCTGAAAATCTCTCTAAATATATTACTCATGCACCTGCCTTCAGAGGCAGAGGCTACCAATATAATTCAATATTTTCTCAGTGACTCGGGTCAGCCCGGCACTCAGACTTTCTATTGCTCTGCATTACCCTCCAGGCCACTGACGCACAGAGCACTTTTTGTCTTCTATAAAATGGCTCCAATCTTCTGAGCTTTTTATAGATTCTCTGTCAACCCCCTTACTGTCAGGCTGTCAGCTGTCACTTCTAGACAGGTCTCCTAGTACTAGCAGCCCAGATTGTTGCTTCTAAATCATAGTGAACCAGCAAGTCAGAAAACCAAGCTTATGAGAATTGTGGCTAAACCAAGAGTCAACAAGCTCTCACAAAGAAGCCTATGGGTCTCTCCAATCAATAAAGATCATAAACTCCAGTACAGCTCCTCAGGTTCTCAAAGTTACTCATTCTGCTTTCTTTTAGGTTCTTCACTAATTCACCAAATGATTGAGGTGAGTGACCTCCGGGTAGGTGAGGTTTCACTAAATCTATAAAACATTCCACTGAGACAGACTAAAAAAATAAAGAAAACAGAAGCAACATTCACTAAATAAGAAAGTCCTGTTATATAAGTGAGAGTTGACAGCACCCTGTGTTCTCTTGCCAGTCTATTTCCTTTTCGTGAGGCAGGGGCAGAGCCGGCCACGGCCCAGCCCCACGGATGCCTCTCCCAGGGTCCACAAAATGCTCTGAGCGGCTGGAACTGGCAACCACCAGAAACAGAGAGCAGCACACAAGGAAGTGCTGGCAGAGGCAGCCCCACCTTCCAGCAGCTAATGCTGGGGGCTGGCCCCAGCTTAGGGTATCTGTCGACACTGCCACTCTGCTGGTACATCCCCAAGGGAGACAAGGAGCAGAGGGAACCAGTGACATGAACCCTGGCCCTGGTGTGACTGGGCAAGATGGCAGCCGGAGAGAAGCCATCAATGGACAGGTGCCCCAATGGACAGGTGCCAGGAGCAACCACAGTGCTCAGCATGGGACCCACCTGCACTGCATCTGATGTAACACCAACTTCCTGAAAATACATGTCTCTTTCTCTGAACGTGGTCTTCGGCCTGGCACTTAATTCTGAAAATGAGGAAAGTATTTAACTGCTTGCTGAATTCACTGGATGAAATAATGTGCTTTTTAAACATTAAAAAATAATAATCTCTTTTCTTTCGTAGGGTTTGTTTTAAAATATTCCAGTAGCAACATAAAAGCTCTAATTCTTAGGCCAATTGCCTATTTACCCAGACTGTCACACAAAGAAATTATAAACAACTATAATAGAATAACAAAGCTATCCCAGAAATAGAAGAAAATTCCAAAAATTACCCTCCTTGCACTGAGCATTTACCTTATAAAGGAAAAAACAAAAACAAATTTCTAATATTAAAATAGAAACTCTGAAAAGAATCCCATTATTTCATAGCTCTATTTTATGCCTGGCACATAAGAGGGCCAGAACAAATATGAATTGGGTGGCTGGCTGGATGGTTGAATAGATGCCCTACTAATGACTGGGTGGTCTGAGGCTGACTGGCCTTCCTTAGGAGTTTAGCCAGCAGGACTTGTCCAAAACCATAGTGGGGCCAGTTGAAAAAAAACGTAACTAACTAGTCACATAAAGGCTTCTCTGAGATGAAATCTGAGTATCTTTTCTTTGAGCCTGAACCTAGGTGTTTTAAATACTCCTGCCTAAAGGCAAGTTCAGACCAGTCAATCAACCTGCTAATATTTACTGACCATTCATAGCACATGGGCCATTGTACCAGGAAATGGAGATGGAGTATAGTAGCAAGACGGGAAGGCCCCACACACATGCCAGAATCTATAATAGACCCACATATATACAAGGTTCCCTGGTCTGTGACGACAGTGCCGCGAGGAAAGGATGATCTTTTCAATGAATGGTGCTGGGTCAACTGGATGTCCCAGGGGAAAAAGATGAATCTTGATCCCTACATTATACATACATAAAAATCAATTTCAGATAGATTACAGATCTAAATATAAATGGTAAAACAATGAAGCATCCAAAAGGTAACATAGGAGACTATCATGATCTTTGAGCAAAGATTCCTTTAAAAGGAGGCAAAATGCACTAAGTGTAAAGGAAAAAACTGATAAGTTGGGCAAAATTGAGATTAAGAACATCTGTTCATCAAAAGACACTAGACATTAAAAGAGTGGAAAAGGCAATTCACAAAGTAGGAGAAAATACAACACATATTTCTGACAATGGACTGATATCTAGGATGTATAAAGATTTGTTTATCCAGGATATATAAAAACCAGTAGAAAGAAGACAGACCACTCAACCCAAAGTTTGGTTGTTTTATTGGGAAAAGAGTTGAGCGGGCACTTCACAAAGGGGCCACCCAAAAGGCCAATAAACATATGAGAGAGGGCTGGGCATCATTAGTACATAGTAAATGCAAATTATAACCATAATACAATATACAACGATACACCTAACAGATGGTTCAATGAAAAAGATAAAATACCAAATGTTGGTATATAGCAAAACAACTGGAACTTTCATTACTGCAGTGGGAATGTCAGTACAATTACTTAGGAAAATCAGCTGGGAATACCTAGGGAAGCTGAACATACCCTATAAACCAGAAATTTCACCACTGTGTTCACCAAAAGACATGTGCAGTAATGTCCACAGCAGCTCACTTCAGAGTCATCCCAAACTGGAAACCTCTCAAATGCCCATCAAAAGCAGAATGGATAAAAAAATAATTGTGATATATTAACACATGGAATACTATATGGCAACTAAAACGAACAAACCTCAATGGCATGCAGGGAATGGGTGCATCTCACACACTTAAGGTTGAACAAAAGAAACACATAAAAATTCTTCCAAAAAGGCAAAGTCTACCAGGTTACACTGGAGTGGAGTGGGAGGCTAAAGATGGAAAGAGGGCATGAGTGGGACGCCTGTGGTGCTCCCAAGATTCTATTTCTTGATCTGGACAGTGGTTACGTGGTGGGCTCAATTTGAGAAAATTCATCCACCTGTACACTTAAGATCTGTGTGTACTTTGTATGCCATACTATAAGAAAAAAATTCTTTGATGCTCTAATTCATTATCATCTCACATTTCTTCCTGTCCCAACCCCTCGTCTAAGTCAAGCTCCATTCATCCTCAGGGTCTCAGCATTAACTGAGGCCGTTGCAAGAAAGCTCATCCTCCCAGGCCTTTGCACGTGGGGGGGGAATGGGTGTTCTCTCTCATCATTTAGGTCCAAGTTCAAATGCAAGGAACACCCTCAAAGAGGCCCTTCCTGGTCCCACCAACCTTGCCAGTTGTTCCCTCTTTATCCCATTAGCCTTTCATACCACTTCTTAACAGCTGAAACCATTTTGACTCCTTCATGTATATCTGTTTTGGGGGCACAGAGACTCTGCCTCTGATTCACTGTTGTAGCCCTAGCACCTGATAGTGCACCTGGCAAATCTACCCAACAGCTTTGAGACTTGTATCCACACAAGAGCTTGCCTGCAAATGTTTACACCAGGTTTATTCATAAGCGCCCCAAACTGGAAGCAGCCAAGACGTCCTTCAAGGTGGATGGGAGGAGCCTTGCTTCATCCTCCTCAATAGACCAAGCTTACCCCAGGAGAAGGCAGAGCCTCTCAGAAGTCAATGCCCTGCACCCGGCAATAAAGAATGTAAAAAGAACCCCTGACTGCAACCGGTAGGGATCTCTGAAATGAGGCAAACTAACTCCTACCACCAGTAAGAAGGCATATCTAGGAACTTTTCATTTTGTTTTGATTTTGTAAAGTGGAGCCGAGAGGGAGCAAGCGTGGAGTCTCAGTTCCTGGAGGACCCAGGAGGTGGGGTGGGCCAGTGTCCTAGTCACAATGACTGGCTGGAGAATTTGAATTTCACTTTACTCAATGTTTTATATGGGCTCTGCGTCTCATTTTTCTGTGCTCCTTCACTGTTTTAAGTTGCTTTGTGCAAGGCAATTCATAGTAAGGTGTCAATGATCAATAAACAAGTTCCTCATTTTCTCCTTCTTTGGAGTAGTAAGTTAACTCAAGCTTAGGATGTTCACTTATTAAATGCAGCCCACCATCCCTCTCTGGAGTTTAACATGGGAATATCTCAGAAGTTTGAGGCATAACTGGTAGCTAAATGCTTTTAGAGGCTCAGGCTAGTTTAGGTGGTCGTCTGTTTACCGAGATACACAAACGTTTTTGTTATTTAAACATCCATCTATAAAAAGTGCTCGGGCATAAGATTACTAAATATTGAACCATCTGGGGTTTGATGAAGAAATGGAGTATTTTGGCTTAACAAAAGTCACTTGTCTACTACAGATAGTACATGTTATTTTTTTCTTATAGTATTTGTAGGATGTTTTCATTATAGCAAGTATAATCATGTTTTAGCACCAAATCAGTGACTCATTTTCTTGGGACTTGTCAGAGAGCTTCCCTGCCCCATCACAAACAGGAGAAAAACCAGTTTACTAATTAGAATTGGTATGCAGAATATTAGCTCACAAGAATTAAGCAGAAAAGCCATTTTTGCCAATATGAAAACTCAACACCTTACCCACTTGGCTTGAAATATTTAATTAAATTAGCAGAAATGAATGAAGCAGTGATGTCAGCTGCACTCCTGACATATAAGAGAAAAGATATTAACAGATAATTGACCAAACAATTCAGAACAAAGACATCCTTTAGCAGAGGCAAAACAAGTTGTTAAGGGTTTTTCACATTATATTTAGAAGAAGCATTATATTTCCTTACTTCTATCATATCAACGGTAACAATAGCTGGTACTTTTAAACATGTAGAATAAAACACTCACTCTGCATCTTCTGGCTTATTTTAAATGAGTTTCTAACTTTTAACCTCAAAATTCCATCTAAGTGGATAGATAGGGAGCCAAGGGGCGTTAACACTAACTGCTCATGCAAACCTAGCAAAGAAATAAGTAACACACTCAGAGTGATACATACTTGAGAGCTAAAGGAACTGAATTTTTTAAAGAAATAGCTGAATCCTGGAAATGGCTTATCTAAGAAATAACGGGATCCTGTAAATTGTTAAAAAGGAAGCATATTTGAAAATGTATCCAATAAATTAAGCAGAAAAGGCTTCCCCAGTGTATACGTAGAACATACCAGAATTCACCGCAATGATCAGGTGGGGAAGGTGAAACTGATACTCACTGTTTCCAAGAGCAGTTTCAAGTAGGGTTTCCAGGCGGGAATTTCTGCCTGTTCTCAGGAATTATTTTCCCTTTCCCATTCCGAATCCCAAGATATAAACTGTTTTCTGTTCTCCACGATGAATCATTTCCACAAAGTGATGGCTGATACTACCAACCACCTGGGTTCAAGGAGCCGATTTTCCCGATTTCCCGACCAAATTTTCTCAGGATTCGGGAATGGAAAAGCAAAAAAAATCCCGCCCGGAAACCCTAGTTTCAAGTGTGTCTTCCTCCTCTACTTCCTGGCAGTTTAAACTTGAGCATGGGACTAAGTCTCTCCAAGCCTCAGTTTTCTTTCATTTTAAAAATGAGATAACTACTTATATCAGAAAGGTTTTGTGAGGATTGAATGGCATTGTCTGATGGATTCTTTATGAATTCTGTCATCATGCAAAATAAACATTACAAAGAAGAAGAAATTCTGCTTTTCACTTCCTACCGAAACTGTCCATAAAAAAAAAAAATCATTTCTTTTTTCTATGCTGTCAAGTTAGTTCTAAAACTAACAATAAAGTGACATTCCAGGAATAAATTCCCCAGTGAAAATTAATTTGTTTAGTACAGATCTATTCAGCCTCTTATTTAGGCTAATTTGTACCCTTCACGTTTTTAAATTTTTATTTCCTAAAGCTGCTGCGATTTTCCCTCTCAGATGCTCATTTTATAGCTCAACACACATGCTGCTCAAGCTAAAACAAATACCAACATTAGTTAATTAAGAGTTGCCAAGATAAAGGACAAATAATAAGAACAGGAAAACCCCCCACCCCCAACAGCCAATATTATAAATTATATGCTGAAAGTTTTTAAGTCAAATATGCCAGCTCTTCTTAAAAAAAAAAAAGAAAAAAGAAAAAAAAAGGAGCGGATAGGGTCGCTGTGAGTATCTGTACTTGTCAGATTTCAAATTTAACTTGGAAGTCAATAGTGGGGAGAGGAAGTGCTGGAGCAGGAAAGGATTTCAAAAGGAAAGGCTTCTCAATTTGATCCTTTCTATCCAAGTCACATCACACCAGAGATTATGCCAAGGAAAGGGTGGAAAGATACACTCTCATTTTAGCTATTAACATTAACTACGTAAATCAGATGATCTGGTGAACGAGTCTAATTCTTGTCTCCAGTTTACCTTGAGAGGAACAGACCCTTCTGTTCCTGCTTTAACTATCACCGTCTCTTTAATAAAGCTCACTTTTTCCAGTGCAGGGCCAGCTATATATAGCATCCCTAAAGTAGAACTTGAAAGCCCTAGACCACCCTCATTTTTTTCAGAGGAGGAAAGTAAACCTGGAAACAAAATTCTATCAGGAATATGACTTGCCAAAGTCACCAAACTGGTAAGCAGGGCCCAGGGAGAGTGTCACAGACCAGGGCCCTTCCCAAAACATTGTACTGGGAACAACCAACGTGTTTGATTTCATTGATTTCATAGATGCAACAAGGCCCCGCAGCCCACAAATAACACAGCCTGCTCAGGCTTATTCCTGAACTTCAGCTGTTAAGAGATTACTTTCTCTTACTGAAGATCTTAATTCCTATTAAAATAAAAGATGTTACCAGAGGGTAAGGGGGATGGGGGGTGGGGAGTGGGAGATGAGGGTAAGGGGGATCAAATATATGGTGATGGAAGGAGAACTGACTCTGGGTGATGAACACACAATGGGATTTATAGATGATGTAATACAGAATTGTACACCTGAAATCTATGTCATTTTACTAACAATTGTCACCCCAATAAATTTAATAAAATAAAATTTAAAAATTAAAAATTAAAAAAAATAATAAATAAAAGATGAAGTGTTTTCAGTCATTTACACTACAATGTCAATAAACGTATCACACCCTTTTCTGAAAGCAGGCTTTGAGTAAAGGAAATACACAACCACCAAGCAGTAAATATATGCTGGACACACTAATACAACTGCAAGTCTGTGCCCTCAAAACACATGCTCTCATATGAGCTCCTCCATTCTTCTCCTGTGATGGGAAGGGTTCCTTTACTTAGTGTACTTTTTCTCTTCGCCAGTTTAAAAGGATAAAATCTTCTCATTCCTTTTTCCTCGTCTATGTACATAACTGCTGAATGAATGAATGAATACATGAATGAATGAATATGCCTGCCCTCCACACTTCCTTCCACAGTTTTCCCCAAGGATTCTTTCAGAAAGCAAAAGCCCTTCTTGGATCATTTTTTTCCTCAACAATGAAGTGATGCTTTAGAGCCTAACCCACACTCTGGTCTCTTCTTTTTTCTAAGCTTTTACGCAGTGGAACAGATTTCCAAAATGCCAATGCCGACTAAGAAAAACCTGGTGAGAATTTATTGGCCCAAACTTTTAAGCAGAGGCAGGAATCCTGGCTTTCATTCCTGTTTTATCAAGACTTGTGTAAGCCTGTTACTCGGAATGTTATCCGCTGGTAGAAAAGCACTCCCCACTTCCTAGCACAGCAAGCATTTCTGCTCCCAAAGAAATGAACAATTACAGCATAAATAAAACCGTATTCTTGTACATGCTGAAAAATTAAAATTACAGAAAAGAATGGCAGTAACCTGTGATTACTTCCTTAGAGGACTTTTATCACCCATGCATCTGTGCTTTATTCCATAACAACTTCCTTTTAGTTCACAGCTTCAAAGGACTGTAGAGCTATAACTCATAACCAGGAGAAAGAACTGAAATGTCAAGTCAGTGATGAAAGGGCAGATTTTCAATACAGGCAGAGCCAAATTATATTAATGCAAGTAATCTGTGGTATGTATTTCTGAAAAGCACAGCACTGGAAGATGCTGTCAACTGCCCTTGAGAGTCAGTTTCTGGCTCATTCGCTTGACAGCCAGGTACAGGGCACCAGGTGTGCGAGAGGCACTGGAGTTGCAAAGGTCACAAGTTTCTGCCTTCTTGAAGCTGCAGCTAGGGGTGGAGGGAGACAAGACTACAGATGGGATGCCAAGGAAGGGGTAAGAACAAGCCAACAAAGGCCTTGTCAGCCAGCCTGCTGGTGAGGAGACGTGCCAGCGAGGTTTCCTGGGGGAGATACCACAGGGTGAGCCTGAAGAACAGGTAACAAGTAGACAGGTAAGATGGGGGAGGGAGAGAGAGATGATTCTGGCAAAGGGAGAAGCAAGTGCAAATGGGTTCCTACCTGCCCCCACATTAGATCTCAGATGATAACTGAAAAAGCAGGGGTGGGGACAGTGACAAGAGATGGAACTAGAGAGGTGAGCAGGGGTAACCACTGAGCCAGCTGCTGTCACAGGCTAAGGTGCTCACACTTTATCCTGAAGGCTGTGGGGAATAACAAGCTCAGGTCTGGATTTTAGAAACACTCAGGCAGTGTGGAGACAGCATAGCAGGAAATGAGGGCTCAGAGGAGGAGGCTCCAGCCCTGGAACCTGTGACAGGACAGGGGTCCACTCCTGACTCCACCACTTGAGACTTAGGTGACCTCTGACAAAGGCCTGTGCCTCCAGCTCTCCAGCTCTCAGTTTCTACCTACCTTACAGAGTTAATTAACCCTTATAAGGATTAAAGGAGAGCTCATGAAGGATAGGGTATGCAGTAGGAACTTAATAAATGTAGCTGCCAGAAGCGATGACAGCATCCTGGCTATGTGACTTTGGAATCAGCATGATCTTGGACAAGGACAAGTCACACCTTCTCTGATCCCAGTTTCTTCCTCTATAAGGAAGAAGTGAAGATGATACCAGCCACCTCATAAAGGTATTGTGAAGTTTGATTGTAGGAGATAAGGTATCTAAGTTACCTGGGCCTCACTGAGAGCTGTATTAGTGGCAGAAGTAGAAGTAATAATAGCAGCAAGAGGAGAGGGCTGGAGAGTAGCAATACCAGTACAACTAGCAGTGATTTGAAGGAAACCAAACTGAAGTGTATATTGCCCTGATTCAGGGGAGAAATCCTAAAGTATTGGACTAAAGCCGTGGCAGTGGGAAGTCAAGGAATCAGATTCCAGAGCCACAAGGTGCAAGACCAACAAGACTTCATGACTACTGGGTGTGACCGGCAAGAGAGAGGCAAGAGAGAAGGATGCCAGCCCCATCTTTGGCTGCGACCCCTGTAAATGGCAGCCCCTGCCATTCAGTGAGGGAAGTGAGGAAGAGGAGCAGATTTGCAGGGGAATCTTTCTCTAAACTCATTTTTAGAGGAGTATGAGGTTCCCATGAGGCATCTACGTGGAGCTGTCCATTTCAAAACTCTCAGCATATGTCTGGTACTCAGAAAACAGACCTCGGCTAAAAACGTAGATTGAAGAGTTGTCAGCAAATGGACAGGAATCGAAGCCATGGGAATATTCATGTCACCCAGAAAGAGCGTGCAAGGGGTGAAAAACAGCAGAGAAGAGAGAGCAGGGGTCCAAAGGCAGACGCCGTGTGACATCAGCATGAAGAGGCAGGCAGAGGAAGAAAACCCAGGAAGGAGGTTGGAAGAGTGAGGGAACAGGATGAGAACCAGGAGGGGACGGCTTGAGAAGCCAAAGGCTTCCAAAAGAAATGATGACAGGTACCTAATGCCACAGAAAGCCAAGTCAAATAAAGACCCAAACAAACCCACTGGATGGAGAAACCACAAGGTCCTCAGGGAGGCCGTGGTGGGAGCTGACACCAGGTGTGGTAGATAAACAGTGTGCATCATGGATAGAGAAAGAGCTGGGAAAAAATATATTATAGTAAGGGAAGGAGAAAGATAGAGTAGCAACCAGAGGAGTCACAGGATTGAGAAAAGAAAACGTTTTTTGTGGTAGGGGTTAGTTGTTGACAGAAGAGAAAGACTTCAACTTGTCTGTCATACTGGGGTACAAGGCGGGGGGGTGTTTAAAATGTGGCCAAGAAAGGAAGGTCAGTAAGGGAAGGAAGCGCAAGGGGTGTGGCTGGACTAGCCCAAACAAGAGGTTTTGGGGACACTGGCTGAGGGGGAGCGTGTAACAGCAAAGGTGCCTTGAAACGACAGGTAAAGGTTTAAAATAGCCAAGTGCAGGAAACCAGCGACAAGAGACGAAATGAACTGTGCACACACCACATGGAAGAGAACAATTCAGACTTCCTTCTTCCTTCCACCTAGAGAGAGATGGCGTCTTTGAGGGGAGTCATGAGCTAGGCTAGGTATGCCCTATGGAGCTGGTTGTTTCAAAGTTCGGAGGAAAACAGAAGACACTGGAAGCAACCACGGGTCACAGATGAGACCAGCAGGCAGAACTAATATGGCAGAGGACACAGCAGACGTGGAGAAAAAGAGAGTAGAACAGGAGACTCGGGGAAGACCAAATTTTCAAAAGAATTCTCTCAATATAAGCCTAAAAATCAATTTGCTGCCTCTACTACCTTTAAATTCCTATTTGGAGCAAATAAGTCAGTGAAGGCAAGTGTGTTTTTCAACAACGCTGACATAAAACAGTAATGATGCGAGAGTATGATATGGATTATTATAACAAAACCATGGAACCATTTTTTCTCTCCTAGCCATGACTATGATAAAGAAACACCACCAACAAATTCAATGCTAAGACATGGGTGACTTTTCCAAGGTTTTCTGAAGATTTGACCCTTTTTCATTTATTCAAGCAAATGCTTAATGGTTAAAGAACTAGGATCTATTAGGGTATAGACAACAAGAATTAAGACAGATCCTGCGTTCAAAATTGTTGAAGTCTAATTTCTCTATAAACATATATGGAAATCCACAGAACTTCCAGAACAAGAAAGGCTCTAGGAGCAAGGGGAATGATGTAGAGAATGGTTGCCCATGTTCAAGTTCAAACACACACCAACAGCTCTGACCCCAAAATACCCACACATCCTTCTCCAAATTGTACCACCAAGTAGACACGAATGCCTTGTTTTCTTCTCCTGTCTGCCCTCTCCCCTCATCATACACAGTAACCAACAGTTAGTGGCTAGTTATAAGTCAAATTGCAACACTGACTGTACCTACCAAGTTCCAAGTCTTACCCATTCGGTCCTCATAACAATCCTGCAAAGATTCCGTTAAACATGGGGGAAAGTGAGGCTCCGAGAGGTTAAGGAAGTTGCCTAATCTCTAACTACTCCTAGATGTTCGGGCCATGCTAGAACTTCAGGTACATACAGTTTCAAAGCCTTTATTCTTTTAACCACTGCCTCCACACCAAATGTCCCTAACCATTATTCCAAAGGGAAACGTGTTCAGTACAGTTTTCTTTTCTTCTTTTGGCAACTTAGAATTCTTTTATTCATAGACATTTAACATGTTTCACTTACTCCTTAATATTTTACAGATTGAACTTATAGAGATTTTTTTTTAAGCAGTTTTGTTTAAACGGCTATTCATTCCCAAATACCTACACAAATGGGGAGTCACCAAATAATCCACAAGCTGAATTCTAAGCAGCAGTTTCTGCCTCCAGCGAAGGAACTCACAAACTAGCAAGGCAGGCGAATTTGATGTTGTAGAGAGAGAATCTAGATACAAAGCAAGGTCTGAAACTTAAAGCGAGGCCTGATCCAAGCACAAGAACAAACCCACTGAGAGTGGTGTCCTTCTCTATGCATTGTCAGTCAATCAGAAGTTACAACAGCCGTACCTGGGGGTTACCCAATACACAGGGTTCACAGAAGCCTGTCCTGCCTCGAGAAGCAGCGCAGTGCAGTAGTCAAGGTGCATCTGAATTCCTGGATGCATCCCGGCTCTGCCACTTCCCAGCTGAGGGCTTGGGCAGCTTCTTGACTTCTCTGTGTCTCAGTTTTCACGCCCATAAAATGGAAGTATCAGAGGTTGTTACTAGGATTCCATGAATCATACCTGATCCATAGAAAGCATTCGATAAAGGTCAGCTAATTTTATTACATATATTTAGGCTTTTCCCTATCTGGAGCAGTCTTTTTAAAACTATAGGCCATAATCCAAAAATGTGTTATGAAATCAATCTAGACGCTCACAGCCAGCAACTCTGGGAAATGAAATAAAACAGAATATCGTATTTAAATATGAATAAAGTCACATTTTATATTACTTTTGTCATTTTTTTCTTTAGTATACATAGTAACATTAATGGGTGCTTTGTGTATCTGTTTTCATACATCCATGTGTCTATGTATGTATCAGGCAACAATCTAAAGATATTTCTTCCTATGAGTCACCATCAAAAAAAAAAAACTTTGACAAACACTGATTTACAGCCTGAGGATGGTAGGGAGTCAGGAAAGATGAAAAGGGGTAATATGCCAGAAACCACTTTTTAAAATGCAGACAGCAGCAGCCAGAGGAAAGTGCTCCTAAATAGACAGTCAGGAAAACAATTCAGGAAACACCCTCTGTGTACAAGTCTGTTTATGACAAGGCTGCTCCAGGCAGTTCCATAATTTGAGGTTAACAACAGGCTTTCATTTCAAACGCATATCAAATTGCAAACCTAGAAGTACAGATGTTATCTTGATGCTGGGCAAGATGGGAAAAACAGATATGACTTACCCAGTAAATCATCTTGTAATATTTGTCCAAGCAGACACTAGGCCAGATTTAAAATGCTCTTAAAAACCCTCAGGGTTTGGAAGAGATATGAAAATGTCTTAAATAGAAAGCCTTAAATGCGGATATAAATTTAACCGAAGAGCGCCACTATAACCAAATTCCTAGCTGAAGATTTAACTACCTGTACAAGAAGATGAAATGCAAAAATAATTGTAAACACATAACTAAGCATTTTAGAATCTATGAAAATATTTATCTATGTATCCAAAAGGCTGTATGGTGTGGTGTTTAGTCATACCCCTTAGATTAGGTAAGGAAGGCCATAATCTGGGCCCCAGTTCTGCCACACCCCTTTTCCTGAAGAGTTCCTGGGACCAAGTGGACCTACCTACCCAGAACTGGATCTCTCCATCTGGTTTTCAGCTGTGCTCCAGGTCCCCAGAGCTCCCTGACCAAATACCAAGCTGCTTCCAGGGCATGAATGGACTCCTCCCAGATCTGTCCTCCCAAGGGGGGACTTTGCCACTGGTCTGAGCCAGAGGTATGATTAAGGGGTGTCAGAGGGTGTGGATAGAGATTGGATATGCAACTGGACACAATGCCCTCCACCAGGGACTGTACCAGGGGTGGGAAGCAAAGGGAAGCAGAGCCTGGGTCCCGGGCAGATTCTCCCAATGGCATTCCAGCTCTGGGCCCTGAACTCTGAGAATTAAACAATCAAACCCAACCTTCCAGGCCATGATGGACATAATGTTGTCTAGGTAGATGGATAGAATAAGTTTTATATAAGTGCTCGTTAGCTTAATGCATAACTTTTGAATATTTAGACATATGCTCTGAGGGCTTCCATCTGTTCTCTTGCAAAGGACCCTGCAAAGTTACAGGCAGGCTTGGGTTCATACCCCCACCCCTGCCATTCACCAGCTCTGTGACCTTGGGAAAGCCTCATAATCTCTCTGTATCTCAGTTTCCTCAACTATGAAACAGATAATAACAGCACCCTCTTCATAGGGTTGTTAAAGACTAAGTAATGAGTGCATATAAAGTGCCTAGAACAGCACCTGGTACATAATAAACTCTCCAAAAATGTCGTATTCTTCATATAAAACTGATTGGCCAGTACAAACTTCTAGATAAAACCACAGCCAGAAAGTTATTTTAGATCTCAGCCAGGCAGTGTATTTCTCCTTTCCCACTCCTTTCTAATTTTAAATATTATGCTTTATGCCAGTCCAAAAGATCATTATTTTCTATTCTGCAAAGGACAAGTCATCTGCTGACCAGCCTGATAAAAGCTCTTCTGAAATTAAATATGTGTTCATCTTCCTCCCACCTTCCCAACTTGGCAGATAACTCAGGCCTCTTACAAGTTTAAAGTCTGGCAAATTGGCTTTCTGTAACAATTTCATGTAATAAACATTTGAAAACATTACCAACGCTAAGTGTAAAAAGAACATTTCCTAACCTCCATATTCATGAGATTCAGAGCTATAAGCGAGGGTAGGTCCTTCTAGATTCACATATCAGAGGCTGAACTACTGGAAGCTATCAGCAAGGACAGACTAACAGAGCCCTAAAAATAGAGCCCTACCAGTGAAGAAATAGAGGGAAGAACACAATACTTTATATGGCTACTTATTACTCCACATGCTTTCGATTATTAAATGAAAGTGGACTATCAGCATAGTAATTACAAACTGACAACCTTCTCAATGATTTATATTCTTTCTGTCTAAAATGACAGGACAAACAACTTGAAGAGAAATGCTTGCCACATTTTAATGACCTGTGGGCAATATACTAGTATAGCATCTTGTATCATTTCACCACAAAACTTGTCTTCCAAATCTCTAGCTGTTTAATATAGGTTGAAGGTCTAAAATGGGAGAAGTACAAGGAAAAGAGTCAAGGTCATATTTCCCCTTTAAAAGTATACCTAACCTACATGTTCAATACAGTGAACAATCAATCCTTCATTGTTTCCCAGTTATTCTGAAGAATGTTTAAAATAGAAGAATTGCCAACCTATGAAGGGATTGCAACTCTTTCTACCTTAGTTCTCCAAGTGACATCTAACTAGTCTCCCATAAAAGGAGCATTGCTAACGCATTGTTCATTTCAACAACAGGTTTCTCTATTAATTCAAATCTTCTCCAAATCCAAAATGGAGTATAAAGGCCAGTATGAAATAAATGAAAATTAACTAGATTCTACAGAGGCAAGACTGAGCATATCCATCCATCCAACAGTAATTCCATCTAAATCAAACATATTGTTTCTTTAGAGAGTTTTGCCAACTTCCTATTTTAAAAAACCATGAACACTTCCGATGTTGGCCAGGTTTTTTTATGCAACTAAAATGGCTTTTTCTAAGCGCTGGGCTGGAGAAACAATATATTTTTACAAGCCCTTTTAGTCATATAGTCACGCTTCATTATCTCATAATCATTCATCAGTAGTGCATAATGAGAGTGCTGTTTCCCTTGTGTGATGAGAATGTTAAGGGAAATATGTATTCACAATAGGCCATAAAAATGTATGAAATACAGAATATGCCAAACCAGTGGAAAAGCCGGTGAGTTCATCTGGCTTTCATTTTTGCTGAACAGTTGTATGGACACAAACCTAGCTTTAACTCAGGGGTCACATCCTAAATTTTTAATCCTTTTCATTCCTCCACCCTTTCCAAACTCCACTCTCTTTAGAGAAGTAGAATACTTCATGTAGAATTACTGTCATTCAAGATTCTCATAGGAGATCATGTTGGCTTTGGTCGCTTTTATTCTAACTATTTCTCCTAATATGAAATGCATGCACGTCAAACTGGTGTATAACCTGAGCTCCTGAACCGTGGGAAGTCATAATTCTGGGCTCCCGCACACCAGCCACCCGCTGAGCTACCTTCCTCCCACCCAGGCACCCTTCCAGGTTGCCCACCGCTCTCATTCTGCGCCCATCAGCGGGAGTAACTGAGCTTGAGGAGGAAACCAGAAAGCTGCTTCAACAAAGCTCAACCAACGTGTGCACCTTTGGTAAATGAAGGGCGAATTGTGGGGACACGCGTTGGGGCTGGTGGGAAAAGGGAAAGCTTCATCTCATGATTTTGATGTAGAATTTCAGGAACCGAGGGGGCCTCTGAGATCCCCAGAACCTCTCCTCTCCGTTAAGCAGCTTCGGGTCCCTTTCCTGCTCCCTCTCCACAAAAATCGGGGCTGCCAGCATCCCAGCAGCGAGTGCTGTTCTCGTTAGGTCAGGCGCCGCTGGGCGAGCCCCTCCAAGCCCTGCTTCATGTAGCTGCAGCTAGAAGCGGCCGGGGCTCGGAGGAAAGCAATGCGCTTCGCAAGACCCACAGCCATCAAGGGGACCCGCAGACCCCCCGGCACGCGGCCGCTGAACCCAGGCAGCGGCGTCCAAATCGCTGCGCCCCGGCGCTGGAGGACACCTTGGAAAGGCAACACGCCGCGCTTTGCTTACAGGGCTGTGTCTCGGGGAGTCAGGGTACCCACCCTGGAGAATTCCCGTGTAGGCAGGGCTGGCGCGGGAGGCCCGGCCCGTTGCCCAGGTACGTACCTCGCAGCCATACAGCTGTCCCAGCTGCTCCACGATCCACTCCTCCAGCACGAGCCGCTTCCGAAGCTCCTTGCGATCGTATTTCACTGTCACTTTTCCCTGCTGGTGGCGCCGCTGCTGCTGCTGCTGCTGCTGCTGCTGTTGAACCTGCCCAGCCGCCGCCGCCGTGGCCAGGGGCGCCGGGTCCTCCCGGGAGGAGCCGCTGCTCGAACCCGGGCTGCCGCCGCCGCCGCCCCGAGAGCTCTGGAAGAAAACCCGCGCGCCGCCGCCGCCGCCGGCCCCACCGGCCGCCTCGCTGCTGCCCGTCGCCACCGACATGTCCCCGCGCGCGGGAGTCCGAGTGGGCCCGGAGGAGGGCGGGCAGAGCGCGCCGGGCGCCGCTACCACCTCCCGCCCGGCAGCGGCATGCAAAGGGCTCGCCCGCACCTGCTCGGCGCGCCGCGCACGCCCAGCCGCCGGGCTCGTGGGGAGGTCGGCGGAGCCGCGCAGCCCCGAATAGGGCGGGGAGGAGGAGGGGCGGGGACCGCAGCCTTAAAGACGCCACCGAGGACCCTCTGGGTCCAGCCGGGGAGGCGGATCTGGCGCCTAGCAGGCAAGCGGGCCCGGGGAGTGGGAGTTGCGCGCGGAAGCAGGAATGTATGCGCGTAAATACGCGCGGTTGCCCGTGTTTAGACAAGGGATTGGACGGGTGTGGGTCTGGTGCCGGAGATGGTCCTCGGCGCGCGTGACCGTGTCCTCTCCTCCCGGAGACTGGGAATTTCGCTTCCCCTGCAGTCCTGGAGCGCACGAAACCCGCCGCCTCCCGCGGCCTCGGACTGCGCTGCGGGAGGCAGGGGACCGCCGGGAAGGGGACCGGGAAAAGGGATCGCGCCACAGGTTCCTCAAGGGAGGGCGGGGAAGTGTCTCCTCCGCTCGCGGCCCCACCCCGGAGCTCCAAACACACATTCCTATTATTCATGCCACCTCCTTTCTTGGATTGTGAGAAAAATGACGAGGCGCTGTTTGTTCAATCAGGCAATCGCCGCGTCTGAGAAATTCTCTTCAGACCAGTTTTTCTCTCCTTACAAAGTGTCTGTTTATTCATAGGCAGAACATTGGGGTATCTTTATATCTAAAGGACAGAAGACTTGATATCTCTTGGTTTAAAGGGGTGGGGGGACATCCAGACAGCAAACATTTCTCTAAAAGAGTCACGGACGGTTTACTGGTCTTAATTTCTGGTGTTGCATTCTCTGCGTAGCCAGCTTTTTTCTCTCTCAATACGATTTCCAAACTACCTCTTTTTACCCTGCAAAGCAACTGCACTGACTACGTTAAAAACATCATGCAGCCAAATAGAGTTAGGAATGAATGAGCTCATTATAAAGTTTGGGGCAAAGAGACGGGGAGGGAAGTTATAAACAGAAAACTGCATGTGTGTGCATGTAAAATTGTAGGGAGACACTAATATATTTCTGTTGTGTATAACACTACATCTCTGTTCCTGCAACTGAAAGAAACCACAAAGATGCTCAAACACAGTAAGGAGCTTTTATGAATTTTTTTAAAGCTCTTAAAGGTGAATGGCAGCTCTCAAAGAAGTTTCTCAGAGATAAAATAGATAACCAAGTCAGTTTCCTCGAATACTTTCTATAGTGAGATTCTAGACCAACAGCTGTAAAGGAACCAAAAACAATAGAAGTGCCCAGCAACATTCTCCTGGGTCTTCTGGGTCTTCAAATAATGGTGCCCAGATTGGCTCATCCCAGATTTATAATTGGCTCTCTTCCTTCTCTTTGGCATTTTGCAGCAAGAGCCTGAGTAGGAATTTTCCCAAAGTGTTCCGTACCTGAAGCACATCATCAAGACAGGTCAGGCCTTGAAGAGTGAAGGGAAAGGATCTAGTGGGAATTAAGTGAAATAGGGTGGCTGATGTGGGTCTTGGACCCCTGTCATAAGTAGAAGAGGTCAAGACTAAAAGATCCCTATCTCATGGAAGAGTCCAGCTGTCCTTAGGAAGGTAGCTTTCCCACCCAACTTTTCATGGACAAGGGAGACAGAACTACTGTGATTGGGCCCTAAAGATTGATGACCATTCTCCACATCACCTCCACCCACACCTGCCCTGAAACATCATAGGTCATTTTTAAACCATGAACACACAGCCAGGAGGGTGAGAGCATCAATAAAAGGGGACTCTGTGGACCAGGAGAAAGAGGAGGGAGGGCTGCAGTGAGACAGACAAAACAAGCCTGTCTCTCTCCAGACATCTGGCACTCATCCATTTAGCTAGCACCAGCTTTGACCAACTCAGCTAACCAGGTGATGTCAATCAAAACAAAAACAGCTAAAATTTTAATTAATAAAGGAGAAATTATATGAACCCTCTGCCTCATTCTGGTGCTGGGACCTGGCCATACCTATTAATATGAAAACTGTGCCTGTGATCCAGGAGTATGGGAAAGAGTGGGGAATTCCAATTCCTGTTGTTGAGTCTTTGGACAATGACTTCAGTAGTTCAAGAATAACTTCAAAGAACTTATAAACATTTACTAAGTTCTTTCTGAGAAATTTCTTGTGTCAATTTTTTCTCACTACATAATTTTTCTTTGTGCTTAAAGCTCAACGTTCACTTATGAATTAAAAAATGACAGGTATGAAGAGACATTTAAAAAGAAATTTAGGGTTTTAGGCATCTTAACTTGTAGAAAAATAGCCAGTGAAGAGTCAGTCAGGTACATTGACTTGTAACTAGGAGTTCTTCCTATAAATCTGCTTGCTCCACCCTGGATATAATTTACATTTAAAGTGAACTCCACAGCCCCCACCCCTAATACACAGACACACACACAGTTCCATGTTTCAAAATATTTGGGGATAAGGGAATTATTCTCAGGCCAGAGACCCTTTACAGAGATGACTGTTTAAATTCAGCAAAACCAGCAATATTTCTCATCTACAAGACAGACCTATATTTAGATATAGATATATAGCTATGTGTTCAAGGCAAATGCTTTTATTTCTAACCCATTTAGACAAGTTTTTAAAAGTGCTTTAGTCAAAAACAATGAATAGTTTTTAATAAGTTGAGTGGTGTGAGAATTTTCTAGAACACAAAGGATGAGCTTCTACCTTAATGTAATTACTCCCTACTATGAGAGCAGCCTAAAGAAAATTCATTTGTCAATATCCTTTCTGCATTGCTTTGTGTTTTCTTAACTGAACATTTTTTTTACTTGCTTTCTCGTTTGGGGGAAGTTTCTTTTAGGAATTACATAGGTCCTTTACCTCTGAAAGTGACCTTTAACATGTTTTTTGTCTAAGCATGTTAGACAAGGTGACCTAATCAGGGGTCCCAGGGCTTTCTTCACGCCCTAGGAAAACAAGGACTAAATACAAATGTTTATGCTCAGATGCAAATTTCCTCACTCCTTGAAGACAGGGTGTTGCAATAGTTATGCAACACCTAGTAATCTACCTTGAGACTGTGACAATGACAGTCCCCAGGTCCACAAACTTCAACATGAAATTCTTACCTTGAGTAACAGTGTAGGGGATAAGGTGCCTACATCCAGATTCTCTCAAAGCAAGAGGAATGTTAAGTCTGGTTTTCCTCCTAAAAGTAGAAGAAATGTAATCTGTCCTTGGGGAGTTTATCAGTTACCGACAACATTTTCAGCTTGCAGAATACTGTCCATTATTTCAATATTCTTTATGGAGTGATAGCAGCAATGTTGTTCACAGTGGATGGATGTGGTTTCTCTTTTGGCTGCTGTTTCATCCTCTTGTGTTTTTTCCCTCCTCCTAATTCTGGATCTTTGATTGTATCGTGCACTACGATTTGGAATCATACTTCCAAAATACACTTAACCATTACGTGCATAAATAATCAGAGCAGTCATTGTCACAATTGTAAATTTTTATCTTCGCAATTAACAGAAATTCTTACCTGACTGTTCACAGATGATGAAAAGTGTTGGGGGCGGGGCGAGAGGGTGAGGCTAGGGGAACCCAGCTTCAGCTCATTACATCTAACAAAGATGAAATATCCCCGGGCCTTCCTATAAACCTAGCTTGTGGAATATCCTGTCTCTTTTTTTAAAACTAGGGTCAAATTTGTATTTAGAGGAGTCAGGTATCCCTGTCTAGCCAATAGCCTCTTGCCCTCCCCCTTTTACTGCCAAAAGCTTTGGAAGGGTTGTCCATGGCCCCACGTCTCTGTCTTACCCTCTCACCACTTAGCCATCTGCATCCAACTGCCATCAGTGTACGAAAGGCATCAACCAAAGTCACCATCAAACTCCATGTTGCTCAATTCAATGTGGGTTTTTCAGCTCTTACCTAACTTGACCTCCCTCTACCTTTGAAAATCTTGAACCCCTCCCTGCTCTTCAAACTCTCATCTCTCTTGCCTCCTTTGCCAACACCCTCCTGGTTTGCCTTCCTTGTCTATTTCCTCTCGGTTCCTTTTCCTACATCCCTGCCGTGAAGGTAGGTGGTTCCTTCAGATCTTTCTTGGCTCTTTCACAGGCTCGCTCCAGGTGATCTTATCTCCTGCTGAAGCTTCTGTTTTGACAACCTACCATCTACCTGCCACAAACTCCCCAAATCATGGTGGATTTCTGGTCTGAGCTTCAGAGCTATAGGTATACTGCTTTGAGTGCCAATGCACTATGCAAATGCATTTATAAGTACACAAATAGACACCTGTATCAATGCATTAGAGAACAAAATGGTGAACTGAATGCATTTTTGACTATGGATTGACAGCACAGTAAAGAGTGCTCTAGCTCAGCATTTTTCAAATATTTTTTTTAACCAGAAACCACAATAAGAAATACCTTTTATGTCATGACCCACATATATATCCACACACGTAACTTACCTATATTACATGTGATACACTCTGACACATCCTATTCTATTGTATTCTGCCTCATTATTGTAAGGAATGCTGCTCACAATCCCCTAAATTCATTTCCCAACCCACTAAAGGGTTGCAACCCAGAGTTTGAAAAATGCTGCTGTCAGCCAGAACAGTGCCTGTGAGTGCCAGTCCTGGGCCTCCTTAGTTTTAATGGTACACTCCAGGCTTGTTATGTATTTCCCTGGCACCCTCTTTCTGTCACTGTTAAGTTATTAAGTGTTCTGGTAAACAATGTTGACCCCGTAAGGCTGGCATAGGGCATGTGTGTGATCCTCTAGAAGTGCCACAAAAGAACTAGAGAAGAAGAATATTCTAGAAGCTAAGATGCACCTTTGCTGGACCTCCATGCTCTCTCAGGAAATGATGGAGTGTCTGCAGGATAAAGATCAGAAGGCCTTAGGGACTCGTAGAACCTCCAGCTTGAAGAGAAATATATTGTGGTGGGTTCCAGCACAAACTGCTTGGATTGAATCCAGCCTCTGCCACGTAGGCACTGTGTGACCTTTGCAAGTTACTTAACCCCTCTGTGCCTCCATTTCTCCTTCTATAAAAAGTGCTTGTGTCACAGGCTGTTCTGAGGGAAAATGAGTTACTGGGAATAAAGCACCTAGAATAATGCCTGCTAGTATGTGTGAAGGGATCATAAACATAGCAGAGAGGACTGACTCACCATTGTTCCCACAATGTTCCAAAGAAATCATGGGTGCATCACATTCTGATTTCAGGGGTGTGGAGAGAACAGTGAGGAAACATCTCCAGAGGGATTTTACTCACCACACAGCTCTATGCAGTTACAGTTCCCATTGACAAGTCCCGATAAATGGAGGTCAACGCCTACCTCCAGCTCCTGCAGCTGCTTCTTCATTTGATACCTGCACCTGCATATCTTGCAGTCACCTCAAAGTAACAAATACAAACTGAAAGCACCATCTTCCCAGGCTGAACCCACTTCACTTCCCATCGTCCTTTTGCTGGGACTGTTGAACACCACGTACTTCTTCGTCTAATCTAGAAACTTTGTTCAGGGTCCAATCAATCAACAAATCCTGTTGACCCCACATTTGTCTGGATCCGGCCCCTCCTCTCCATCCCCACGCTCCCTCCTGGATTTCTCCTGGGCACTCCTAGCTTGTCTCTCTTAGCCCTGCCTCCCACCCATTCTCTATATTGCTCCCACAGGGCGATTGCTAAAGCAAATGTGATCATATCAATCTTCTGCTTGAAGTTATGTTTAAAATTCCCTCCATATTCCCCATTCCCTTCAGGCTAAAGTCCAAACAACTTAGCATTGCACTTTGCATGGGGCTTTTCTTCCTCTGGCCCTTGCTTTCTGCTCCAACATCTGTTCAAACACTCCCCACCACACCCTGTATATATGCACAACTCATGCTGCGCAATACCTCACTGAATTTGGAGTTCCCAAATACAGGACTACCCATGTCTACTTTTGCCTATGCCCACAGCCTCCCGTCCCAGTTCCCCATGGTGCCAGGCTGATCCCTCATACCCCTCCAGGATCAGCTTTGGGTCTTACATTTTCTTTGCTCAGTTTCCTAACCAGGTGTCACTCTCATGATTGCCTGTTGGCCACCATCTCACTCTCTTTCTGGATCTCATCACACACCAAGCCTTTGTGTGATCGTCTCTACCCACATGTCACCTCCTCAGACAGGCCCTCTCACTGCACCCTCTATCCCCTCACTTCTATTTCTCTTCCTCATTCTTATGACTACTTGAAAATTATGTATGTATTTGGTAACAGCCTCCCTCTCTCACCAGAATTTAAACTTCATGAGGGCAGAGACTCCATGGTCCACTCTGGTATCTCCACTTCCTAAAACAGTGCGAGACCAGTGGCAGCATGAGGCATCTCAGAGAGGGCAGGAGTCTGTTAGGTCATCTGTCCCTCCTACTGGACGGTAAACTGAAGACGAGGACATGGCTCATTGGAATTTGTGTTCTCAGGTCCAAGAGCAGTGCTTACCACGTGGTAGGGGCCCCCAAATAGTGAATGAGTGAAACTATCTCCACTTCTGACTGTGCACGTTTTTTTCTTGAGTCTCCAATGCAAACATACAAAAACACAAGTGTCTCTCATCTCTCCTCAGTATAGGCCCAATCCTTTAAATCATAGGAATGGTTGTTCCTTTAAATCATAGGCAGTCACAGTTTGCCCTCCATAGATCCCTGGGTTTTTACTGTTTCCACAGTAAACAAAGGAAGCAACTGTCACCCCGTTCTCCCAAGGTTCTACACAATCACCTTTTTCTCCCGTATTCAGTTTCAGCCTTTCAACACCTTGTTGGTCTGAGGCTGTTATGAGACAGTGGCTGAGGAATTAGGTGTAAAAGCAAATCATAATTACTCTTACCCAACTCTGCCACCCGCCAAGAGGTTGCTTTTGCACCTGCAAAAGGAAGAATGATTTTGAAGGCTACCATCTAAAGCTGTCTGTGGTAAGGCAGCGATTTTTGTTCCCCAGGTGTGGTCCTGCAGCTTGTGTCACCTTTGACTCACCAAGGCAGCCTGACAACTCGCGGCCTGGTCTAAACCCTGTCCTTTGACACCAATCTATATATACCATTGGTCCTATAACAATGTCTCTAAAAGGGTTTTGCCCATCCCTGCAATCCCTTCCCATCTAGCAAAAGGTGAAGGGATTAAGACATACAAGTCGCCTGTTATAAAAACAGTCACAGGGATGTAAAATACAACCTAGGGAATATAGCCAATAATACGGTAATAACTACATATGGTGTCAGATGGTTTCTAGCCTTTGTGGGGTGATCACTTCTTAAGTTATATAAATATCTATGCTATACGCCTGAAACTGATATCATATTGTATGTCAACTGTCATTGAAAAACAATTAATGTCTTTAAAACTTTCTAAACATCTACTTTTGAATTCTGTACTTACCTCACCATGGTCCAGAAACAAACAATTCACCAACTGGCACCAGTTCAGGAGCCACATTCTGAAAATCAGTGTGCTAGAGGCCCCCTTTTATAATTATGAATGGCTAATAAACTTTCATAGCTATAATAATAGCAATAACAATTGGGCATTGCCCTCCATCTTGAGAGAATGAGACACTGGTTTTAATGTCCTCCTCCATAGATCTTTGATAAAAATAGAGCTGACCCTAGTGCCCCAGAGAGATGCTCTCCTTCTGATGAGGCTGTGTGGCCATCGTATGGTTTGGCTCTCGTGTCCTGGAGAGAATGGCATGAGAATCCCTCCTTTAGAAATCAGCCCATTTCTTTATGTGTCTCTCATGACTGCATCGTGTTGAGTGTGTTGCATTCTGTTGCATTGTGTGTTGCATTGTGTTCCAATGGGCTCCATCCCAGTGGACAGGGAGCTGAGTATCAAAGAAGGGCCTGGCAGTCCAGTGTCAATTATCTGGAGAACTGGAAGGTCCTTCTAGAAGCCAAACCCCTTAGGGAGGTGGAAGCAGCCATTTTTCTTTGGCCTTGTGATTAGACTCTAGGGAGATGCCTAGACCTAACTATGTTTGTAGGTGTCTTCCACAGGGAAGTGCACCCACAGCCAGGGTCGGCAGGCCCTGAGCTTGTCTTACCTGGAGCAGATGACCCAGGTTTATAATTGTTTGGGTTTAATAATACCAAAAGCTACCCATCACTGCCAACTGTTGTGTGTCAGGCACTTTATCATAAATGCTACCTCATTAAATATTCCCACAACCTGGATGATAATCTACGTATCTGTAAGACTGATGATTGTGCTTAGTTGAAAGATAAGGAAACCAAGCTCCGAGAAGCTAAGTAACCCCTACGTGCATTTTGTGGTTTTACGAGTAGTAGCACTCTTATTTTTTATCTGCTGGCCTAGTCCTTAGTAAAATCTTACTTGAATGTTCTAGCCTTCTCTCAGGTCTGTGCAGGGTCTTTAGGGGCAGGGCTATGTGTTTAGGGTTGGGTCATGGGGTTATGGGCCTACAGCATCCCCTTTCCTCCCATTCCAGCCTGGTTTGGTGGAGCCTGGGGTCTTTGTGAGAGAGCCTCAGAAACAGTTGGCCTCAGAGGAAAGAACACGAGCCCATCCCCCACAAAGATTGCTAGTCCAGTTCCAAATTTCGAGTGGCCACGTTTTGTTTTCATTGATGAAGGCAGTTTTTCCTTTCCCCTTTTCTGCTTTGAGAACTGAGACGTTCAGTTCCATGGTCCCTGCCACCTGGGATGCAAATCCCACGCTGCGGGCCAGCCTGGGCATTCGTGCAGTTTAAAATGCCTGGGTGATTCCACTGTGCTGTAGTGTTGGGGACTAATGTCCCAGACCATTGATGATAATCTTACAAATGACAACTGGTCTCCTCAAACCCTGCCCTCTCTTCTCAGCCATCTTCCGTTCTTTCCCACTCTCAACTCCTCTCTCCTCAATGGCTTTGCTGCACAAAAACCTCAGAAGCATCATCACCAACTCCTCCTTAAATGCTTAATCAAATGTGTCAACTCCGATAGAAACACTCAATTCAGTCACAGTGCAAAATTCATTGTACAGTTTGAAACTGGTGAAGCAATTTAGCAACTGTTTTGAAATATAAAAAGAGTGGATCTTTATGGACCAAAACACTTCAATTATAGAATAAGAATGGGATCAGATATAGCTATATACTTGTATAAATAACTAAATCTATCATATCACCAAGAAATCTGATTATGTAACCAGAAGAACAGAAACAACAATAACTCGAGTATGTGAATCAAAACCTTGTGTAGAGAATTATGTTGACACTGGGAATCATAACAGGTTGAAAAACTAGATAATGGCATTTTTTTCCAGCTGAAAAAATTTTTTTCCAATAGAAAAATCTATTGCACTATGCTGCATACATAATGTTTGAAAAGCAGACCACATTTTAACACTGTATGTCATGTACAGCAATAAAGCTACAGTCCAGAAAAGGAGTCAAGCAATAAGTGTATGTAATGTCTTCAGTGTAGACAGCAAAGCAATAAGCTATACAATAAGTAATAAATGACATTAACCTCCTCTGCTCCGACTGCCCAACCCACAGAGAAAATTATTAAAAATTCCACAGATGTCCTTTGGCTGTCTGACCCTTAGAAAGAGGTTCTATACAGAAAAACCCGGAAATGCTATAGAGCATAATGAATGAAGATAAGCCTCAAGGTACTTCCAAAGCTATAACTGTATAGATTGCAGAACTGCAGTTGTCATCACAGCCATCATTTCCAAAAATAAAAATGCTAGTAAATTCATGCTTCCAGTGAAGCCAGAAATGTGGAATCTTCCTGGGAAACAGGGTAGCCCCTCCTTTGTCCTATAAAATCAGTCAGGCTGGGCAAGGAACAAGCCAGACCCCACCCACGGCGAGCTCACCTGGGTTGGTTCTAAATGCAGTTCTGGGTTGGTTCAGAGCTAGATCCATGCTGTGAGTGGATGATGTGTGTCCCTCTTCCTAGTTTCCAGGTCCTCCACCTCACCCAGGTGCATATTCCAAGTGCCCCATCCCTCCCTCACCACCATGTGCTGGCAGAGCTTCTCACGAGCCTGTCCCCTGACACATCTCTCACTCTTCTCTGTCCCCATGGCCAGCCCTCCTTCTCATCATCCAGGACCAAGGCAGCAATTACTGACTGGGATAAACCAGCTGTGTGATAATGGCGGAAGGCAAAGGCCTGTACTGGGTTGTATGATGTCCCCACATTCCCCTACTCCAAAATTCATGTCCTTCCTGGACCCTCAGAATGTGACTTTATTTGGAAATAGGATCAGTGCAGATGTAACTAGTCAGGATGAGGTCATGCTGGTGTAGGGAGGGCCTCTGACCCAATATGACTGGTGTCATTGTAAGAGGAGAGGACACGCAGAGGATGCTGTGTGATGATGGATGCAAAGATAGGAGCGAGGCATCTACAAGCCAAGGAACGCGAAAGAGTGCCAGGAACCACCAGAGAAGCTAGAAGAGTCGAGGACGGGTCCTTGCCTGGGGGCTTCAGAGAGAGCACGGCCCTACTAAGACCTTGATTTTCAACTTTAAGACTCCAGAACTCAGGGAGAGTAAATTTCTGCAGTTTTAAGCCACCACGTTTGTAGTACCTTGTGATTTCAGCCCTAGAAACCAATGCAGAGCCTTTAAAGATAAGTGTGCAGCTGGCTGCTAACCATAGTCTACTGCAGATTTGGGGCAGAGAGTAAGTTTCATCTCAAATGGAGGCTCATGTTGCTTCACAGGGGCCACTTAGCACTGTGCTTGGAGGTGGGCTGTGGCGCTGTGTCCAGGAAGAATGTTGCCGGGCACGAGTGTTGTCTGCCCTGAACCCAGAAGAAAGAGTGACAGTTCATACCACCTACTGCCAGCCCTGCTGGAGGCACCTTCCAGGGCTCCCAGGCTTAGCACCCACATTCTAGCCAGTGGCCCCCACTCTCACTCGCTATCCTACCATGTTGAAATGTGTTCTGTTTCTCACTATATGGGGGGCGGGGGAAGGAAATGAATACAAAACAACACACTTAGAATCAGAAGTAATCTTTTTCAAATAAATCTAATCTTTTCACAACTGTGGAATTATTCATTCTTATACAAAAGCACTGGGTGTCAGTTGATTTTTAATTACTAGGCACTGGACCCAGTACCTAGTTAGTAGGCCAAAATATTAGAAAAGAATCCCACCAAAAAAGGACGAGCTTATAAGAGTTTAAATATTTAAGATATAAAGTCAGAGTGGTTTCAGAAAATTTGTGAGGCTAGAAAGAAAATGGCTTAAGCAACAGGGTTTAGATTATAAAATCCCAGAAGAAAAACAAAAATTGATTTGGCTCACCATCTTAGATTGGTATCCCTACTACCTAACATGGTATTTGACAAGCTGTAAATTTAATGAATAAATATATGACTAAATATGCTAATTTTTTAAACATAAAGATATTTAAATACCAAATGCTACTTGGACATAAAAATATCATCTTGATAAGCTGTAACTCTTCTGTGCTCTTCTACTCAGCTTGTTAAGAGAGAAACATTAAGAATCAATTCAACCTTCTGAAAGTCAATATTTGGGCAGAATATTAATAATACTACTGTAATAACGAAAACAACACTTACATAACCCGACTAAATGCCCGCTACTGTCATAATTGCTTCTTTTATACCTACTAACTGTTTAATCCTCACAACTCATCATTTTGCAGATGAGGCTAAGGAAACACAGAGAAGTTAAGTAACTTGCCCAAATCACACAGCTGGTAAAGGGCAGAGTAACCACAGCCAGTGTAACCCCCTTCCCTATCCAGCCTCTCATTAGGAGTCATTCCTCCAATAAACATTTATGAAGTGTCCGCAGCACGCAAGTAACACGTCTGGCCATCTCACAGGGACACAGAAGCACCACTGAGCATCTCCAGGGCAAGCTCTTCCTGGTCACCACCCATTCATCTCCCTCCAAACCCAAGATTCTCACACTCCACAGCCTCCTTCTGAAAGCTGATGTTCACACCCAGCTCTCAGGTACAAGGAATCCTTTAACACGTAACACCCCATGCACAAGGCATGCATCACAGTGCAATTAGGAAGGACCTAAAGTTGTGGCTTCTCTTCCTAAGGGAGCAAGTTAGTGTTTGCAAATAAATTAATTTCGCTTATGTAAAAAGCTAAACTGTTTGTTTAAATGGCTATCTTCCCAGATGTCACATTACCCCTGGACATGGTTAGAATGGCCAGAATTGAAAATAAATTTTATACAGACAAACAAGAGGACAGCAGTGATAATTCTATTCATAGCATCAAGATTGATGACTTCCTTTTGCCAAACCTCCTAGAGGTTCTAGTAAGTTTTCTGAGTGCGCCTGAGAAATCAGAATGGGATTGAGGGAGTTTTGCTAATGAGGATCATTTACCTGATGCAATCAAGACAATATGTGGCTGATGTTTATTTATGAACTCCTTAAACCACCGCCAGGACACCTCCCAGGCTGCAGCTAGTTAGCGGACCCTTGGTTGGTTGGCATAAAATACCTTAAAACTATTCAGAAAAACTTTAGTCGATAACATTTATTTTTTTCTGCAAAGTAATACCATGTGTGGATTTTGGGGGCACTTACCTCCATATGGCCTGTGAGCCACCTGCTCTGCTTCTGTATCATTAACACAGTGTATGGTCATTAGAATCGCTAACTGCTATGGCAAAGACCCAAAATATGCAATAGCACCACCACTATAGACGTTTCTCCTGGGCTTACATATTAACTCTGGGTAGATGAACAGCCCTCTTCCATTGCAGCCCTCCTCCACGCTGTCATTTAAAAAGAGACCCAGGCTCATGAACACTCTGCCATCTTCAGCTCGTGACTTTCCAGGTGTCCTTGGTGATGAAATCAAGCCTTCAGAAGGGGGAAAGCCCGGAAGACAGCATGGAGTAGGTTTTCATAGGCCAGGCCAGGAAATGGCACACATCACATTCTATTGGGTAGGACTCACTCACATGGGATACTCCTCATTGCAAGGGGACCTTGCAAGGAAACAGAGTTTAGCTATGTGCCCAGGGAGAAAGGAACGCAAGGTCTCGATGAGCCCACAGCAGTCTCTGCCACATAATGAGGTGTGAGATTATGGATAAACCCGGAACCTTATTTTCTCCTACTTTCAATAAAGGTGCACCATTTTGAACAATGTAGGCTATAGGAAGAACTTTCGTTAATATTTTAAAGTTTTGTTTTCAGGGCTTTTCTGAACAATTTAAAAAATGACAAAACTCTTAACTATTGCAGTAATCCATATTAGGGCCTAGAGTCAGATAGACCTGGATTTTAATCTGGACTCCATCACATAGCAGCTGTTGACCTTGGCACGACATTAAATGTTTCAGCCTCAGGAAAATGGGTACAAGAATAGCACCTACCTCCTGGAGGTGTTGTGTGGATGACATGAGATCTGTATTACACAGTGATGAATGTGGGGCCTGGCACAGAGCACACTCTTATAACAGGGCTCTATTACATTTCACTGACCCCAAATGACACCGGATCCACCTGCCAAAGTAAGGTGTGAGACCACCACGGAGGACTGCAAAACAGAAGCGGGGGACAAGGGTCATGCCACTCTCAGACCCCTCTCTCACATGAAGGGTATTAATAGAGAGGAGTTGGGGGTGGCAGTTGTGGCTGAATGTCCTCCGCACCCACCCTCGAGGGGCCAGGTAGAAGAGGCTTGGCCCCTACTTTAGAGCCGTGAAGGGTGGACTTCAACCGTAATGCCTGGAACACGGTGGGCCAATGTTGGACTCAAGCCTTAGGAACCTAACTGAGCCTGACTGGCTGGCTGCTAGGCCAGCAGAGCAGGAGAGGGTGGCTGCGTTAAACCAAGCATGGGCCCCGGGTAACTGACCAGTGGCCTGGCCCTGAGGCAGGCCTGGAGCTCCACCCCAGCTCCCCCAAACTGATTTACTTGAGTTGCTGCTGTGGTAGCCTGATATTTGTACTATATCCTTTTGGAAGGAAAATCGCAATCCTGAGCAGATGTGGATACTTCTCTAGAATTGCAGGTCCCCACCGGTTACTCCACATGTGGTCCTCGCTGGCTCTGATCCTCGCTGGCCCACCCAACCATCTGCAAAATGTCTTAGAGCAGGGATGTTAACTTCATCTCCCTGAGACAGCAATAGCTTTCTGGTCACTTAACAATGTGTTAAGCCATTCCCATATTCTCCTAGGAACTCTATCATCAATTAACTGGATTCTCTAATTTCACTGATTTGCACAGTATTACACAAAATTACTCTCTGCTCAGCACCCCAGAGCTACAGGGCATCCATCAGTATTTTACATCTCTTTAAAGCATCCAATGTTCAAAGATCCCCTTGGTGAGGTCGGGGTCCTGCTTTGGTTAAGCTCTGCCAGGATCGCCTACACAAGTTTGGGAGGGTGCATAGAGCAAAATGAAACTGTGGGACCCTTGCTCAAAGATTACCAATAATTTCAAGGCAACCTCAGCAAAGCATTAAACCAAGCATGAGGCCCTCCCAAGCACGGGCCCTATGTGATTGCACCGGCCGCAGGGCCCTGTGTGATGCACAGGTCACAGGCCCCTGATGCCGGCTCTGAGCTCTACCCCACAGCTCCCCAGAAATGATTTTCCTTGACCTCTGAGGAATTTCCTGAGTAATCCAGCCTCGGAGCTGGTTAGAAGTGTTGACATCAGCTTCATTGTGAAATCATGTTTATTCAGGTGCAAGTTTATCACTTTGGTTACTTTCGTTTGATTCTAGGCATGCAGATTCTGAGCAAAGAATCTCAACTCTGACTTCCTCCAAAATGGAACCTGGCACCAGTCACCCAACAGCCGGGTGGCACCTCACATCAGCGAGGCCTTCCCCAGCCTGCGGCCCTCAGAGTACAACAGACCCATTTGCTTATCAAAGACAGGTACATTCTTCACATCTACCAAGATCTATTCAGTCCCTGCAGGGCCAAGTCTTCAGGTTTTCAGGAAAATCCAGAAATACAGATTGTTATTCTTTTTTAACATGAAATCCCCTTATCATAAAATGTTGACAACTAAACAAAAAAATTAAGAAAACCGTGCAAGCAAAACAAAAGACGTCCGTGAGCGCTATTTAATTGTGAGCAGCCGTTTGCCAAGTTTGTCTCATCTGAGGGTTTCCTCTGCAGGACCTACACTGCCCCTAGGGATGGTCCCCACGGCCTGTCCACAGTTGTGTCCCCTCCTTAAGGCTGCGCTTCCTTCCCCCCATAGGCCCTGCTGGGTTACAGAAAGGTGTGAAAGTTATGTATTCAGAGAGTCTTAGGTTTTAGTCTTAGGTCAAAAGCAGAGAAGGCCATGGGAGTGCTGGGGTCTCTTTGATTGTCCCATGAGTTGGGGGGACCTTCTCAGGTTACAGGCCAGGAGAAGGTGAAGCCTGGGGTGTCTTAGACGGAGGGGCAGCCAGCTTGGATGAAGCCGATTGGCCTGAGTAGCTGGGAGCCAGTGATGAGAAGGAAGGGGCCCACGGAATACGAGTGGTGCGAGTAGAAGATGAGGAAACCTGGAAGGGATATGCCACAGGACTCAAAGGAGAAAGACCAGTAAGACAAGCCCACCCACTTCAGAGTTTTATCCCAGGCTGTCCAGGCCTCATCAGGGAACTGGTCACGATAATGGCCTTTTGGTCCTGGTTGATGGATTGCGCTCCTGGAGACAGCGTCCCTTCCAGACATTCCCTTCAGAGCAGTACGAATATGTCATGACTGTGACTGACTCGGCTGCCTGGGTACCCCCCAGTGTCTCTCCAAGGGCAAGAAGCACAACGTACTCACTCTCCTCCCCTCGCAGCCCGAGAGGAGCAAACACTTGTGGAATTTGTTCATACCTCTCATTGTGTGTTTCTGTTTGATGAATTACTCGTTCCCAGGAAGTGCGCACAGGAGTTTCAATAACACAATAATAGCTCTTGTTGGAGCAGGGGTGTGGAGGGACAACTTTGTTCAGCACCTGATTGACACCGTGAAAAGGAAAAAGCAATCAGACACCATTCTGTCCCAGATGTGCTGAGTTACCTGGAGCTTAGTGGGCCAGACCAAGGGTAACGGGGAAGAAAGGGCAGGCCTGGACTTGACTGTGACCCTGAGGGAAGAAGTGAGCTTCCAGGAGGCCTGAAAGGACCAGATTCCTCTGTCCTTCCTTAGACCTGGGGCTCTTAGCCAATGGACACTTAGCCAAGTTTGACCTGGTCATTGGACATGAGCATCAGTAGATTGAAACCTAAAGTGATCTGAGGTGGGCAGTGGCACGTGTTGCATGTATCCTGATAACAGGGATTATTGATAAAATCTTTCAAATCCTTCTAATCTGTCTGTGCAATATGGAGCCAAGGGAAAATTTGGCAGCTACATTAAATCTTGCAGATTTAATCAAAGTAGATGAAGTATATCTTCTTGCCTAAATTACCCAGTATGGTTTTGAACACTGAATACATTAACCATGCAGATTTTAATTTTCACTTCTCTCTAAATTGTATAGATACACAGCAAATATTTAAGTTAAAGATGGCTTGTGTTCTCAAACATCTTACGGGAAACATGTATACACTTAATACATTCGTTTCAGTTTTTATCTTTCTTAAGTAATAGAATTAATCCTTACAGAATTTTACACAATGTTTTCCATACTCTTTGCTTATAAAGCAATGCAGAATTTCTACTAATTAACTAAGTTCCTTAAATGTACTATTTAGAATTGTGAAGGTTGATTTTGTCATTGTGCCAGTGTGTAGGAGTGTAGAAAAGGAGGAGAGGAAAGGGAGGACGGGGGGAGAGGGGAAGGGAAAGGTGAGACACAGGCACCTTCTGAAATAGACAGGAATGGGTGAGGTGATCTTTTTCAAGGCCAGAGGGAAGCAGCCCAGGATTTGACTAGTTGTGGATGTCTCCAGGTGGACTTGTCAAAGAGATGCTCTGCCATGTCAGAATCTGAGGCCACATCTAGTCCAAGTAACCTTTGGTGGTTTCACCTGCTCATTCAGGTAATGGGTGTCAGGGAAGTCCCTCACATGGGGTCATCTGTGTCTGGGGCTGGTTTGTTCTATTGAAGTAATGAGTGACTCACATTCTCTCCCCACCCAGTGAAATGCTGACTTCACTGCTTTCAGCCCTTTTGTTTAATCACCAAAATATTTGGCCTCCTCGGTAATTTTGCACTTGAATCAGTTTCTCAGTGTGTTGTCTCTCCTTACGGGACTGATGAAGGAAATATTTCATGAAGTTCTTCAATGTCACAGCACTCCCATCAGAGCAGTTGGGCATGATAGTGGATGTAAGGAGCATGACGGTCCAGGTTGACCCAGGGGGTTGATGGGTTCCACCTGCAAGGGGGGTGAGGTGGCTGAGAGAAGGGACTAAAAGGGGTCTTCAGGAGGAGCTGGTAAGAGGAGCATGTCTCAGGGCAGTTCCAGAAATCCAGGCACAACCAAAGCAGGAAACTGAGGCAACCTCTCTATGCTGAACATCTGACCAAACCATGATTATTTTCCTTGTATGCCATTGATTTGTACTTCTACCATACAAAGAGTCATGTTCTATATACTGCCAAAAATATAGTTAGAACTGAAAACGCAAGACTATGGATTCACAAAGAACCAACCAGTAAAATCAAAATTCATGTGCCATGTATATTAGTTATACATGTTGCTGCATAGCAAATCACCTCAAAACTTAGCTGCTTAAAACACATGTAAATATTTATCATCTCACACAGATTCTGTTGGTCAAAATTTTGAGAACAGCTTGGTTGGGCTGATCCAGCTCCAATCTCTCATGAATTAAAATTAGGGCTACTAACATCTGAGGGCTTGGCTGGGGCTAGAGGATCTACTTCCAAGATGGCACACTCACATAGGCTGTCAAGTTGGTGCTGGCTGTTGGCAGGAGGCCTCCATTCATTGCTACATGGGCATCTCCATAGGATTCCTCCCGCTCCTCACATCCCGGAGGCTGGCTTCCCCCAGAGCAAGTGATCCAACAGAGCAAGGTGGAAGCCACGTGTTTTCTATAATCTAGTCTTGGAAGTCACACCCCGTCACTTCTGCAATATCCTACTGTCCATACAGGATCGCTCCCCTATTTAGTGTGAGAGGAGACAATAGAAAAGTGTGAATACCAGGAGGCGAAGACCATTGGCGGCCATCTTGGAGAATGGCAGCCATACCATGGTAAATGCATGCCTATGTAAGAATACATTTCACACCAATACATTCTTGGGGGAAATGATCAACTGAAATCCTCAGAAAATTCAATTGTGTTCATGTTTCAAATTCATCCTGCATTTGAATCAGAAATTCTTCTAGCAAGTGGTCACACTCCACTTTCCTTTCAGGGTTCTGCCCACCCCTGAGAGAAAAGGACTAAGGTTTCATGAAATGCTCAAAGGTGAGACTTGCAGGGAAAAAGAGAGGCAGGAACACCATCCTTCTCTTGTTTCAACTGATTGGACCATATATTACCGCATACTTGAAAAGTACCACGGGATAAAAGATTGCTCTTAATCAATAAGTCAAAGCTAAGAAATAATTGAAATCCAGTGAAATTCAGTTCTCATATAAAGACCAAAGGAGCAATTTGCTCACATGACACAGATGAAGTGTGATAACATCACACTCAGAGAAATGACAGCAGACAGAAGAACGAAGAAAAAATGCTCTGATGCTAACAAAGTCACTTTCACACAGTGTGATTGGGAATTCTAAGCCATTGTGGCCAAAGTGAGAAGGGATAACATTATTATCTTCTGTGAAATAGCGAGGCATGCAAGGAAACTTTCGTTTCAATTAATTGCAATCAGCATTTATAACCCAATGATTGTGTGCAATGCACTCATTACTTAGAGAGGCGATCTAAAGACAAAGAAAACATGGTCCCAGCACTCAGGGAGCTTCTATTTTAGGGAGAGAGATAGATACATATACAAAAAAGTGAACCATGAGTGCCCACAGAGAAGTATAGACAAGGATTGTGGGAGTGCTGGATGAAGATGACCCAAGGAAGGCTTCCCAGAAGAGGTGACTAATGAGTGGGGCGGTGCAGGATGCACAGGATGTTGATACTTAGGGCCCAGGGGAAAAGGCAATGGAAAATAGAACAATTCTGATGCAAGAGCTTGGGCAATGAAACAGGTTGACAAATGCAAGATCTGTTTGGAGAACAGAAACAATCTAGACTGTAACCAGGTTGGAAGTCGTCAGAGGTGGAGGGTTGTCCTTGATGAGAGAAGAGACTGAGAGGGTACACTGAGACTAGAACGTAAAGGGTCACTAATGCCATGAATGTATTAAAAAACAATGGAAACCATATTGACAAAGTTCAAATCCCAGCTCTGCCACTTACCAGCTGTGTGAACTTGAACAAGCTCCTTAAAACTCCCTGCACTGCAATTTCTTCATCTGAGAAGGAGATGGTAATAGTACCCACTTCCCAGGTGATGAGATTAAATGACTTTTGTATAAGAATGAAGAACAGTGCCTGGATCAGTGTTCTGTCATCGTCATTGCTGTTACATTTGTTCAGGAATATAACTATGGCAGCTCTGTGAAGGAAAAGTAGGGACAGACCTGGGGAATGCTGCAAAGGAAGAATGGAAAAGACTAGTGACCAGTCAGATGTGAAACTGTGAAGTGAAAGAATCCAAATATATGGCTAAGGTTACACTCCAAGGAGAGCTAAGGATGGAAATTGTACTGGTAATGATAAACAAAGTTAAGCTGAAGAAACAAATGAAACTCAAATCCCAGGCTTAACACAGTAATAAATCACTTCTCTCCTGGAGACATACACTGCACTGGTTGGTGGGAGGTTTTGCTCCACTCAGTCTCCCAGGGACCTGGTGGAAACCCCACCATCACAGAGCTACACCTCTGGGACAGTAGCTCCTTCATCACTATGACAGGGAATAATATTGTTGTCACCCACAGACCAGGTCTAGTGCATGGCCCCACCTAACTACAGGTGGGCATGGCTTTCAAGAAAATTACAGGCTTATTCAGTGAGCAGGAAATGCTTCTGTCACAGAATGAATGAGTTTGGATGGGGAAATGATAAATTTGCTCTTGGAGGTTGTATTAGTTTGCTAGGGCTGACAGGAGAAAATATCATAGATTGGATAGCTTAAACAATAGAAATTTATTTTCTTACAATTATGGAGGTTAGAAGTCCAAGATCAAGGTGTTGGCAGGTTTGGTTTTTCCTGAGGCCTCTCTCCTTGGCTTACAGATGGCCATCCTGTGCCATCCCTGGTGTCTCTCTATGTGTCCAAATTTCCTCTTTTGCTTCGGACGTCAGTCCGATTGGATTAGGGCCCACCCCTAATGGCCTCATTTTAACTTAATCACCTGTCTAAAGGCCCTATTTCCCAATACAGTCATCTTCTTAGGTACTGGGGTTTGGGGCTTCAACATATGAATTTGGAAGAGGACACAGTTCAGTCTGTAATGGATGTGTTAAGACTAAATCATTTTTGTCAGATGTTGGCGAGTTTTACCCTAAGTCAAATGAGTCCATCCAACCTAAGGATCAGTGATCATAAATGGTTTCTCTGTTCACTTTTTGACAGCACCAACAAGTTAAAAATCCTAAACATGAAACAAAAGGAAAAATTCTTCTGACGTAAAGAAAAAAAACCTGACCTCTGGAATATGCAAATGTTCATGAAGAATGGAGCTCAATCATAGCTGTGAACTAAGTAATGGGTTTAACCTGGCATTTATTAAAGAAATTGAGGCCACAGTAATGATCCTAATTAGAATAAGATTAATCTTAGTGTCTTACAGTAAACACTGACAGAAGGCAACATGTCCGTGATTATTTTCTTACAGCTCTCATTAACCCATGATTAGAATCTCTGCCATTTGCCATGTCTCAGCCTACATGCTGCCAACATTTGGAAGAACAGTTGAAAATTCAGTCATGCCAAGTAAGCAAAAAACAGAGATGGCTGCATTTTTCTCTCTTCGTTCACATGTTTTAGCATCACAGAGAAATAGCCAGTAACTAGAATCACAAGAAAAGTGCCTTATGAAATTTCAGTGAAACTCCAATCAGGTAAAATATTTTCTCACCATACGACTTTATGAAAACCAGACAAACGAAAACATTGGATATGTTGTGAAATACAATATAAGCCCAGGGTGGTTCCTTATTAGATTTTTCCCACGATCGGCTCACCAAGATGATGCTGTAAAATCTCTAACAGCCTCCATCTCTGCCCCGCACAATTCAAAACTTGGTCCTCTGAGCTTGTATCAATGGCCCATGTGTGTAAGTTGCTTCCTGCATTTTGAGGCATGTTTTACATTCTTCTCAATGTCTCTCCCAAGACTGAACAGGGCTAGCCCATGGGAAATCCTTATTACTATAGCATCAGGGGATAATTTACATGTCATAAAGTACAGGGCTATTCTACTGATTCAACAATACTTTACAACAGTCACTCAATTAAAGTTTGCCTCCTTTCCTTAGAGAGTTTGATCAAAATCATTGTTCCCTCTTATTCAGCAAGTGAGACAGGAAATCAAGGCCAAGCTAAGAGCCAGGAAGGCCCTGCTTGACCGTGACTTCTTTCCGTGGGATCACACACCCCAGTAAAATGTTCATACATAAGCCTTTTATTCAGCCTCTGCTTTCTGCAAAACCCAGGCTAAGACACAGTGGAAACGAGCAAGTGAAGAAATAAAACAATCAACCTGCTTCTAAATACTCAATTATATGGGGAAAGGAAAGATGATGACATACTTTCTGGACTATATAGTCTATTCTGAAAGTTGTTTTTTATAACCCAGGCCAAATTATTTCCAGCAGAATCAACAAACAAAGAGATATGCAGTGTGGTCTATTTTGGATTTTATATTCTAGAATTCACGATTTCAAAATGTAGAATATCAGGTAACCAAATTGAGTGCATATTACTTAATGAGTTCTTTCATCAAATTTTATCTTCAGTCATTTTCAGGAATTTGCTCATCAAATATTTTATTCACTATTCTCGGTACAGTAAATGCACTCTCTTTTTCCTTCATCTTCTGTCCTGTTAACGATAATCATCTATGCTTTAGTCTTGTTTCTCTGTTAATATCCTCCTTCCTCTGACTGGTCATACTAAGAGCTAGCAACCACCATGAAGTCCCTGGAAATAGGATCCAGGTAACCACGTATTTGGGGGACCCAGTCAAAGCCCATCTGTCAGGCGCTAGCCCCTGGCCTGTTGGGAAAGAAGCAGATAGTGTAGAAACCCAGGAACCAGGGAGATAAATCACCACCCAGCCCTGGGCTGGACCCTGATCTGTCTGAGGAAGCACGGAGAGGACTTCGGGGCAGAGAGAGACACATCACAACCCTTAATAATAGGAAAGTCACATTCATTCATTTGACAGATGTTTACTGTGTACGCACTATGTGCTAAGAGACGCAGCACAGAGCAAGACAAGGCAACTTTCTGTCTTCTACTGAAGGCACAAGATGTCGCTTCATGGCAGGACCACCAAGAAGACACAAGACCCCGGATGATTATCCCTGTGGCCGTTGCAGACTCCAGCTTCTTGTTCTCTGCCTTCAGACCCTGCCCTCCAAATTTGTCAGCTGTAAGGCCACACAGAGAGGCAATTCAGCCCACAGGTGATGTCTTGACATGAACTCTGTTTGCATGATTCGTCGTGCAGTTGTTCCCTTGCTCCCTTGGAGAGTCCCTCACCTGGTCTCTTTGCCTACAGTGTCATCTAGGGATGAGAAAGCCTCTGTAGCCCTGCTTCTGACCGCCACAGAGACCGGGTATCTGAATCCAGGAAACTGCCAACTGATGCCACGTGTTCTGTTCCATCAGTTGGCCAGTGTCCTGCCCCCTTTAAACCAATGACTGTCAGACTTTTTGATCCTGACTCATTTCTTTCTAGAAATATATTTTACATAGTGTTAAGGAAAATTTTTGTCAGTCTAATTTATGGGCATATTTTTAAGTTACTATTTTTATAATCTTGCTGCAAAGGAATAGCCCTCTGGTAGGCCATTCAAAGATTTATTTGTGGTGGGGACATTTTATTTAAAATATACGGTTTATTGTTAGACTACTAAGAGAAAATAAATGTTTGGGTAAAAGTCACTAGATTCTTGACTGATACTAACAGTCAACTAAGTGGGTAGGTAACCAGTTTCCTTGACCAAGTCTTAATCCTTTTAAAGTTCATCAGAAAAATCACTTCAGTATTTTATCTGGAACGCTAGTTTCTTCCCAGAAAGAGGTTGTGAATTCCATCACATTCAGGGTCTGTCCTAGACGAGGTTTGGGACAATTTTCCCTTTATAGCTGCAACTCAAAAACACTTGAATGTATCACTAACACAGAAGCCCTAAAGTACACTTCTTACCCTTACCAGGTCTAAAGAGTTTTGGTTTATCTCTTATTTTCTATTTCCTTTAAAAAAAAAATGTGTTTTTTTACTTTATAACACTGATGATTCCCAGTCTGCAGTATGAAAGCACTACTGTGAACTCTTCTGCCTGCGTGCCAAAGGGAAAAATAATATCAGAAAACACTGTTTTACTATGTGATTTACTTATGAGAATGATGCCATCTGAAACCATAATTGTCCTTTATGTTTGGAGGCCTTCAATTCAATGTTTGGTGTTTCACATTACTCATCACAGTCAAAATGTTTTCTAGGAAACACATCTGAAATTTCATAATGGAAGCTAATATCAAAAGAGAAGAAAATTCACAGCAGCTTTCCTTATAACAGGTAGAAACCGGAAACAGCCCCAATGCCCATCGACAGTAGAACGGTTGGTGTAGACAGCAGAATTGTGCGTGGTCATACAAAGGAATACTACTTGCCATTTCCAAAAAGAACAAAACTACTGGTACAAACAACCAGAATGACTGTCATGATCATTACAAGAACAAAAGAAACCAGACAAGAAGGAGACCATGCTGTATGGTCCTATTCATATGACGTTAAAGAATAGACCAAACGAATCAATGGTGTCAGAAGTGGTGACCTCAGGAGGGGAAGGGTATTGGTAAGGAAGGGACATGCGATTCTTTAAATGCTGGTTCTCAGGCATCCTTCTCCCCAGCCTTTCCCCTGCTGTTCCAGCTGAGCTGGATCTTACCTTCTCTGAGCTCCACGGCACTGGCTGTGGACCTCCATATTTCACTATCACCATCTAGCTCTGTTACGTAAGTCAGCTCAGGTCCTGGGTTCTCCAAGTCTAATTCATGTATGCTTTGCCCAGAGCAAACAGTGCAGTTCCTAGGTATGGTAATATTAATAAAACGTATTGAATCAATGGAAGACTGTAGTCATTTGCACGTGCACACAATATGGGAATGTATATGCTCTGTCTTGACTACTTCTCTTTCATCCTTTCTTATTGGCTTCACTTATTTATTGTTGTTGCCGGCCTTTTAATTGAAAGTCTCTGTTCCCCAAGCTCTACCTTTAAAGTTCACCTGTTTTGAGAAATCTGGTTCCTCTTCTTCCCCCCATTTTATTTTCTCCCCATATAAAATAACACTCTTTGACTAGAACAGACAAAACTATAAGGAATGAAAAAGCTACAAGTCAGGAGGAGGTGTGATTTTCCCAGGGCTGTGTCAGGATGCCGTGAACTCTACTCACAGATTACACATGCGTTAAAGACCATGGTAGGATGCAGCTCGGATGGGGTCTTGTCACGATCCTTTCTGAGACCCCAAATCCCTCACCAGGCTTTTTATGTATTTGCCAGTTCAGGTGGCCGAGACTCAGCCTGCATCTTCTCCTGAAGGAGCAGCCCCCTCTCACACTGCCCCTGGGGCTGTTCTCTGCCCCAGTTCCCTAGGTCAGCTCAACCATCACCCTGCTACCTCCTCCTCATCTTTTTTTTGCTGCCTGGAAGCAAGTACACAGAGCCCTGCTTTATAAGTGTTTTCCCAATGGGAAACAGGCACTAGCTAAACAAACAGAACATTTATGGAGTTCCAGAAGGTCCATGATCATGGTTCCTCTTCTTTAGAACTTGGGCCTCCACTTTCTGAGCCTGAGCGTGGGGTTTACTGCTCCCCTCACCCTCCACCCTTCCTTCCATGAAGGCCAGCGAATCCTTTCCTCCAACTGTAAGCCCTGTGGGTAAGACAAGAAAGCAGAATAAGTGTGACCCCCTTCTATCAAGTGGGCAATCCTTTGTCCATTTCTCCCTAGGAAAAATAATTAGAAATGAATTTAAGCTTGCTAGGTGGGGGAATTTGATTAGCTATTAGAAATGATGACCCAAATGTTATATGTGTACACTGGTTACAGGGAACAGTGAGATCTAGCTTCTCTAGGGAGCTTTTTAAACTGGTAGAATTTGATCTGTCTAGAACAATTAGATATGTCTGCCTAAAGCCAGGAAAATAAATTAACCAGTTGCTCAAAGTCCTCCCACTCTACAGCAACCACCATTTATGTTGACAGTTTTATTTATTTGAATATTCATTCCTTCTAGCCCATGGAAGTGTCTTCTTCACCAATTTGTCATAACATGCGTCAAAGCAGTTGGGAATATCCCAACAGAAACTCCTTTAGGAAACCAAGACTCACAAAGCGATGGATTCACTCTGGCAGAGAGGCAGTGGGTGGGCTGTCAGTTACTGAGGAGACCGTTTTTTACCTGGAAGCCTTCCCAGGGAAATCAGGAAACCAGGCAGAACATCACAAAAGTGGGGCAACCTCCACCCCTGAGAAGGGGAGGATCTACCTAGTTACTTAAATGTGGATTAAAGGCCAAACTTCCTGCCAGGTTGAAAGAAGAGAGGAGTTCTGCAGGGAGAGTCAATCTTCTCCCTCGTGAGCGAACACTTGGATGTTGCTTTAAAGAAATTAGTTGTAGAAACAATACATTTTAAAGGGAGAGAGGGCTTCTACAGCATAATAGGAAGAGCATACAGGCTTTGGGCTCAGGTAGCAGATAGCCTTGGCTTGAATTCTGGCCCCTGCACTACTTACCACCTTGTCCCAGTTATTTAACCTCGGTAAGTTTCATTATTTCAATTTACAAATAAGAAGAAAACAGTACCCACTTCACAGCATTGTTATGGGGCTTAATGGGAAGTGTTTAGCCCAGTTCTCCGAACAGAGTCAGGGGTAAATAAATTAGTATTACTATGGTTGGTATGATTATTACTCTGTCATATATATGATGCCCCCAGGAAGCTCCACCTTTTGTGGAATGGGGAGGAAAAGAGGGCTTGTCCTTGGACTAAATTGGGAAGTAGTGGTGAACTAAGAATAATCAATGGGGAGGCTGGTTGGCTCAGTGGTTAGAGCGCAGTGCTCATACACCCAGGTTGCTGGTTCGATTCCCACATGGGCCAGTGAGCTGCGCCCTCCTAGATGGAAGACAATGACTTGACTTGGAGCTGATGGGTCCTGGAAAAACACACTGTTCCCCAATATTCCCCAATTAAAAAGAAAAAAAAGAAGAAGAATCAAAGTGGCTGGACAGGCAGGTCACTGGTGTCTTGGTCCATACATCCCACAGCTGGACTTCTTGGACTAATTATGTTACAATGTGGCCAAAGGAAGACTTGAATAATAGACCCAAATCTTAGTAGGATTTTCTAAGCTTTTTCCTCTCAAGGAACTAAATCTCAAGCTTTAAAACAATAACACAGTCATAATCCAGCACCACATTGAAAGATTGGCATTAAACTCGACTTCAAAGTCTCAATAAGTATCGCAACTTTACCCTCATCCCACTGAGGTGCTAGCAAGCCTTGGTTGAAACAGCTGCCTCTCTTACAAGAGTAAGCAATAAATCCAGCTTTGTCCTATTAAAATAAATAAATAAATAAACATAAATAAATAAATAAATAAAACATGGAAAACAAAAACAAACAATACAACCATTGGGCATGAGACATCTTCCTCCCTGTTACCCAAACTGAAGAGAGTTTGGGTGTCATAGACCCCTGAAATGCCCCTCTTTCGAGCCTTGTAAAAACTATTCCCACGTTCCACCTCATTTTTGACAGTTGAACTATGAAGTATGTGGGCAGATTGAAATAGAGACCTGAAACTGGTCGGTTTCCAAAGAAAATTGCCATAAATTGGAAACCTGAATATAGCTATTCATCCTCTGGCCTTGGGATATGAATGGATTATTAATTAGGGCCAGAAAAAAAAAATGGCGCTGTCTCAGACAGGATGGCAAAAAGGAAAGACTCTTCATCACCGGTGTGAGTTCCATGTAGGCACGGGCCATGGCCAAGACCTGGATCCCCTGTGCGTTGGCCATGGCACATGGCACGTGATCCACAAATGGGGAATGAATGAATACAGATTGCTGTCCAGTGATTTGGGCTTACGTCCCTGCTCTTCTATTTCCAGACAGCACAATCCTCTAAAACTCCCCTTTCCAAATTCTAGATTTCCACTTCAGACAAAAAGAGACTAAAAACACACATCTCTCAAATGGGTACTAGATGTATGAGGGGATCACATCATATGTTACAGAAATGTATAACTACTATGCTGTACACTTATAACTAATATGACATTGAAGATCAGCTGGAGTAGAAAAAATATTTTTTAACTTCAAAAAATAAAATAAAGAGGAAAAAACTAACAAAATTACTCAAACACACATCTTCTTAAATCATTGTGAGAATTATATAAGCCAATTCAGATGAAAATGTTTACAAGCCATAAATAGGGTTTGTGTAAGAAAGGGAGAAGGGAACTTTAGTTTTCCTTTAATGCCTGTCCTTTGCTCAGCATACTGGCAAAGATTCTGTATATGTTACCTTGTGTAATAGAATACAATTGGATTACTATTAGGTATTCATTAAGAAAAATGTGTTGATTGATTGATTTTCTAAGTGTATTCACTTGCTTCCTCCAAAGCCATCATCACTTTACTGGTGACGTGGCTGCGTCAGGACTGGTACCTCTCAGAACCTGCCTGTGGCTCCTGCAGCATCCTACAGCAGGGATGCTCAGGGTTGCAGGCCTTCCCTGGGTGTATCATGGTCCTGAATGTCAGGAGACCAGGGATAACACAGCTAACCCTATTCAGGGAAATGGTATCATGGCTTATCATAAAATACTGAGGGCTCTTCATTTACAATAGCGTCGTTCAAATATAAATTTGTCTTGGGTATTATGGCAAGTAAAATGAACAAGTCAAGTTAATTATTGACTGACAGTTCAATAATGAACCTGAAAATGGACAACTCAGATGACACTTCAAGCTCAAGCAGAACTTATATAAAGAGCTCTTTGCTTTCCTCATTTCACCTGCTCCTCACCCACTCCCACATTGCCCTTCTAGAAGGAAATAAGAGGAGGTACTAACAAGTAAGATTCCTAAACTTACTCAAGAAAGGGCAAATACCTGTCTACCAGCATTGCTGTGAGAACTAAACTATGCAATACATGTAAATAAAAACAATACCTCCCATTTACTGAGCACTAACCATGTGCCAAGCACTGTGTGCTGTTTTTAATCTCTTTGAAATGGGTATTATTATCCCCTTTCTACAGATAAGGAAACCGAGGACCAAAGAAAATAAATAATTTGTCCAAGGTCACAAGGGTAAGCGCATAAAGCTTAACTAATTTATTTAATTAAATTTGCCAATCAATTTAAACGTGCATGTGTAAATATAGATACGTGTGTGTCTATATTTAGATATATGTGTGTGTGTGCGCGTATGATCACTATTGATATATTTAATCATTATTGATCTATTAAATCTATTTCCCCTGAAGACTTAAACTGGACAGGATTTGGCAGTCACTGAGATTCTGATCACTTTTGGAGGCATAGGAGAATATATAACGCATTTACAATATCTGAGAAACCCAGTTTGAATCATGATTCTACCTCTTACTGGCTGCATAGTTGGAGTTTCAGATGCAACAGACAGAAACCATCTTTTGCAGAAAGGATCTATTGAAAGGGAGTCTCTCTGGATCCCTGGGAGAACTGGGGATCCAGGCTTGCAAACCACAGCACCAGGCCAGGAGAGGCCCAGCCAGGATCACCCACAGGGACGTTCTGCTTAGGAAACCACAAGTGCCCCACAGGGCACTGGCTCCCTGCTGCTGCCATGAATCATCCCAGACTCTCCCTGCACCCTGGCCAGTCTTTCCACTTCAGAATCCCAGGCAAAAGCATCCAGTCAGCACACTCAGGAGACAAGCCTGCCACCTGGCTGCCAGGAGCTGGAAGAGATGATATCCTCCTACATCCTCCCACTTTGGAGCATAGGGGAGAGCCATGGCAGGTGCCCCATAAATGTCAACTCCCTTCTGCTCCATCCCCTTCCGATCTCCCAGCACTGATGAAGGAAACTAAAACTACCAGACTCCCGCAAACAGCCCAGCCACCAGTCAGCCTCTGAGACGCACAAGCCAGTTGACACAGAGCCATGCTATCCTGTATTTTTAAATTAAAGTTTATTGGGGTGACAATTGCTAGTAAAGTTACATAGATTTCAGGTGTACAATTCTATAATACATTATCTATCTCTCACATTGTGTGTTTACCACCCAGAGTCAATTCTTTTTCCATCACCATATATTAGACCCTGATTACCCTCTTCTTCTAGAGCCCCCCTTCCACCCTTACCCTCTGGTAACCCCTAAACTAATGTCTATGTCTATGAGTTTTTGTTCCTTCATTTGTTTGTCTTGTCCTTTTGTTGTTTTCAGTTTTATATACCACATATGAGTGAAATCAAATGGTTCTCTAATTTTTCTGTCTGACTTATTTCACTTAGCATTATACTCTCAAGATCCATCCATATTGTCACAAATGGTCCTATTTCATCTTTTCTTACTGCCAAATAGTATTCCATTGTGTATATATACCACAACTTCTTTATCCATTCATCTATCAAAGGACATTTTGGTTGTTACATGTCTTGGCCACCGGAAATAAAGCTGCAATGAACATTGGAGCACATATATATGTCTTTATGTATAAATGTTTTCAGAAGTTTTGGGTAGATACCCAGGAGAGGGATTGCTGGGTCATATGGTAATTCTATTCGTAATTTTTTGAGGAACCTCCACACTGCCTTCCATGGCGGCTGCACCAATCTGCATTCCCACCAACAGTGTATGAGGGTTCCTTTTTCTCCACAGCCTCGCCAACACTTGTTACTATTTGTCTTGTTGATGATAGCCATTCCGACTGGGGTGAGGTGATATCTAATTGTGGTTTTTATTTGCATTTCTCTGATAATTAGTGATGTTGAGCATTTTTTCATGTCTATTTGCCACTTGTATGTCCTCTTTGGAGAAATGTCTCCAGAAATGTCTCTCCTCTGCCCATTTTTCAACTAGGTTGTTTGTTCTTTTGTTGTTGAGTTGTATGAGTTCCTTGTATATTTTAGATATTAGCCCCTTATTGGAGGCACTATTTGCAAAAATCTTCTCCCATTCAGTTGGTCACATCTTTGTTTTGTCGATGGTTTCTTTTGCTGTGCAGAAGCTTTTAAGTTTGATATAGTCCCATTCATTTATTTTAGCTTTTACTTCCCTGGCCTTTGGAGTCAAATTCATAAAATGCTCTTTGAACCAAGGTCTATAAGTTTAGTACCTGTGTTTTCTTCTAGGCAGTTTATTGTTTCAGGTCTTATGCTTAGGTCTTTGATCCATTTTGAATTAATTTTGATTCATGGTGATAGATAGCAGTCCAGTTTCATTCTTTTGCATGTGACTTTCCAATTCTGCCAGCACCATTTATTGAAGAGGCTGTCTTTTCTCCATTGCATGTTTTCAGCTTCTTTGTGAAAAATTATCTGTCCATATTTATATGTATTTATTTCTGGGTTCTCAATTCTAATCCATTGGTCTACGTGTCTGTTGTTTTTCTGCCAATACCATGCTGTTTAGATTATTGTTGCCCTGTAGTACACGCTAGAGTCAGGAAGTTTGATACCTCCAGCATTGTTCTTTTTTCTTAGGGTTGCTTTGGTTATCGGGGTCTTTTGTGGTTCCATACAAATCTGATGATTTTTTGTTCTATTTTTTTAAAAAATGTCATTGGCATTTTGATGGGGGTTGCATTAAATCTGTATATTGCTTTGGGTAATATGGCCATTTTAACTATGTTGATTCTTCCAATCCATGAGCATGGAATGCCTTTTCATTTCTTTGTGTCTTCTTCAAATTTTTAAAAAATGTCTTACAGTTTTCAGTGTATAGGTCTTTCACATCCTTGGTTAAGTTTATTCCTAGATATTTTATTCTTTTTGTTGCAATTACAAAAGAAATTGTTTATCTTATTTCTTTTTCTGAGGTGTCATTGTTAGTATATAGGAATGCAATGGACTTTTGTACATTGATTTTGTAGCCGGCAACTTTACTGTATTCGTTTGTCATTTCTAATAGCTTTTTGGTGGAGTCTTTAGGGTTTTCTCTATATAGCGTCATGTCATCTGCAAAGAGTGACAATTTAACTTCTTCATTCCCACTTTGGATGCCTTTTCTTTCTTTATCTTGCCTGATTGCTCTGGTGAGGACTTCCAACACTATGTTGAAAAGCAGAGTTGATAGGGGACAGCCCTGTCCTGTTCCTGAACGTAGAGCAAAGGGCTTCAGTTTTTCAACGTTAATTATGAGATTAGCTGAGGGTTTTTCATATATGGCCTTTATTATGTTAAGGTATTTTCCTTCTATATCTAGTTTATAAAGTGTTTTAATCATAAATGGATGTTGTATCTTGTCAAATGCTTTTTCTGTATCAATTGACAGAATCATATGATTTTTGCTGTTTATTTTGTTTGTGTGATGTGTCAAATTGATGGATTTGCATATGTTGAACCATCCTGGTGCCCCTGGGATGAACCCCACTTGGTCGGTTAAATAATCTTTTTAATGCATTGCTGCATTCGATTTGCTAGAATTTTGTTTAGGATTTTTGCATCTGTATTCATCAGAGATATTGGTCTGTAGTTTTCTGTTTTTGTGTTATCCTTACCAGGTTTTGGTATCAGGGTAATGTTGGCCTCATAAAATGAATTAAGGAGTATTGTCTCTTCTTTAATTTTTTGGAAGAGTTTGAGTAGGACATGTATTAGATCCTCTTTGAAGAATTTGGTAGAATTCACTAGTGAAGCCATCTGGTCCCAGACTTTAGCTTTTGGGAAGATTTTGGATGACTGATTCAATTTTGTTACTGGTGATCAGTCTGTTTAGATTTTCCAATTCTTAGTGATCAGCTTAGGAAGGCTATATGTTTCTAAAAACTTGTCCTTTTCTTCTAGGTTATTAAATTTGGTGGCATATAGTCCTTCATAGTATTCTTGGATGATCCTTTGTTTTTCTGTGGCATCTGTCATAACTTCCCCTCTTTAATTTCTGATTTTGTTTATTAGTGTCTTTTCTCTTTTTATCTGAGTGAGTCTAGCCAAGGGTTTGTCAATTTTATTAATCTTTTCAAAGAACCAGCTCTTTCTCACATTAATTTTTTCTATTGTCTTTTTATTCTATTTCATTTAACTCTGCTCTGATTTTTATTATTTCCTTTCTTCTGCTGACCTTGGGTTTCATTTGTTCTTCTTTTTCTAGTTCCCTAAGGTGTAATGTGAGGTTATTTATCTGGGAATTTTCTTGTTTCTTGAGATAGGCCTGCAATGATATAAATTTCCCTCTTAAAACTGCTTTTAGTGCATCCCAAAAATTTTGGTAGGATGTATTTTTATTCTCATTTGTTTCTATGTGTCTTTTCATCTCTCCTCTTATTTCTTCTTTGACCTGGTCATTCTTTAAAAGTATGTTGTTTAATCTCCACATATTTATAACGTTTCCTGCTTTTCTTTTCTTTTTTGCAGTTGATATCCAATTTCAAAGCCTTGTGATCAGAGAATATGCTTTGTATGATTTCAATCTTCTTAAATTTGCTGAGGTTAGTTTTATACGCCAATATATGGTCTATCCTTGAGAATGTTCCATGTACACTAGGAAAAACTGTATAGTCTGATGTTCTAGGATGAAGTGCTCTATAAATGTCAATTATGTCCATTTCATCTACTGTGTCATTTAGGGCTGCTATTTCATTATTTATTTTCTGTTTGGATGATCCATCCATAGCTGTCAATGATGTATTTAGGTCCCCTACTATAATTGTGTTTTGGTCAATTTCTCCCTTTAGTTCTGTTAGTAATTGCTTTGTTTATTTCGGTGCTCCCTGATTGGGGGCATAAATATTGATGACTGTTATATCTTCTTGTTGTATAGTCCTCTTTATCATTATGACATGTCCATCTTTGTCTCTTGTTACCTTTTTTATCCTGAAATCTGTTTCATCTGATATCAGTACAGATACATCTGATTTTCTCTGGATACCATTTGCTTGGAGTGTCAATTTCTACCCTTTCACTTTGAGTCTATGTTTGTCCTTGTAGCTGAGATGTGTCTCTTGGAGGCAGCATATGGTTGGGTTTAGTTTTTTGATCCAATCTGCTACTCTGTGACTTTTTATTGGTGAGTTCAGTCCATTTACATTTTGGGTGATTATTGATATATGAGGATTTCCTATCAGTCTGTCTTTGGTTTTCTGGTAAGACTGAAAACCAAAGACCGGTGCCTTTTTGTTGTTGTCTATTATTTCTGTGTGGTGGTATGCTATGATTTTTACCTCTGTTTCTCCTTTTATTACATTATATATTTCAGTTCTGGATTTTTTTTGAGTGGTTACCATCAAGTTTATGTAAAAGAAAGTTTCATATTTAGAGTATTCAATTTTCTTCAGCACGCTTACTTTCTCCATTCCCATATTTCGGTTCAGGCCTTTACTCTCCCCCCATTTATGTTTTGCTTGGCACAAGTTATCCCTGTTTATGCTGGTCAAATAGCCTCCTTCATTATTTCTTGTAGTGCAGGTCGTGTGTTAGGAAATTCCCTCAGCTTCTGTATGTGGAAAGGTCTTTATTCCTCCTTCTTAGCTAAAGGATACCTTTGCTGAATACATTTTTCTTGGCTCATAACTTCCCTCTTTCAATAATATGAATATTTGATTCCACTTCCTCCTGGCTTGTAGAGTTTCGGTTGAAAAATCTGATGATAATCTAATGCGCTTTACTTTGTAGGTTACCATCTTCTTTTCCCTGGCTGCCTTGAGAATGCTTTCTTTGTTGTTAATTTTTGACAGCTTCAATACAATGTGCCTTGGAGAAGCCCTGTTGGGATTGAGGTACTTGCTTCTTGGATTCGAGGATCCAGTTCTTTCCACAAGTTTGGGAAATTCTTGTCGACTATTTGCTTGAATGTATTCTCTGTTCCCTTCTCTCTTTCTTCTCCTTCTGATATGCCCCTTATTGTTATATTGCTCTTTCTGGTGGAATCAGAAAGTTCTTGTAGAGTTCTTTCGTTTCTTTTAAGTGTCAAGTCTCTTTCTTCTTCCATCCGTGTCATTTCCAGATTTCTATCTTCAATGTCACTGCTTCTTTCCTCTATCTGGTCAACATTACTACCTAAGCTGGCTATTTCATTCTTCATTTCTTCTATTGAGTTCTTAATCTCCAGAAATTCTATTTGGGTCTTTTCTAAAATTTCAAGCTCTTTGGTAAAATGTTCATTTTGTTCTTTGATTGTGTTTCTGAGTTCATTAAACTGCCTGTCTGTGTTTTCTTGCATCTCATTGAGTTTTTTAAGAACTGCAGTCTTGAATTCTCTGTCATTTAAGTCACTTATTTCCATGTCTTTACGTTCATTTTCTGGAGACTTTTCATTTTCTTTCTGAGCTGTCTTGTTATCTTGATATTTCATGGCAATTAATGATTTATTATTTCTCTTCCTAGACATCTACAGGAGTGGGTTCTGCAACAGGTTAATAGAAAGAGGTCTTTCTTTTGTTTTCCAGTAGGTGTTGGTAGAATGTTTTATTTTCTCTCCTACTGCAACCTTTTATTCTCTCTCACACTGTAGTGCTATATTTTCTCTGCACTATTCCAGCTTCTCACACAATGGGGGGATTCCCTGGAAGGTGGGCTTCTCCTCTGTGAACAGTTCACCTGGGTCATAGGGCACCACCTCCATGGGGGGATGTGGAGAGCTTCTGAAGTTCCAAAGCTCTTCCTGCACCAGATTCAGAGCCCATGTGTTTCAGCAGCTCTGTTTACTCCTGCAGAGATCCGCCCAGATAGGTGGGGACAGGGGCAGTGTGGGTTGTGAGAGATGGCCCAAAACAATGGCGGTGACCACCACCACAGCCGGTCCTGCTTCCACAGCTTCCTCTCATTTGCCGGAACTAGTTGGGCTGCGAATCTGTGTCTGTGGCCCACAGTTCTCAGAACAGGAAATATTCTATTCTTTTGATCTGACACTGCTACTGTTCCACTTCTAGCACTGGGCAGGTGGGAGCGGGGCGAGCTCTGGGAGTGTAGGGAGAGGTCAGCTAGTCTCAGTGCCTAAGGCTTCTGTTCTCTGCTGCAGTGAGGGCTTAAACCACCGTTTTCAGCCTTCTTCCCTCAGTCTTTGCTCCAAGGTCTGTGCCGTGAGCATTGGGTTCAGCCATGTTATATGCTGTCCCCGCAACCCTGTGGGCTATAAACAGAGCCCTAGCAGTCCGACTTCTTCCCTCTCCTGCAGCTGAAATAGTTCTGGGATGCAGCCAGCTCGGAGCACTGAGCTAGGTCTGCGTCCTGCACCTGCGTGGCCCCATCTCAGCACTTCTCCCTTCCCTCCTCCCCCACTTGCACAATTTGCCCACCTTTAGGTGAATTCAGTAGTGCTCCTCTTCGTTTTGCCTGTCTGCTGTGTAGGGAGTCCTTTGTGGAGTTATAGTTGTTCAATTTGTTGTAAATTCCAGAGGAGATTTCAAGAGACCCACCTCACGGCACCATTTTTATGATGTCATGAGCTATCCTATCTTGACACTTCACCCCTCTTTGCTAGAGCGGCAGCTTGCTTTCCCATAGCCACAGGATGTAAGATTTTCATAGTCTCTGACTGGTTCTAAATTGCCGGGACACAGAGGATGTTATTAGCACTCTGCTAGAAGTTTAATAATGGAAAGGCAGCAAATCAGTGCAGGAAATATTTTGAGAATTTCTTCCAGAAGTCACAAAGAATGCAGAGAAAGCACTACATTTCACATCAAGTGATTTGGATTCAAATTCCACAACACTTACTAACTAGTGTGCCCTTGGGCATGTCGGTTCACCTTTCCACATCTGTTTCCTCACCTAAGAAATGGAGTAAATCATATTTCCTGACCAACCTGCAACACAAAAGTCCAGTGGGTACCATGGAAAGAGCTGCCCAAACAGAAGTCTGGCTTTAAGAGGGAGACATACGGACAGAAAGGTGAAGGCAGCAAAGCATCCTCTGTTCAAGCTAACAACAGATCTGATAGAGGTTCCTCAGCCAAATGCCCCAGCTTGTCTATGAATTGTAGGCCTCTCCCTCCGTGTAACCAGTGGCGCCTGTGCAGAATCCTGCCTCCTTAAAACTATATTCACTTTCTCCCTCTAGCTTTCAAAGGCTCATTTTGATGCACAAGCTTTAAATATTTTTATCCTCTTGGTATTTCTTTTCCTTTAGCTCTGGGTATATCGCACAGGGTCACACTGTGGAATAGTTAGTGTAGCTGACATGCTGGCAGAGAAATTGTACTTCATCCCAGATGACCACTTACACATTCTCACAAACTGAGGGATCATCTTTGTAAAAAGAGTGAATTTATGCCCTCCCCAGCCTGGAATAAAGTTTACAGAAGAAACTTGTTTATAGAAGAAAACGGCACTGAAATTAACTTAAAAAAAAAAAAAAAAATCTCACAGCACCAAGATTTGTTTCTTTCTGAAGCTGGAAAGTAGGTCGATAGAAATGAACGGCAGTTCAAAGTTGAAATGGAGGAACAGCCTGGTTATTACTAAACATGCACTACAGTGGAGCAAAATACAGAGGGTGCCAAAATAATGTAGACACATTTTAAGAACAGAAAACTGTGTTAAAATTGTAATACTCGATATATACCAATAACAAAAGATGAATACAAAATCACGTGTGACTTCTGCGATTACAAGAGGTGCTCAAAGTGGTTATAATCAGTATCCAAACACTTCTGATTACCACAAACTACTGCTTGCGCAACATTGACCGAAGTGTCCACTTGTATATATGTTTTTGGCACCCTGGTATTTCTTCTCTTCCTAAGGTACCTTCATTTTTTAATTTAAAAAATAATAATTTATGTACCTACATTCTTAATTCCAAGCTTAAGATTCCATGCTTGCATTTTCTCCTGTGTTTTCTACTGGGAAATCAAATAACTTGCCAGCTGCACATCAAAAAGAAAATACAAAGAAAACAAAGGATCCGCAGTTGTTTCTGAGTATCCATGGTCACTCAAGAGACACTTTAAAAATACAATGTTTAACAATATGAATTGTTTCAAAACCCAGACTTTAAACATAAACAATGAGCTATCTCAGACAATATAGAGAGAGATGGGGGGGAAAAATCACTCATTGAACAATAATTTTAAAAATCATCTTCAGAGAAGCTCTACTAGAAAACTTTGCTTTATACACAGGATCAGAGACTTGCAGAGCTGGATGAAGCCTTGCTCCACCCCTCATTTCACATCTAGATGAGCTAACTGGACTTGTAGAGGTCAAGGGACTTCTCCAAGGTCCCTTAGCAAGAGTCACCAAGAGAGAAAAAAGTCACCTTCTGGCATGGGTGTCCTTCCCCTGCCCCACCTGTAAACAGCAAGAATTAATGTACTACCTTGAAGGTGAAATACATCAAAGACATCATCATATCAGGATAAACAAAGCTTACCTAATAAAAGGAAACAAGTCAGAAAACATTTGGCAGGAAGAGAGTCATTTCCGGTAGAGACGGGTTTTACTCTAGTTTGTATTAGAGCAAGAAAAATGCATGGATTTATCCTTTCTCTCAACCAAGTGAGACCACTAGCTTTTCATGGCCAGACATACCCATTTGTTAAATGTTCTTGCCTACCCTAATTTGTGTTGATAAGTATTTCAACAATCAAGATTTTAAGAATTGTTTGAACTTAAAATCATTATCATCACTATTATAACCTCAACTTACAAACAGGCTACTTTCAAAAGTTCATTTGCATGTCGTTTTTAGAACCTAGAACCTGCTTTCTGTCAGACATGATTCTATGAGTGGGAATTAGGTTCCCAGCAATTTCTTCCCAGGGTTCTAATCAGTAATGCCCATAAAATAGCTTGACTAGCTACACGCTGACACATAGGGCCCTCTCTTTCCCACGCATCCTTCATTCCTATGGAGTACAACACTATTCTGTTCCTTTGCCTCAACCAATCCCCACTAAGAAAAAGCAAACACACAAACAAAAACGGAAACCAAATCTGCAATTTCAACTCTCCAATCAAACCAAGAGCCAATGATGCAGTGGTTATGCACCAATTTTGTTCCTTTGGATTCCTCCTGGGGCTGGGTGAGAAAAACCTCCCCCAGACTCTCCTTCTGCTCAGACCAATGGGGTGTGGACCTTGTGCATTAGGAATTTAGGAAAATTTTGTATTACAAACCTAGCTGACAGTGAAGGTTCCTGAAAATTCTACCACTTTCTTCCTAATTCCAAGATACATCGTTCAGCAGTTCACAGTGTATACAGGCATATACAGGCTTCAGAGTCAGACCAAAGATGAGTTTAAAAGCCCTGGACTCCCTACCACGTTCTAGTGTACCAATCATGTAAGGTATTTAACATTTGGAAATGTTTAGATCTGATGATGTTGGTGCTTCCCATGGTACGGTGCCAATCTTTTACCAACTTCATCTTCCATCACTTTCCTACAAGTAGCTGTTACTAGCCCTTCCCTAAACATGCCATGCTTCCCGGGATCATTTCTTTACTCTGGCAGGAGTCCCTGTCCCATCACGTGTATTTGTCCTTCAAGTCTACCTTCCCTGTGCCATCTCTGACCTGCAGGGGAGGTTTCCCCAAGCGCTCATGGTCTGGTTGCATTCAGGTTGTTTATGTTATTTGTGTTATTATAAATCTGCTCCCTGAAGACAGAGCCTCACACATCTTGCATTTTCTGCTGTGGCTCCCACACCATGTCTCTTAATGCCATGGGTGTTTGTAAATATTTGTTGAAATGAATTGAATCATGAATTAAAGATTCCAAGTTTAGACCACAGCTGGCAAATGCCCTATCCCCAATATATTCACCCCAATTCTAAAGTAGAAAGAAGAAGGTAAAATAATAAATACTAACCAAAGGAAGGGCAATCTTTCAAAGATTTCTTTCGAGTCTTAATCCTTCAGTCTCATGGGGTGGAGAGAAGGGGGTGATGCTCTTTTACACAGGAGGATGGAGCAGGAAGGAGGGAAACGCAGGTTCTTGTTATCACACTCTGATCCGCGGCTTCCTGTTCACCAAGCCCCATCCTCACTATGAGATTCGTTCCCCAAGTAGGTCAAAAGTTCATAAATGTTTTGTGTACCCGTGAGCAACGAAAAAATACTTCATCTGCTTATGCTTCGTCCTGCCATGAAAAGTACTTGTAAACATCAGGGAATTTCTCTGTGCTAACTGGGAAGGACATAAATCTTAATCTTGTACTTAATCATGTCCATTTATTTTACAAAAGTATCCATCACTTCTTCCCCTGGCAAACCCCTCTGATTTTACAAGAACCACTAAAATGCCCCCACCTCTGTAACACTGTCATGACTCCTCATTCATTCAACAAACATACATTAAATACCTACGATGTGCTCATCACTGTGCTTAGCTGGAAATACAGTGCTGAGAAGACAGATGTGGTCCCTACTCTACGGAGTTCATGTCTAGTACAAGGTGACGGAGAGGCTTAGAACAGGGATTCAAACTTGTGTAGAGAATCCGAGTGGCCTTCTTTGAGGAAGCAATGTTTTCCACTGTTTTCCCCTTGTTGTTATAGCAGTGGTCACAGAGATTTGGGACTAGGGGCCCAATCTATCTGTGTGTCAAAGATAGGGACACATGTCAATAACACACTGACCAGAGAGCTTCGCACACGGTAGTGCCCAGTAAGTGAAATGAGTGAACCAGCTCTGTGGCCCAGCTCTGCTGCATGGAGTGTACAGTGGTCATTAGGGAAGGGCAATATCAGCACGAAATCAAAGAGATGCCGTGGGGAGCTCTTTAGGGGATACTTTGAAAGGGCTCTACGCATATGTGACTTTCCAGAAGTTCAAGGTGAACTTGCATCCCAGTTTTACTGAGATGTTGGGTCATCAGCCTCTTGTTCTGACATAGGTGCAGTCATGACATGGGTGGGAAAATAACACCTTCAAGTAGAATGGGCCAAGTTTGAGATTAGAAGATTCCACAGCTCAGAAGCATTAAAGTGACTCTTGTCCCCCTACGTGTCTGTCTCCCGGTCACTGCTAGCAGCTAAGGTCTCAGAGTCATAGCTCTGCTCTTCTCTCCCTGGCATGACTGCAGTGGATAAGAAGTCATATTACTGCCCTCATGAAGCTTGTAAACCAAGCCCCAAGCTCAAGGGTATTTATCAGCTTTTCTAGAAGGGGTCCCCTTTCAGTCCCAGTTACTTTATTTCACACAAGGAGAGAACTCCTGGGGGCCATCAAAATCTTCTCTGAGACCAGAACAACTTGCAGAGAATTTGCTGTCTTCCTAAAGACACACAGAATTAATTAGCATAAAATTAATTATGTGAGGGCTGAAAACAATTGCCAATTTTTTAAACAATTGCAAGCTGTTTTAACTGGCCGATTCCTACACAAATTGTGAGTTTTCTTCACAAAACACTGCTCCAACAAGGAGCTTTCTGGCATGAGGCTCAGCAGCGACTTCGAAAGAACTGACTGGGCTGGAGCCAGCAGGATCTAAACAGATTTCTAAACATTGTCTCAGTAATAGCTGAACCCGTACCAGCTGGGATGGCACCAAGGCTGTTAATAGCTATAAAGAGGGAGAGTCGATAACAAATTCTAAGGAATCATAAACCAGAATGAACCTCTCATTTAGGGACTTACTATTTTATAATATTGTTTATTTATTCATGTGTGTATCCATTCAGTCACTTATTCATGGGTTTCGCAAGATTCCCTAAGCCACACTGCACTAGGTGACAGGGACACGAAGTTATATATGCACAGCTCTGGTTCTCAAGGCAATCACTCCATCTCAGGGGACAGAGGCACAAATACTGGGGAAAAAAGTGAGGAAACCATGTGTCACCACATCACTGGGAACACCCAGGAGGGGTCCCTAATCTGGATGGCTCCTGGGGAAGGTGACAAAGAGCTGGGGGACAGGGGGAGTCCCTCATGCAAGAGTGAGCGTAGGCATTGCAGATAGGATACATGAATAAAGCGCTTACCTTCTGTAATCTTCCATTTCCTTATCCATACGATGAGGGAAGGCACAGACCCAATCTAATGACGTTGCTGAGAGGATTCACGAGCCTGGGGGAGCACAATGCCTGCCCATCACACAGCACTATAGGGGCTTACACTCTGGTGGGTCCTGGTATCCCAGCAGTGGGGTGGGGGTGGGGGGGGATTGATGGAGATGATGGAGATTCCTTTTTGCTCGCCTATTCCTCCTAGTGCTCACCCAGTACCCTGGGTGTGTGTTTCTATAGCATCCATGGGCCAGAATTGGGAAGAAGGTTGGAGTCTAGCAGTGGAGGCAAACTGATGACCCACTGACCACAGGCTGTGCAGACAGAGCAGCATGAAGCACACTAGCTTGAAGTTAGAATTGCTCATGGTAAATCCACTCCTATCCCTTATCAAAGCCCTTCAAGCACTGGATTTAAATCTTTGGGCTCCACCTCTGTCTCTGTCTCTGTCTCTGTCTCTGTCTCTCTCTCTCTCTCTCTCTCTTCAAATACACAGAAACATAAATTTTACCATCTTAATCACTGTTAAGTGTACAGTTCAGTGGTAGTTAATGCATTTACGTTGCAGTGCAACCATCACCACCATCATGCCCATAACTCTTTTTGTCTTGTAAAGCTGAAATTCTATTCCTATTAAATAATAACTCCCCATTCTTCCCTCCCCCCAACTCCTGGCAACCACCATTATACAAACTGTCTTGATGATTTTAACTACTCCAAAGTACCTCATATAAGTGGAATCATACAGTGTTTGTCTTTTGGTGACTGGCTTATTTCACTTAGTATAATGTCCTCAAGGTTCATCCATGTTGAAGTGTATTGCAGAATTTCCTTCCTTTTTAAGGCTGAATAATATTCCATTGTGTATATATAACACATGATGCTTATTCACTCATCTGTTGATGAACACTTGGGTTGCTTCCATGTTTCAGCTATTGTGAATAGTGCTGTGACAAGCATGGTATACTCATACCTCGTCAAGATCCTGCCTTAACTTCTTTTGGGTATGTGTCCAGAAGTGGGATTGCTGAATCATATGATAATTCCATTTTTATTATTCGAGGAACAGCCATACTGTTTTCCAAAGCAACTGTACCATTTTCATTCCCTCAACCAGTGTACAGAGGTTCCAATTTCTCCACATCTTCTCCAACACTTGTTGTTTTCTGGTTTTTTCGATAGTAGCCATTCTAATGGGTGTGAAGTGGTATCTCTTTATGGTTTGGATTTGCATTTCCCACAATGATTACGGGTGTTGAGCATCTTTTCATGTGCTTCTTGGCCATTCCCATATCTTCTTTGGAGAACTATCTATTCAAGGTATTTGCCCATCTTTGAATCAGCTTGTGTGTGTTTTTGTTGTTGAGTTTTACGAGTTCCTTTATAGTCTGGATATTAATCCCCTATCAGATACATAATTTGTGAATATTTTCTCCCATTCTGTGAGTTATCTCATTACTCTGTGGATAGTGTCTTTTGTTGCACAAAATTTTTAATTTTCACGAAGTTCAATTTGTCTATTTTTTTCTTTTGCTACCTCTGCCTTTGGTGTCATATCCAAAAAAAAAATCATTGTAAGTCCAATGTCACGAAGCTTTTGTACTGTTTCCTTCTAAGAGTTTTGTTGTTTTAGGTCTAACATTTAGGTCCTTGGTCCACTTTGAGTTAAATTTTGTACATGGTGCTAGGTAAAGGTCCAATTTCATCCAGTTTCCCCAGCCCCATTTGTTGAAAAGCGGGCTCCATCTCTTTTTATAGCTCTTCAAAATTCACTTCACATCTGTTACCTGGTTTGATCTTTCTAACAACCACACAAGGCAAGTATGATGGCTATTTTTACTGCTTTATTTAAATGTATTTCTTTATTGCTGAGGGACTGAAACATTAAACCCCTTTTCCAGGCCACTCAATGGTTGGTGATAGAGCAGGGACTAAACCTATGCACTGCCCTGTGCTCTTCATTCCCATGAGATCATGCTTTCTTGGAATTTACTAGTTGGCCAGGGCTGGGAGTGGGAAGGAATATACAAGGTTAAATCAAAGAAGGAAGACATATAAAGCCTAAATCACATTCATATATTAGAAGTTTTCACTTTGGGCTATATTCCCTTGGATGTCAAATGAGGTTGTTAAACCAGAATTCCAAATATTTCCCCTGAAGTACCACTAATGGCAGAAGAACGCGAGCAAGCATTCATTTTATTGCTAAGGCCCAAGAAAACCAGCCCAAAGCAGCTCTCTGCAAGACAGAAATTTCTTTGAAGTTCCCTTTTTCCACTGAAAACAATTATGTGTGCAGTTCTGTACTTTACTCCATAATATACTTGGATTTGTTTTAATATAAATATAAATTAGCAAGCTTATCCCATACAAAGTTTTAACCAAAATGGATTCTCTAGGGCAATGCACAGGCTTAGCCTGTGGTTTCTTGTACTCCCTGTCGCTCAGCAGTGTGTCGACAGGTGCACACCCCCCAGTATGAGATGCAGAGGACTAGAAATCTCTTAAATCTCCACTCCCACAGCTTGTAGTCCTACACTTGGGCTTCAAGTTAAAAGGTGTAAAGTCACCCTCAAGCTTGATAATGAGTACGGAGAAGGAGGCAATAAAAATAATGATTTTTACAGTTATATGAGCTCCAAAATGGGGCAGACCCTCCTCTTGCACAAATACCAGCCTGGACCCAACTATCCGCCAAAAGAAGGTCAGCCAGATTCCAGGCAAAGAGTTGTCTACCTAAAGGTAACATCTGCTCCATGCTGAGCAAATGAATACACCACAGATCTTCAGAGTAACGTGCAGCAACAAGAAATTAGGCTCAACATTAACTATCACTCCATTATTTACTAATCCCTACACAAGTCTATTGTCAACTTCTTATGAAAAGCATCCAGGCTTCTTTTGATAGCTCTTGTAACCAACAGGATTTTTCAAATTGTATTTAAGCCCTTGCTTTCCTGGAAGTAACTAATGCACGGTATAGATATCTGGTCAGTTCTTAGAATTTTCAAAAGTGAGAACCGGAATGTCCATTCTTCTCTATGCTTATGTCAGCTACATTTACAGCTCTCAAGACTTTCTAGACTTCCAACTTTCTGAACTTGCAGTGCTGGGATTAAGAAGGAGGTCGGTAGTTAATGGAAGCCTTTTGTTACCTATGAGCGGCTTCATTTGCTAGACTCATGATTTCTGAACTGTAGGGCAGTTTATTGTATTATAAAAGGTCATTTGCATAAAGATCTTTATTTGTTCCCTTGACATTATAGTATTAACTGGGGAAAAGAGTATAGGACAGAATATAAGGTCTTATCTCATAAACAGATATTGGAAGATAATTTAAGAGCCATGTGTAGAACCTAATGTTCATGAAGTCCTGGTCTCTATAAAGTTGCTCGTATTTCTAATTTTTAAAATGTATCACCTCAGTCAAAGCTAAAAATGGTTCAATTAAGTAACATAATTTCAAGGAATTATATTTCAATTATTACCCATTCATCTTTATCCATCTCCAATATTCATTATAGTCCTAACGTACATTTCTTTGAACCTAAATTTTCCTTGGTGACTGAAGTCACTGTGTGTATACTGCCACAAAGTTCATTTATTTCTGGGGGTCCTCTCCCCCAAGTAACGTGAAAGCCTATAGTGTGGACAGACACTATAAACTAGAACATTTTCTTGTTCACTAAATACTAGAATCCTAGAAGCACTTCCCACTGCATAGGAATCCATCACAAGAGTAAAAGTGCTTCATTTTTGTTTTGTTTTTTTATTTTATTAATGTGATATTTTAAACTTCATAAAGCAATCCAGATGAGGGTAACCAAGATATACACAACCACTCTCCCAAAGCAATGCGCACCCACGTACCTGAAGACTAAATTAAATAACCTTTTTCACTTGGCTTTTTTGGAAGACTAACATCCTATTACTTTCATCGCCAGACCTCTGCTCACACTTTTTTCTCACACTCTCAAAAGACTGGCTACCTTCAACCTGTACTTTCTTCCACCTCATTCTTTAACTAAAGAGCCTTCTGCCTTTATTCTTGGTTTAAGAAAGTCATTCGTCTTTGCGTCCTATTTGAATGTGTTCCACGGAGGTAGTTTTGTCATCTGTTTCTCTTACATCTACAGATAAATTAGATTTACGAGACTTTGTAAAAATAAAATAAAATAAAATATAATATAAAATAAGTAAAATAAAATAAAAATGCTTTGAAGCCAGATTCTGCAACCTGCTTACTTATAATAGTAACATGCCTCACTTTCTCCAGTAAGGGACTAGGAGATTGTTAGCTCAGGAACTCAGCTCACAGAGCATGGGAGACAACTCCCTCGTCTGAAAGACAAAGAAATCAAGACCCAGAGAAGTTAAGTGACTTACCAAGGTGATATAATCAGTTGGGGTTACCACCTAGATCTTCTGCCACCGTATAATAAAAAGAGCTAAAATTTCCTAAGTACTTATCACAAGCCAGGCAGTATCCCTAATCTACTACACCCATTCTCTTATGTGAGCCCCACAGTAATGTTTTGAAGTAAGTGCTATCACTGTACCTATTTTACAGATAGAGAAATATAAGCTTTGAGAGAAAGGCTGAGGAAACTTGTGTGCTCCAGGTCCCACAAATACAGGTTTTGAACCAGGCAGCCTGAGTCCAGAACCCATGCTTAAACCACTACTGATCTCTGCTTTTATATAAATTGTATACATACATGTATATATATAGATATATAGATACAGATTTATAGATAAGCAGGTACATGTATATACCAATAAGGAAAATATAGTATTATTTTGCATATCTTAATGAAACTTTAAATAAATAACATCAGCTTTTATAATGAAAAAAAAAGGAGAGAGAAGCAATGAGGGGGGAAACTGGATTGTAACAGATTTGGAAGACACATAGTTTGGGGTTTTTTTTGTTTTTCAATGGGCAACTTTAAACTATAGTGTCTAAGAGTATTTGTACTTGGGTGCAAACATAAGAAAGTGATTATTTTAGGGAAAGTCAGGAGGTTATGTTGGGATGGGATACTGGGGGAGCTGCTGGGGTGGCTAATAAAATTCTGTTTCTTAACCTGGATGGTGGTGGGTACATGGATGTTTGCCTTACAACAACTCATTAAACTCATTAAACTCATTAAGCAATACCAAATAACAATAAATAGCATCATAATTTTATGTACCTGGGGCAGATGGGAAAAAGGGGTGACTAACATGCATTCCATCTTCTTTCTGGTGTATCTTCCTATATTACAGAGATATGGAAACTAAAAACTACATTTCCCAGACTCCTTCACAACCACAGTCCTGAATGAGATTTAGATTCTGCCAATCAAATGTGGCAGAATTGGAGCAGAGGCCAGGTTCGTTTCTCCTGTTGGCAAGCTCAGTTGTGGAGACATTTGGTTTTTCTGCAGCAGCATTAGCAGAGTTCCTAGGCTCTGATTAGGAGTTCTGAGATGTGCACATGGCACATGGCACATTGAGAGCAGGGCACATGGCACACGGCATTCATTCATTGCACAGATCATAACAGGCACAGTTTGGTTCTGGGTTCAGCAGTCGCAGCTGTGGCTTCTGATTACAGGAGTTTTTACCCTTACATTGTGGTTTACTATTTGTGGTTGTTCTGGTGTGGTAATTGAATCAGCAGCTTCTGAATCACAGAAGGAGCATAGTTCTTCTGACAGCTTACGAAGGCTTTGGGTAGTTTCATGGGGCAAAGCTAACAAATACTCAAAATCTAGGTCCTACCAAGGGAGGGGTCCCTGAAAAACTCCCTGCTCTTTGGGTAGGAATCCTGTGGGTCTGGACCCTAGGAGTAAAGGTGAACTACAGGTAAACCAGTCCTCAAGCAGACTGCAGTCCAGCTTCAAAGCATCTGCATGGCCAGACATATCTCCATTCCTGAAATGTAATGAAGGGATTCTAGAGTGATAGCTATCAAGTGCCTGAAAATCATTTCTGTAGGAAGAAAATACCATCTTAGACTTCTAATTATTTCAACAGCAATTTGAAAAATACAATGCCCAGCACACAAAGATAACCAAGCACATGAGGAAATAAAAAAGAATGAGAACCAACAGCAACAAACAATAGAAACAGAAAACAGAAGTTCTAGAATGGTGCTCTAATAGAACTGCAATGCAAGTCACAATGGGAGCCACACACATAATTTAAAATTTTCTAGCATCCACATTTAAAAAGTAAAAAGAAACAAGTGAAACTATTTTTTAAAATATTTTCATTTAACTCGGCATATTTTAACTCACATATTTAACCTAAATTATAATTTTAACATGTAACCAATATAAAAATTAATAATGAGATATTTGACATTTTTATATTAAATCTTCAAAATGTGATGTGCATTTTATACTTACAGTACATCTCAGTTCAGACGAGCCATATTTCAAGTGCTCAACAGCCAGATGTGACTAGTGACTACATTATTAGATCCTGCAGCTTTAGATTTTAGAATTACCAGGAAAGAATTTTTAAATTACTATGCTTACTATATTTAAGGAGCTTAAAAGCAGAAAAAATTAATGTAGGACTGGAAATTATGTAAAAGTGACACAGGAGATTTGAATATGAAATAAGCTATATCTATAAAATTGAATAACTGAACTTAAGAATTCAATAGATGTTGTTCATACCAGATTATACATACTTGAGAAGAGACTGGTCAACTGGAAGTTGGGTCAGAAGAAATTATTTAGAAAGAGGTACAGAAAAACGAAAAGGTAGAAAAACACATAAGAAAGAATAGAGAATAGCAGACTAAAGGGAGAAGTGAAAGAAAATAGGGAAGAAGTCCTATTTGCAGACATAATGGCTAAGAATTTTCAAAACTGATTAAAAGTGTTGTCAATTTGATTATCCTTCCATCGAAGGTAATCTTATCAATTATTGCTTTAAATTTTTTTCTCTGTTAACTTTTTTCTCTTTAAAAATCTTGAAGATACTCTGTAATTTCACTACAATGTGCCCAGGAGTGAACTTATTTTTATGTATCTTACTTGGGATTTATTGTGTTTCTAGAAACTGAAGATTGATGTCTTTCATCATCTGGAAAAGACTTAGCTATTAGCTCTTTGACAATTTTCTTTCCTTCATTTTCTTTCTTCTCTGCTTTTGCATGTCCTATTAGATGTAAGCTAGACCATCTCATTGTACATTCATATTTTTATACCTTTCTCTCATAGTTTCAGAATGAAACTCTCTCCACTGAATTTTAAAGGATGTCTTCAGAGTCATCATCCAGTTTACAGATTCTCTACAGGTATGTCTAATATGCTTGTTCACCAGTGTGTTGAATGTTTAATTTTAAGAAACTAATTTTTCATTGCTAGTTCTGTTTATTTCTATTTCAAACATAACTGGTTTGTTTTTGATAGTGCCTCATTATTTGAAATGTTTTTTATTCCTTCATGCATGCCTTTAATGATTTAGGTATACGTATCTTACAGTTCTACTGATAGTTCTAATATCTGTACTTCTTGAGGGCCTAACCTACTGTGTTGCATTGGCTTATTTCCCTTACTGTGGTTTGAGTCTTGATGTGTTCTGCAAGTTTAAATCTTGAGCTTTTCTTGGTCAGGGCTTTGTCAGTAGGAAATGTCTGCAGCCTACCTGATGTTGTGTTCTTCTGGAGAAGTATTATGTTCGATTCTGCTAGATACCCATGGATTTCTACTAGCCAGGAATCATTTTTATCTTAATTCTGTTGCTTGGAGAGTCCCAGATCAGTCAGGCAGAGTAAATTCTAAACCTAAAGCCAAGTAAAGACAACCTATAGTTATTAATTCTTATGAGAATTTTTATTTGTTTGTTTTATTTTTACACACAGAATCCATGCCAAGACAGAGAAATGTGTCTTCCATCTCCTTTTACATTGTCTCCCTGTGCCCTCGAGCAGATTTTTTTCCTAAATACACTTTTTCACTATATCTCAGCTTTATATGGTGACTCAGTCCAACTCCTCGCCTTGCTAGAGCCCAAAGCTTGATCTCAGGTCCCTAAACAGGAGTAAAACCTACACCCCTGTACACTGAGGCCAAAACCTATCCCTGCCCTTCCCTTCCCTGTCCTTCTACCAAACTTTGGAAAGCCACAACATCCACCCTTGTTTTACCACTCTGCTTTTCTGTTCTCTTCTCATATTTGGCGTTTATAAATTTCCCTCTCATGTAAACTCAGATGAGCTCTTAAAAAGGGAATTTCAGATCCCTCTCGCTTTGGAGACAGACAGCCAAAACTCTAAACCTAACATGCTCATATTTCTCAGTTAAAGATAGATAAATTAATCTGGAATCTTAACCAGTTAGGACCCATAGGAAGAACAGCAGCCAATGATTCTCAGGTGTTAACTTTCAGAGAATAAAATCTAATCTGACCTATGTCAGCTGAGTGGACTTTATTGTAGCAACATAAACTAGATTTTTCTCTATGTAGTTCCACTTTCCTTTCTCTTCATCTAAGCAAGAGCTTTCAAGGTTCCTTCCCTCAGGGGAGATTCATGGCAGACGAGAAAATAGAAAAGACTCTTTTTTTCCAAAATCCTAAGGTCTGAGAAAAAGGCCAAGATAGTGTCTACAAGAAACATCAAGAGAAGATTTCCCCCATAGTAGAGAGAGTCCAAAGAGACAGTGATAAATTAGTCAAAGAATTCTTCAACAAATGTTCATCACATGACTTAGAGAATCACAGTTCTCTAAATACCATCTAATCTCTATATTTGATTCATAGGATACAGTCTCATGTTTCTTCTCCTTCTTCTCCTTCTTTCCAGGACTGCTTACGCTATGGCCCCAAATATTCTCTTTCCGAACAATGGCTACTAAACAAATGATTAAACCTGGCTTTGTAAGAAAATGAGTATTGCTTGCAGTAAACTTTGACTCAGCCATGAAATGCCAGTGACTGGCTTAATGTTTTCCAGGAGGGGAAGCAAAGAGACTAAATATAATAATTTCAAAGATGAATCTTTTGGGCTCAGAATGGAGACCGGGAAGGATTCTTACAAAAAAAAAAAAGAGAGAGAGAGGCAAATGAGAAGTTAGATAACATCAGACAAGAATGTTCTGCAAGCAAAAATCAAACAGAAAAGCACATTCCTTTGAGACAAGGTTTACTATTATGAAGATATAAGAAATATTTTGACAATAATTAAAATGGGTGGCATTCTCTAACAGGAACAATTTTTTTCAGCATTCAGTATCGTGGAAGAAAAAGCAAGAGAGATATATGTGGGGAGGAAGGTTCAAAATGGCAGATTAGGTGAACACTATGCCTACTGCACCCAGTAGGCCACCAAATTTACAAATAAATTATAGAACAATCAACCTCAAGAATCATCTCACTAGCTGAACAGAACCCCTGTAACTAAGGATACAAAGAAGAGGCCACGTTGAGACTGGTAGGACGGGCAGAGATGCAAAATAGGCTGACCTCAAACCCACAGATAGTGGTTGAATGCTGGGAGGGAAACTTCCGCAGTGGCAGAGGTCCCCCTTGAAGAGGGAGGGGCCCCAGCTCCACACCGGGCTCCCCTGTCTGAAAGAGGTCCTGTGCTGGAAAGAGGAGTTTCCATGGCACCTGACAGTGAAAATCAGTGAGGATTCTGTCTGCCCTTCCCAGTGGGGCAGAAGGCGGCTGGAAACTCAGACACTTTCTTAGAGAGTCGGCACACAAATTTGCTCACCTGTGGGCACTCACCTGATCTCTGGTGGAGAGGAGGCGGCTCAGGAGGCCGAGGGACATGCAGAGAAGGACTGAGTTGTATGGCTTTGGCAGGGGAGCTGGAGGAACAGGAGCTATTGTCCCTGTGTGGAGCCTGACACATGTGTGACCTAGAGGATGGTGCCATCTTTTCAGTCTTAAGCCCTCCCCCAAAGGACCAAATCTGGGACTGCATTGGTCTGGTGGAACCCACGCATGCGCACCACGTTGGTGATGCCCTGGGTCCCCGCCTCCTGCACAGCTGGTGCTACATCACCCAAGAAACTCTTGACTGCTGGCCTGCTGGCCCCACCCCACAGGGTTCGGAAGCCTGTCTGAAGTGGGCAAATGGCCTGCAGCAGCCCAGGAAACATTTGTGGGTGGGCGGTAACCTAAGAGCTGCACTGCAGCATCCCTTGGGAAGCCCTCAGGAATCTGTGGGCCTGAGACGGGTGGTGGCTTGGGGCATTTTTGCAGGGTGGTCATGGGCCCAGCACTGGTATGGAAGCCGAGACTGCATTGTAGACACCATTGACCACACTGCTTAGCTCTCTTATGAATAATAAAATGGCAATAACTCTGTATCTACCAATAATTACTTTAAATGTAAATGGATTCAATGCTCCTATCAAAAGACATAGGGTAGCTGAGTGGATAAGGAAACAAGACCCATACATATGCTGTCTACAAGAGACCCACCTCAGATCGAAAGACACACAGAGACTAAAAGTAAAGGGATAGGAAAAGATATTTAATGCAAATGGAAATGAGAAAAAACTGGGGCAGCAATACTTATATGGGACAAAATATACTTTAAAATGAAGACTATAATAAGAGACAAAGAAGGACATTAAATAATAATAAAGGGATCAATCCAACAAGAGGACATAACCCTAGTAAACATCTATGCACCCAACATAGGAGCACCTAAATATATAAAACAAATATTAACAGACATAAAGACAGAGATCAACAGTAAACAATCATAGTGGGGACTTTAACACCCCACTGACAACAAAGGACAGATCCTCCAAACAGAAAATCAACATGGAAAGAGTGGCCTTACATGACACTAGATCAGATGGATTTAATTAATATTTTCAGAGCATTTCACCCCCAAAGCAGCAGAATATACATTCTTTTCAAGAGCACATGGAACATTTTCCAAGATAGATCACATGTTAATCCACAAAACAAGTATCAACAAATTTAAGAAGATTGAAATCATATCAAGCGTCTTCTCTGACTACAGTGATATGAAACTAGAAATAAATTATAAGAAAAAAGTGGAAAAAAAAAACACACAAACACATGGAACCTGAATGCTACTAAATAATGAATGGGTCAACAATGAGATCAAGGAAGGAACCAAAAGATATCTTGAGACAAACAAAAATAAAAACACAATGACTCAAAATCTATGTGACACAGTGAAAGCAGTCCTAAGAGGGACTAGATATGCACGCATATCTAAAGACACAAGAAAAATCTCAAATCAACAGTCTATCTTTTCACCTAAGGGAACTAGAAAAAGAACACCAAAATAAGCCTAAAGTGAGTACAAGGAAGGAAATAATAAAGATCAGAGTGGAAATAAATAAAATAGAGATTTAAAAAATAATAATAATACAAAGATCAATGAAACCAAGAGCTGGGTTTTGAAAAGATAATCAAAATTTACAAACCTTTAACCAGACTCATCAAGAAAAAAGAGAGAGAGGATCCAATTAAACTAAATCAGAAATGAAAAAGGGAAAGTGACAACCAACACCAGAGAAATACCCAAAAAAATAAGAAAATACTACAAGCAACCATATGCCAACAAATTAGACAATCTGGAAGAAATGGATAAATTCCTAGAAGCATACAATCTTCCAAGGCTAAATCAAGAAGAAATAGAAAAGCTGAACAGACCAATTGCTACCAATGAAATTGAATCAGTAATCAACAAGCTTCCAACAAACAAAAGTCCTGGACCAAATGGCTTCACAGGTGAATTTTGCCAAACATTCAAAAAAAGAATTAACACCTATTTTTTCTCAAATTATTCCAAAAAATCCAGGAGGAGAGGAGGCTCACAAGCTCATTTTATGAAGCCACCATTATCCTGATTCCAAAACCAGACAAAGACATTACAAAAAAAGAAAACTACAGGTCAATATCGCTAATGAACATAGATGCAAAAATCCTCAATGAAATATTAGCAAACCAAATTCATCAGTACATTAAAAAGATCATACACGATGATTAAGTGGGATTTATTCCTGGTATACAAGGTTGGTTCAGTACCTGCAAATTAATGTGACACACCACATTAACAAAACGAAAAATACAAATAATATGGTCATATCAGTAGATGCAGAAAAAGCATTTGACAAAATCCAGCATCCATTTATGATAAAAACTCTCAGTAAAGTGGGAATAGAGGAGACATATCTCAACACATAATAAAGGTCATATATGACAAACCCACAGCTAACATCATACTCAATGGAGAAACGCTAAAAGCATTCCCCTTAAAATTAGGAACAAGACAAGGATGCCCATTTTCACCATTTTTATTCAACATAGTTCTGGAAGTTCTAGCCACAGCAATCAGACAGGCAAAAGAAATATTATAATAAAAGGCATCGAAATTAGAAAGGAGGAAGTAAAATTGTCATTATTTGAAGATGACTTGATACTAGGTATATATAAAGACCCCCAAAGATTCCACCAAAAAAAAACTATTAGAACTGATAAATGAATTTAATAAAGCAGCAGGATACAAAATTAACATTCAGAAATTGGTTGCATTTTTATACACCAATAATGAACTATCAGAAAGAGAAATTAAGAAAACATCTTGGGGCAGCCGGTTAGCTCAGTTGGTTAGAGCGCGGTGCTCATAGCACCAGTGTTGCTAGTTCAATCCCTGCATGAGCCAGTGTGAGCTGCATCCTCCACTACTAGATCAAAGCAACTGCTTGACTTGGGACTAATGGGTCCTGGGAAAACACACTAAAATAAAATATAAGTTTAAAAACAAAAAAGAAAACAATCCCATTTACAATTGCATCCAAAAAATAAAATACTTAAGAATAAATTTAACCAAGCAAGTAAAAGACCTGTACTCAGAAAATTATAAGACATTGAAGAGAGAAATTAAAGAAGATACAAATAAATGGAAACATATACCATGCTCATAGATAGGAAGAATAGTTAAAATATCCATACCACCCAAAACCATATATAGATTCAATGTAATCCCTAACAAAATATCAATGACATTTCTCACAGAACTAGAACAAAAAAATCCTAAAATGTATATGGAACCATAAAAGACACTGAATAGCCTCAGCAATCTTGAGAAAGAAGAACAAAGCTAGAGGTATTATGCTACTTGATATCAAATTATACTACAAGGTTATATTAATCAAAACAACATGGTATTGGCATAAAAACAGACATATAGATCAATGGAACAGAATAGAGAGCCTACAAATAAATCCATGATTATGTGGTAATTTAATCTATGATGAAGGAATTAAGAATTTACATTGGTGTAAAGACAGTCTACTTAATAAGTGGTGCTGGAAAAACTGGACAGATACATGCAAAAAAAAATTAAAGTGGACCACCTTCTTATGCCATATACAAGAATAAACTCAAAATGGATTAAAGACTTAAATGTAAGACCCAAAACCATAAAACTCCTGGAAGAAAATATAAGAAGTAAACTCTCAGACATTAACCATAGTAACATTTTTACTGATATATCTCTTTGGGCAGAGAAACAAAAGAAAAAGTAAACAAATGAGACCACATCAAACTAAAAAATTTTTTCACAGCAAAGGAAACCATCAATAAAACAAAAAGACATCCTACTAAATGGGAGAAGATATTCGCCAATGACATGTCTGATAAGGGGTTAATATCCAAAATTTATATTTAGAAAAAAAACTCAACACCAAAAAAACAAACAATACAATTTTAAAATGGGTAGAGAACATGAATAGACATTTCCCCAAAGAGGACATACGAGGTCGGACAATTAAATTCGCGAACTCATCCTAGAAAAAGTGCTACATACCTCATTGCTGAATATCGCCACAGTCACCTTCAAAGTACTCCCCTTGGGAAGCTATGCACTGACACCAGCACCTAGCCCACCCTTCATAGCAATTTTGGAACTCTTTTTCTGGAACGGCCATCAGAGCTGTTGTCATATTACGTTTGATGACCTGAATGTCATCAAAATTATTTCCTTTCAGTATTTCCTTTATCTTTGGGGAAAGAAAGAAGTCATTGGGGGCCAGATCAGGTGAGTAGGGAGGGTGTTCCGATACAGTCATTTGTTTACTGGCTAAAAACTCCCTCACAGACAGTGCCATGTGAGTTGGTGCATTGTCGTGATGCAAGAGCCATGAATTGTTGTTGGCAAAAAGTTCAGGTTGTTTAACTTTCTCATGCAGCCTTTTAAGCACTTCCAAATAGTAAACGTGGTTAACTGTTTGTCCAGTTGGTACAAATTCATAATGAAAAATCCCTCTGATATAAAAAGGTTAGCAACATCATTGCAACAAGTTCACGAACTTAATTGTCAGACCTCATAAGGATGGCCAATAGATATATGAAAAGATGCTCACTAACCATCAGAGAAATGTAAATAAAAACTACAATGAGATACCATCTCACCCCTGTCAGAATGGCTGTCATCAATAAATCAACAAACAATATGTATTGGTGAGGATGTGGAGAAAAGGGAACCCTTGCTGGGATTACATATTATTGCAGCCACTATAAAAACCAGTATAGAGGGTCCTCAAAAAATTAAAAACAGAACTAGGGTATGACCCAGCAACTCCACTCCTGGGTATTTAGCCAAAAAAAAATCCAAAACAGTAATTTGAAAAAATATATGCACCCCTATATTTATGACAGCACTGTTCACAGTAGCCAAGATATGGAAACAACTAAAATGCCCGTCAATAGAGTATTGAATAAAGAAACTGTGGTACATTTATGTAATGGAGTATTACTCTACCATAAAAAAGAATGAAATCTTACCATTTGCAACAATGTAGATGGACCTAGAGGATATTATACTAAGTGAAATAAGTCAGATTAAGAAAGACAAATACCATATGATCTCACTTATATGTGGAATCTAAAGAACAGAATAAACAAACAAACAAAACAGAAATAGACTCATAGATACAGAGAAAAAAATGAATGGTTGCTTGACGAGAAGCGGGTTGGAGGAAGGACGAGAAAGTGAAGGAATTAGAAAGTACAAATTGGTAGTCACAACATAGTCACGGGGATATGAAGTACAGTATGGGGAATATACTGTAAAGTTGTAAAGACTATGTAGGGTGTCAGATGGGTACTGGACTTATCGGGGGATCACTTTATAGATTACAAAAGCCTAACCACTGTGCTATACACCTGAAATTAATATAAAATAATATTGAATGTTAATTGTGTATATATATACATATATATGTAGCTATATGTGTATATATATACATATATACATATATATATACAGTCACGGGAGGTAAAGGACAGCATAGAGAATATATGTCAGAGGGGTAGTAGACTTGTTGGGGTCTACTTTGTGAGGGGTGTAAATGTCTAACCATTATGTTGTTTTGTACACCTGAAACTAATAAAAAGAAATAGAAAAAGTAAGAGAAAATGTCTCATATTACACAAAAAAAAAAATCTGAAAAAAATGAAAAATAAAATTACCTGATTAAATACAGGTATACTTAAGTGTTTAGCACATGCCTGTTAATAAAGCAAAAATTTTCATGAAAAATGTGTATTACTAGCTTTCCATTTTATGTCCACACATTTTTCCCCCAGATAAATATTAATCCCCTCTACTGACAATTTTCATCTATTATTGCAGAAATCAGGGGCTTAACTGTTGTTCGTTATCATTGCTGTTGTTCTTTGTTCATTGATTTGTTGGGAGGAGGAAGGACCTTAGAAAAAATGCGTTTCAAAAGAGCAGTTGAAATCATTTCATTTCCAGCAGAAAATTTTGTGATTTTCTTGCTTTGCTGTTGCTATGTCACGTGGTATCTGCCAGCTAGAGCTGTTATGAGTTATGCAGTTTCTAGGCAGAAAAATGCTTGCATTGCAAGGAAATGTCTAAGCATTCCATGAGGTAACTCTAGTACTGCGTATTTTCATTGCTTGTTTGTACTCTTAAAGGTACAATTCTTCTGACTTTACATGTTTTCCTACGGTGCCACTCTGTATGTTAAATCCAAAGTTAGTGATTTCTTCTCAAAGAAAAGTATTTCTATAATTCACACAGTTTAAGTATATTCTAAGAATGTATTTTAAACTATTTAAAATTGTTCATTAAGCTTCTATTAGAGTCCAAAAAATATCTGGTAATATCGGATTAATTCAGCTGAGTTCAGTTTTTAAATGGTTCTGTTGTTCTACAATGTGGCTATTTACTTTATAAAGCCTAGAATTAATATGTGTTTCCAATGACAAAAAGGGATTGGATGTTTTATTAAAATATCTATCATACTCACAGTATATCTCGAATTATGTGGACTGATTTTGTGAAATTTATAAAAAATAAAAATGATAGTAAGTGAAAGTGACTTACTGTAGTTCCAGTATTCACTTAGTCTAAAAGCTAAAGCATGTTTGCTGAAAATACTATTTGTTCTTCTGAAGTACTGAAGATAGTACTGCTTGGAAATATGAGTCTCCCTAGAATTTATAGGTTGGTGAGATGATTCCTGGCTGAAATCCTATCATTCATCTGCTTTTACTTCCATAGCCTGGAACATGCCTTAGGGTTTGGCCAAATGGCTACATGTTTCTCATATACGCCCAAAGATAAGTGACTGTAAGCTACCTGGATTCAAAAAGAAGGAGAACATTGTCTGTAAATTATACCTCAATAAACTTGATTTTTGTACAAGGAGAGAAGGCTAGTGTGCTGAACAAAAGAAAAGCAATGAAGTTGTCACACCTATAATTGTATTTACTGATCTATTGGTTGAAAAAGTGTTTAAAACCTTCCTTCACCTGCCTGAGACTACAATGGCCAACCTGAAATAGTACAGGGTCAACTGAGCAGAGATGACAAATGAGCACTGTATTCCAGCCCCTCCCCCAAATGTGCCCTGAAACTATACAAGTAAGAAGGAAGCAGATCAACAGCAGATTTCTCAACAGCGATCCTAATTGCAAGAGGGCCAAGGAATATTGTCTCCAAAGTATTGAAGGAAAAGAGCTTTGGGCCTCGAACTTTATATCCAGTCAAATTCTCATTTAAATAGGAGAAAAATCAAACAATCAATCAATCAATCAGAGGGTATTAGTTTTCTGTTGCAGTCATCACATATCATCACAAGATAATCTGTTTAAATCAACACACATTTATTACTTCCCAGTTCTGGAGGTTAGAAGTCTGAGTTGGCTCCATTAGCTACTCTGCTCTGGTGTTACAAGGCCAAAATCAAGGTGTGGACCAGCTGGGCTCTTAGACAGAGACCCTGAGAGGGATCTGCTAACAAGTTCAAGCAGATTACTGGTTGAATTCCTTTCCTTGGGACTTTGGGACTGAAGTTTCTACTTCCTTGCTGGCTGCCAACTAAGGGGTCTTCTTGCCTCCTGGGAGCCTCTCTCCTGTCTTTGCATATGGCCCCCTATATCTCATAGTGCATCAAATCTCTCTGACTTCTCCTTCTGCCACATCTTTCTTGCCTCTGGTCAGACAAAGTTCTTCACTTTTAAGGGCTCCTGTGATTGATTACGCTGGGCCCACTCAGATAACCAAGGATAATCTCTTTATTTTAATGTCAACTAATTTGTAACCTTAATTGTAGCTGCAAAGCCCATTCACAGCAGTACCTAAATTAGTGTTTGATTAAGTAACAAAGGGACAGGAAACTTGAGGAACATCTTAATGTATATATATATATGTATATATACATTTTATATATATATATATATACACATTATATACACACACACACACACACACACATATATATATTTGAACATATAAAGCTTAAAAAATATTTGCCACAGAAAGATACAAGACAAAAATACTTTTTGGAGGAAGTACTCTAATACTAAGAGAAACACATCTAGGAGATGTGACAAGAGAAATAAAAAGGATGAGTAACCAAAAATTGATTAGATTATTGTTACCTAAAAAAGAGGGAGGATGCGTTAAAATCACAGAAAAGAAAAAGTACACCTATAAATAATACAGAAATGAAATTCTGGACAATATCAGAGAAATTGGATGGGAGGTGGCACACATAAGTAATATGAAAACATGCCAAACACTTTTTATTAAAGATAAACAAAAATGATAATCAATAAATGTAAGAAAACATTGGTGTGTGTCACAGGTTCAGAGCAACCATTATGAGAAGAAAAATAAGGCATAAACTAGTAGAACACTCACTAAAATAAATGGAGTGCAGGTATGGAAGGGGAAATCTTTTTTTAAAGCATAATAAATGAAAAATATGATGGTAGAGATAAATTCTAATATAGCAGTAATTATAATAAATGTAAATTATTAAGCTCCCTAATTGAATAACTGAAATTCTCAGGTTGGATTTACAAATAACCCAATGACATACATTGTTTTCAAGAGAAGCCCTTAAAATGAAAAGAACAGAAAGATTAAAAGTAAAAAGCCTATCTCAATCAAACTAGGCTAGGTTTACTGCAAAAACAAACACCACCAAAATATCAGAGGCTTAATATGTATTGTACACTAAAAAGGGGCTAAGATGGTAAAGTTCATGTGTTTTGATCACAATTTAAATTTTGTAAATTATTTTTTCAAAGGCATTATGTCTCGTGCCATATGTACGATGTGAGGCAGCAACAACTCTGCTCATTAAAACCAAGGAGCGCATTGAGTGCCCTGTTCCTGGAAATGTATAGCAATCTATGCAGTGAGATTGGCACGTCCTACTGCCACCAACACAATCATCCTCCTCACATCTCTTTCTGTACAGAGGCTCAGCAAAACATTTTTAATTAAGACAGGAATGTACCTGGAGATGAAAATCCTGAATCATGTAAGATTGGAATGATGTCATGTGGTGTAAGACATTCTTCCTTTTCATTCCCCATTGTCAACAAATTAGATATCTGTGAACAATAGTACTGTCGTGCGCGGAGGCCTTCTCGCCACGCCATCTTTCAGGCGGGGCGGCCTGCGGGGTCTCTACTCCCGCTCCCCACACAAGAACGCAGGCTATGGTGAGGCCGAAAAGGAACACCCACGGAGCCATAGGTAGGAGAGTCATACCACCACGGTCTCACTGGAGGCTGGGCCCACCGGACGCCGACCTGCCGTCCGCTTTTCCGCCAACCGACTGACCAACGACTCTTCTCCACTCTCTCCTCTGTTCCTCTCTCTCTCTCTCTCTCTCTCTCTCTCTCTCTCTCTCTCTCTCTCTCTCGGCCCTCCTCTTCCGCTCTCTTTGGCTCTGCTCGGCTCTCCTCGGCAGTCCTCTGTAGCCGCAGCAGTTATACCAGCGGCCAATTGGCTAACCGGCCACAGCCGACGGCCATTCACCACCCAAGCCAGCACCCCCTCACGTGAGGCCGAGAGCCTGTAAACTACTCTCCGGGGCTCTGTCCCCACAAGTACCTTTGCGGGTGTTGTGGGATCTGGCACCATATGTTGAGGGACCCAGTAGAAATCTCACTCACTTGGGCACTGGGTGACAGGGAGACAGACCCCTGTTCAGGCTGAAGAACCTGCAGAGGCCCCTCTCTCTGCGGTCAGAGGAAAACACCTGCAGAGTTCTGACCTGTGCAGATACCCATGGACCAGAGAGTTTTCAGAAGTCCAGCCTTCCCCAGGGCAGATTCCAGCTCATCATTGGAGGAAAAAAATACAACTTTGGTCACAGCCAAAGCAGCTATAAGAGAAACTTTCCCAGAGCTGCCCCCTCCCACCAAAGAAACACTGCCCAAGGCTGATATATTTGGGAGTAGTGACCTCTGGGGCAGAGGAGGGGGGAAAATAGTGGTGAGTCAGTGTGCCAGCTACCTTAGTTGTGAGGGATGCAGCTGGAGAAACCCTTTTCTCTCCTGAAACACCCAGAGTACCGAGTCAGAATCTCGATGATTGGAGGAAGTGGGGAAGGAGATTGGGAAAGAGGCATATGAAGAACACAGTTTCGGCTGTCTGCACTCACAGGAAGTCCACCCACAACAACAGGGGAGTACCACACCCCAGGATCTCCCTAACAGATCCGTGGGCAGCACCAACACTGCAGGTACTAAAGACACACGCACACTCACACACTGCAGTTAGTTTCTTGTGTGAGCGTCTATGTGTGGTGTGAGAGAGCTCCAGCAGACAGGGAGTACAGGCCACAAAGAGCCGGAGATTCCTGGGCAAAGTCTCCCACAAACGCGCTATAGCACCACCTTCTGGAAAACAAAAAAGTTTCCATGAGCCACTCCAGTGAGTTGTAAAAATCAGTAAAAGCATAAAAGCTTAAGAACACTGCCATGAGCAGGTGTACTCATACAGAAACAGAGAAAACTTCAAATAATAACACCACCATCTAACAGAATACCCCTTCTGAAGGTAACTAGCAAACATTTCAGGAGGTGTCTGTTAACTTCAAATGCAAAAGCAGCAACTCAAAGCTACAAGGGTCATGAGAAATCGAGGAAACATGCCATTCCAAAAAGAAAATAATAATTCTCTAATAAACAAACTAGAAAGCACAGAATTTTGTGATCTAGTTAATAAACAATTCAAAATTGCTATTTTGAAGAAACTCGAAGAGCTACAGAAATCTCAGAAAGATTATTCAATGAAATCTTGAAAAAAATATTATCAAAATGAGGTTATTACCAAAGAGATAGAAATCATTAAAAAAGAACCAAACAGAGATTCTGGAGCTGACGAACTCAATGAATGGAATAAAAAATGCAATAGGGCACATCTCTAGAACGTAGACAGAATAAATGAATTAGAGGCTAGAAATTTTGAAATAACTCTGTTAGATGAAAACAGAGAATGGAAAAAAAGAGATGAAAGCCTGCGTAATCTATGGGATTCCATAAAAAAGACAAATATTAAAATAATCAGGACTCCAGAAGAAGAGAGAAGGGAGCAGAAATGTTATTTAAAGCCATAATAGCTCAGAATTTCCCAAACCTGGAGGGACAACTGGACATCCAAAATACATGAAGCTAAAAGATCACCCTTTTATCTCCAATGTGGAAAGACCTTCTCCAAGACACATTAAAATGAAATTGTCAAAAATTAAGAATAAAGGAAGAATTCTAAAAGCAGTTATGTAAAAAATAAAATAAAAGATTGTAGCCTATAAGGAACCCCCAATAGGGTATCAGTGGATTTCTTAGCAGAAACACCAAAGGCCAGGATAAAGTGGAATGATACAAAGTGTTGGAAGAAAAGAATTGCCAACCAGGAATATTCTATATGACAGTTATCTTTCACATCTGAAGGAGAAATAAAGACTTTCCTAGAAAAACAAAAGCTGAGGGAGTTCACCACTAGACCCACCTTCCAGAAATGCTGGAAGGAGTTCTTCAAGCTGAAATAAAAAGACACTAATTACCGACATAAAAACATATGAAAGTATACAGCACACTGGGAAAGCTAAATATACAGTAAGACTAAGAAAACTCTAAATATGCAATAATATAGTGTGTTAACCATCTGTCTTTAGTATAAAACTCAAAGGAAAAGAGTATTAAAAATTATTATAGCTATTATAAGGTGGTGAATACACAACACAAAAAGAGGTAAATGAGGATATCAAAAATATGAACTGGGGGAGTAAAAAGGAGAAGCTTTTGTTGACAATCAAAGTTAACTTACGATCAACCTAAACTGGGCTGTCTTATCTATATCTTATGTAAATCTCATGATAACCACAGAGCAAAAGCTTGAGCATATGTACTAAAAATAAAGATAGGGAAACAGAGCATCCCAGCACAGAAAATCACCAATTTACAAAGATACACAGAAACAGAAAGAAAAGAAACAATGGAAATTTTTTTAAAAAAGAAAACTATTAACAAGATATGTTAATAAATCCTCAATATCAATAATTAAATTTAAATGGATTGAATTCACCAATTATAAGACACAGAGTGGCTGAATAAATAAAAAATACTTTAAAGGCCCAAATATATGTTACCTATAAGACACTCACTTTGCCTTTAAAGACACACATAGGATCAAAGTGGGGGGAAGGGGGGAGAAGAGAGGGAATGAGGGGGAGGGAAAGGAAGAAGGGGAAGTGGGAGGCAGGAGGGGAAGATGAAGAGAAGGGGAGAGGAAGGAGAGGGGAGGGGGAGGAGAAGGAGGAGGGGAAGGTGGCAGGGGGGAGGGGAAGGAGAAAATTTCTTTTTAAAAAAGAAAATAGAAATACAATCGATTTACCTGTCTGGATAGTACTGGATGGGGGGGGGGGGGAGAGGAGAGGAGGGAGGGGGGAGAGAAGGAGGGAGGAGAGGAAAAAAAATTTTTTAAAAAAGAAAATAGAAATACAACATACCACTTTCTGTGTCTGGATAATATTTGCTTCCCAGGGTACACTTACCCGAGTCACTGGCCACATGGCTCTTTGGGGAAGGCTGGAAGGAACCTTTGCACTCCTTGGTTTGAGGGGCCCTCCTCATTGGACCCTGGCCTCTCTTTCTAGCAATGGGTTCCAGATCCAAGAAGTGGCTAGTTTGGACACAGGGCACAGGATGCAGACATTTTCAATGTATGGAGTACAAGGTCTTTGTCTATTCCTCTCATTTAAATAGGACACGGCTCAGTGGACCAGGACAGGGTGGGGTTCAGGGGCTCTCCCAGTCCTCACAAGGAGCTATGAGTGGTCCCCCAGCTGTGAGGGGCCTCTGGGCCTCTCACTTGCCTTTTATAACAACAAGGAAGTGATTCAGGTTTCCCACTGGGGATGTCTGGAATGATCAGAGTGGTGAAATCTTAGAGTGGGGCTGCTCCCAGGGAGTCACAGACGGCTTCGCCACACCTACTTGTCCAGGGAAGTGAGCTCCAAAGTTCAGTAGAACTCTCCCTAAGCTCCTGATCCCCAAGGTAATTCGATTTATCACAGATTATTGAGCAACAAAATGTATGACACCTTGTGTGTAAGTGATAAAAGGACCCCTGCTACTCCCAGTGACCACATGAAGTGTGCGGCACACAAATACACAAACACCTCTCACCAAGTGCGATAGTCGTACTGTGGACTCAGGTGTTAGCACACACAGGAGATGACATAGCCTGAGGAAGGACAAGAAGACTTAATGGGAGGTGATGCTTATGTCCAGCTTTAAAGCAGAACCAGCTCTTGGTGATGGGACAGGAAACAGCAGCCAGAGGAAAGAGCCAAGACAGCAGCTTCAAGGCACGACTGTGATGACCAAGGAGCAGGCCAAGGTGGTTATACCATAGGGCACTGGAGAACAGGAGAGGCCAGCAGGTGCGAGGAAGCATAGTGGATGTGTGGGAAATCCCATCCAAAATCATCATTTCCAGGAACATACACACACAGTGGGCTTAGGGCATTGATCTACCTCAGAGCTGCTAAGCCCTTTTCTCTGACTTGGTTACCTGGGAGCTCCTGCATCACAGTGATGGGCAGGACCTATAACAGTGAGTTTGCACACCTCCCATTCCAGGCCTGGGCTGCCATGCTGATGAAGTAGAGGAGGGAGAAGCTGACGAAGGCTGGAGCACAGAAGGGTAAGAAGGAACCAAAGGCAGGTAGGCCTGTTTTTATACAAGGAGCAAGATGTGATGGAGACAGGGGAGGCTTAAAATTTTTTCAAACACATCTGTTGAATTTATTGAGGTATTTCCCTACTGACATCAAATTTTGAAAATTAAATTTTTCCTAAATTCGCATTTGTAACAACTTTCTCAAAAATTTTGAAACCAGTAAAAACTTACAAAAACATTGCACGTACATTAAGAAACTTCCATTCCTGAGCTATGTGTGAGTCAGCTGTCACCTGATATCCCATCACTGCTGCATACTCTAGTGTATTTCTTAAAAACCAGGCACAATCTCTAATATCATCCCAATCATCAAAATGACTTGTCATCGATACATTAGTGCCAACACTTCCTTAGTTCCCATCAAGTTTCACCAGAATGTCCTCTATTCACCAATGACATTCAGGAAAAGGGCCTGAGGGACTGAGGTATTTGTATCTCCCTGTTATGCTAAAGTTGTAGTTTATGCGTGTTTTATTTGCCCATTTTGTGATTTGTATGCTTTTTAAAGATGTGTAGAGAGATTTGTGTGTAGAGGGTCACTGTTCATGTAGATCAGACAGAAGTCTTCATAAAAAGATTTAATTGAAAGATTTAAAAATGTTCATTGAAAGATTTAAAAATGTTCATTTAGACTTTTGTTTTCATTTTTTGACAATGGTTCAGATTACCTGAACAGCCAGGTAGCAAGAAATAGAAATCTTTTGCCAACATTTTCAATAGATTTCTCTTTTACTGGCTATTTAGCTTGTTGCTAATTGTTTTGCTATAACAAACAATGCTACAATGAAAAACCATATATCTAGATGCTATTAGGTCCATGTTTGTAAGACTAGAACTAACACTCAGAATGCCCTGGTGTAGAAGGAGCATATTGTCTACTGTACTAGATATTGTTTTTGGATTATTTTAATATCAAATGAATAATGTATATTTATTTGCATTTCAATAATTTATTGTATGCTGAAGGTTGTACTACCAATATTTGAACATGTGGTTCCTTTCTCTACAATATTTTTTGTTTGTTTGTTTGTTTTTTTAATTTATTGGGTGACAATTGTTAGTAAAATTACATAGATTTCAGGTGTACAATTCTGTATTACATCATCTATAAATCCCATTGTGTGTTCACCAACCAGAGTCAGTTCTCCTTCCATCACCATGTATTTGATCCCCCTTACCCTCATCTCCCACCCCCCACCCCCTTACCCTCTGGTAACTACTAAACTATTGTCTGTGTTTACGAGTTTTTGTTTCTGATTTGTTTGTCTTGTTCTTTTGTTGTTTTGGGTTTATATACCACATATCAGTGAAATCATATGGTTCTCTGCTTTTTCTGTCTGACTTATTTCGCTTAGTATTATACTCTCAAGATCCATCCATGTTGTCACAGATGTTCATGTATCATCTTTTCTTACCGCCGAATAGTATCCCATTATGTATATATACCACAACTTCTTTATCCATTCATCTATTGAAGGACATTTTGGTTGTTACATGTCTTGGCCACCGGAAATAAAGCTGCAATGAACATTGGAGCACACGTGTCTTTATGTATAAATGTTTTCAGATTTTTTGGGTAGATACCCAGGAGAGGGATTGCTGGGTCATGTGGTAATTCTATTTGTAATTTTTTGAGGAACCTCCACACTGCCTTCCATAACGGCTGCATCAGTCTGCATTCCCACCAACAGTGTATGAGGGTTCCTTTATCTCCACAGCCTCTCCAACACTTGTTACTATTTGTCTTGTTGATGATAGCCATTCTGACTGGGGTGAGGTGATATCTCATTGTGGTTTTTATTTGCATTTCTCTGATGATTAGTGATGTTGAGCATTTTTTCATATGTCTATTTGCCATTTGTATGTCCTCTTTGGAGATATGTCTCTTCAGGTCCTCTGCCCATTTTTCAATTGGGTTGTTTGTTTTTTTGTTGTTGAGTTGCATGAGTTCCTTGTATATTTTGGATATTAGCCCCTTATCGGAGGCACTGTTTGCAAAAATCTTCTCCCATTCAGTTGGTTGCCTCTTTATTTTGTCAATGGTTTCTTTTGCTGTGCAGAAGCTTTTAAGTTTCATATAGTCCCATTCATTTATTTTAGCTTTTACTTCCATTGCCTTTGGAGTCAAATTCATAAAATGCTCTTTGAACCCAAGGTCCATAAACTTAGTACCTATGTTTTCTTCTATGCAGTTTATTGTGTCAGGTCTTATGCTTAAGTCTTTGATCCATTTTGAATTAATTTTGATTCATGGTGACAGATAGCAGTCCAGTTTCATTCTTTTGCACGTGGCTATCCAATTTTCCCAGCACCATTTATTGAAGAGGCTGTCTTTCCTCCATTGTATGTTTTTAGCTTCTTTGTCAAAACTTATCTGTCCATATTTATGTGGTTTTATTTTTGGGTTCTCAATTCTATTCCATTGGTCTATGTGTCTGTTTTTCTGCCAATACCATGCTGTTTTGATGATTGTAGCCCTGTAGTACAAGCTAAAGCTTGACTTCTTGAAGTGTGATACCTCCATTATTGTTCTTTTTTTCTTAAGATTGCTTTGGCTATTTAGGGGCTTTTGTGGTTCCAAACAACTCTGATGATTTTTTGTTCTATTTCTTTAAAAAATGCCATTGGGATTTTGATGGGAATTGCGTTAAATCTGTATATTGCTTTGGGTAATATGGCCATTTTGACTATGTTGATTCTTCCAATCCATGATCACGGAATGTCTTTCCATTTCTTTTGTGTCTTCTTCAATTTCTTTCAAAAATGTCTTATAGTTTTCAGCATATAGGTCCTTCACATCCTTGGTTAAGTTTATTCCTAGGTATTTTATTCTTTTTGCTGCAATTGCAAAAGGAATTGTTTTTTGTATTTCTTTTTCTGAGATTTCATTGTTAGTATATAGGAAAGAAATGGACTTTTGTACGTTGATTTTGTAGCCAGCAACTTTACTGTATTCGTTGATTGTTTCTAATAGCTTTTTGGTGGTGTCTTTATGGTTTTCTATATTTAGCATCATGTCATCTGCAAAGAGTGATAATTTAACTTCTTCATTCCCAATTTGGATGCCTTTTATTTCTTTATCTTGTCTGATTGCTCTGGCAAGGACTTCCAACACTATGTTGAAAAGCAGAGCTGATAGGGAACAGCCCTGTCGTGTTCCTGAATGTAGAGCAAAGGGCTTCAGTTTTTCACCATTAATTATGAGATTAGCTGAGGGCTTGTCATATGTGGCCTTTATTATGTTGAGGTATTTTCCTTCTATATCTAGTTTATAAAGTGTTTTAATCATAAATGGATGTTGTATCTTGTCAAATGCTTTTTCTGCATCAATTGATATAATCATATGATTTTTGTTGTTTATTTTGTTTATGTGATGTATCACACTGATGGATTTGCGGATGTTGAACCATCCTTGTGCCCCGGGGATGAACCCTACTTGGTCGTGATGAATAATCTTTTTAATGCATTGTTGTATTCGATTTGCTAGAATTTTATTTAGGATTTTTGCATCTGTATTCATCAGAGATATTGGTCTGTAGTTTTCTTTTTTTGTGCTGTCCTTACCAGGTTTTGGTATCAGGGTAATGTTGGCCTCATAAAATGAGTTAGGGCGTAGTGTCTCTACTTCAATTTTTTGGAAGAGTTTGAGCAGGATTGGTATTAGATCCTCTTTGAAGGTTTGGTAGAATTCACTAGTGAAGCCATCTGGTCCTGGACTTTTGCTTTTGGGAAGGTTTTGGATGACTGATTCAATTTCCTTACTGGTGATCGGTCTGTTTAGATTTTCCAGTTCTTCATGGTTCAGCCTTGGAAGGCTATATGTTTCTAAGAACTTGTCCATTTCTTCTAGGTTATTGAATTTGGTGGCATATAGTCCTTCATAGTATTCTTGGATGATCCTTTGTATTTCTGTGGTGTCCGTGATAACTTCCCCTTTTTTGTTTCTGATTTTGTTAATTAGTGTCTTCTCTCTTTTTATCTTAGTGAGTCTAGCCAAGGGTTTGTCAATTTTGTTAATCTTTTCAAAGAACCAGCTCTTTGTCACATTAATTTTTTCTATTGTCTTTTTGTTCTCTATTTCATTTAGTTCTGCTCTGATTTTTGTTATTTCCTTTCTTCTGCTGACCTTGGGTTTCACTTGTTCTTCTTTTTCTAGTTCTTTAAGGTGTAACATGAGGTTATTTATTTGGGAGTTTTCTTGTTTCTTGAGATAGGCCTGTAATGATATAAATTTCCCTCTTAAAACTGCTTTCGCTGCATCCCAAAAATTTTGGTAGGATGTATTTTCATTGTCATTTGTTTCTATGTATCTTTTGATCTCTCCTCTAATTTCTTCTTTGATCCGGTCATTCTTTAAAAGTATGTTGTTTAATCTCCATGTATTTGTGCTTTTTCCTGCTTTCTTTTTGCAGTTGATATCCAATTTCAAAGCCTTGTGATCAGAGAATATGCTTGGTATGATTTCAATCTTCTTAAATTTGCTGAGGCTGATTTTATGTCCCAATATATGGTCTATCCTTGAGAATGTTCCATGTACACTAGAAAAGAATGTATAGTCTGATGTTTTAGGATGAAGTGCTCTATAAATGTCAATTATGTCCATTTTATCTAATGTGTCATTTAGGGCTGCTATTTCATTATTTATTTTCTGTTTGGATGATCTATCCATAGCTGTCAATGATGTATTTAGGTCCCCTATTATAATTGTGCTTTGGTCATTTTCTTCCTTTAGTTCTGTTAGTAGTTGCTTGGTATATTTTCGTGCTCCCTGATTGGGGGCATAAATATTGATAATTGTTATGTCTTCTTGTTGTATAGTCCCCTTTACCATTATGAAATGTCCATCTTTGTCTCTTGTTATCTTTTTCACCCTGAAGTCTGTTTCATCTGATATCATTATGGCTACACCTGATTTTCTCTGGGTACCATTTGCTTGGAGTGTCAATTTCCACCCTTTCACTTTGAGTCTATGCTTGTCCTTATAGCTGAGATGTGTCTCTTGGAGACAGCATATGGTTGGGTTTAGTTTTTTGATCCAATCTGCTACTCTGTGCCTTTTTATTGGTGAGTTCAGTCCATTTACATTTAGGGTGATTATTGATATGTGAGGATTTCCTGTCATTCTATCTTTAGTTTTCTGGTAAGGCTGTGTCTCCTTTGTTTCTTTGCCTTTTTGTCATTGTCTGCTATTTCTGTGTGGTGGTATTCTATGACGTTTCCCTCTGTTTCTTCATTTATTATAGTATATATTTCAGTTTTGGATTTTTTTTGAGTGGTTACCCTTAAGTTTATGGAAAAGAAAGTGTGATATTTAGAGTATTCCATTCTCTTCAGCACACTTACTTTCTCCATTCCCATATTCTGGTTCAGGCCTTTACTCTCCCCCTTTTTATGTTTTGGTTGCCACAAATTGTCCCTGCTGATGGTGGTCAAATAGCCTCCTTTAGTATTTCTTGTAGTGCAGGTCATGTATTAGAAAATTCCTTTAGCTTCTGTACGTCTGGAAAGGTCTTTATTCCTCCTTCATATCTAAAGGATATCTTTGCTGGATATATTATTCTTGGCTCATGGTTTCTCTCTTTCAATAGTTTGAATATTTGGTTCCACTCCCTCCTGGCTTGTAGAGTTTCTGCTGAAAAATCTGATGATAATCTAGTGGGCTTTCTTTTGTAGGTTATCATCTTCTTCTCCTGGCTGCCTTGAGGATTCTTTCTTTGTCGTTGATTTTAGACAGCTTCAATACAATGTACCTTGGAGAACGCCTGTTGGGATTGAGGTAATTAGGTATTCTATTTGCTTCTTGGATTTGAGGGTCCAGTTCTGTCCACAAGTTTGGGAAGTTCTCATCGACAATTTGTTTGAATATATTCTCTGTTGCCTTCTCTTTTTCTTCTCCTTCTGGTATGCCTATTATTCTTATATGGCTCTTTCTGATGGAGTCAGAAAGTTCTTGTAGAGTTCTTTCATTTCTTTTAAGTGTCAAGTCTCTTTCTTCTTCCATCTGTGTAATTTCCAGGTTTCTATCTTCGATGTCACTGATTCTTTCCTCCATCTGGTCAACTCGACTACCTAAGCTGGTTATTTCATTCTTAATTTCTTCTATTGAGTTCTTAATCTCCAGAAATTCTATTTGGGTCTTTTTTAAAATTTCAATCTCTTTCGTAAAATGCTCATGCTGTTCTTTGATTGCGTTTCTGAGTTCATTTAACTTTCTATTTGTGTTTTCTTGCATCTCATTGAGTTTTTTTAGAACTGCAATCTTGAATTCTCTGTCATTTACGTCACATACTTCTGTATCTTTAAGTTCCTTTTCTGGAGACTTTCCACTTTCTTTCTGAGCTGTCTTGTTGCCTTGGTTATTTATGGCTATTACTGATTTACTATTTCTCTTCCTAGACATCTACAGGAGTGGCTTCTGCAACAGGTTGACAGGAAGAGGTCTTTCTTTTGTTTTCTAGTACTTGTTGGTAGAATGTTTTATTTTTTTCTCCAACTGCAGCCTTTTTTTTCTCCCTCACACTGTAGTGCTATGTTTTCTCTGCACTATTCCAGCTTCTCACACAATGGTGGGATTCCCTGGGAGACGGGCTTCTCCTCTGTTAATAGTTCACCTAGGTCACAGGGCGCAGTGTCCCGGTGGGTATGCAGAGAGCTTTTGAAGTTCCAAAGTTCTTCCTGCACCAGATTCAGAGCCCGTATGTTTCAGCAGTTCTGTTTACTTCTGCAGGGATCCGCCCAGATAGGTGGGGCCAGGGGCGGGTGAGTTGTGACAGGTGGCCCAGAGCAATGGCGGCGACCACTACCAAAGCTGGTCCTGCTTCTACAGCTCCCTCCCCTGTAGTCACACAACAGTTTAGCCAACTGTCCCCCCGTGTCTTTCCTTAAGGAAAGAAGAGTCTGTGAGACTGTGCCTTTCTGGGACTTTGTTCCATCCTTGTGTTTACACCTTATGTCTCTGTCTGGTCCCCAAAAGATGGTTTGCAGCCAAAGACAGGTAAGATATCTCACGGGAGATACAACCTAAGCCAGGCAGAACTGAGTGGGGACCCCCAATGAACTGCCTTAGAAAAATATGGGAAGGAGCCTTGCCTCCTCTTCCCCTTGCCTGGAAAAAGCTGTTGCCGGCTCTTGCTTTTCCCTTGCACCTGTTTGTGAGAGAAGTCATAAGGACAACAAAGATCAGCTCTCTCCACTTAGCTCAACGGAGCTGTTACAATATGAGAGACTTGACCCTGAAAAGGTACATACCTTAGGTAAGACATCATGGGACCTTGTACTTCGGCTGTTTATAGACAAAGGGTGATTGGAATAAACATTTTTCTGTTATGATGAATGAGTCTCACAGACCGTGTAAGAAACAATGTTACTTTCTTATATTTGTATACCTATCAATAAAAACTTTCAGTCGGCCTTATTCTGGGCTCCAGTCCTCTGAGACTGAGAGACCCCTGGCCTCCTGAGAGATTTAACTGCATTAAGTCTCTGTTTCTTTCTTAAAAACTTAACCCAAACCGCCCCTTCTCGCACCCTCATTGCCCGTGTTGCACTGGACGTGACACTCCCCTTTGTCGGAACTAGTTGGGCTGCGAATCTGTGTCTGTGGTACACAGTTCTCAGAACAGCAAATATTCTATTCTTTTGATCTGACACCGCTACTGTTCCGCTTCTATCACAGGGCAGGTGGGGGCGGGGCGAGCTCTGGGAGGGGAGGGAGGGGGCGGTTAGTCTCAGTGCCTAAGGCTTCTGTTCTCTGCTCGGCAGTGAGTGCTTAAACCACCGTTTTCAGCCTTTTTCCCTCAGTCTTTGCTCTGAGGTCTCTGCCGTGATCGTTGGGTTCAGCCGTGTTATATGCTGCCCCCTCATCCCTGTGGGCCATAAGCGGAGCCCTAGCAGTCTGAGTTCTTCCCTCTCCCGCAGCTGCGGTAGTTCCAGGATGCAGCGAGCTCGGAGCACTGAGCTAGGTCTGCGTCCTGTGCCCCCGCGGCTCCGTCTCTGGACTTCTCACTTCCCTCCTCCCCTGCTCCTGCAATTCGCCCACCTTTAGGTGAATTCAGTAGTGGGCCTCTTCGTCTTGCCTGTCTGCTATGCAGGGAGTCCTTTGTGGAGTTATTATTGTTCAATTAGTTGTAAATTCCAGGGGAGCTTTACAGAGGCTCACCTCATGCCACCATTTTGATGACATCCCTACAATATTCAGATATTGTTAAATTATTCTTCACAGTGCTGGTTCCATTCATACTCATACCAACCATGCAAGAGAATTCCTGTTATTTCAGGACTTATCCTCTCCAGTAGTTAGGATTGATACATTTAAAATATTTGATAATTTCATGGGTGTGTAAGGCTAATCCTTGTATTTTTCATTTGTATTATTTTGATTATTTGTAAGATTTTCAATCTTTTCAATAGTGTCATGAACTCCTCACATCCTTTGTCCTATATCTCTGGAGAATTTGTCAGGTTCTAATTTATCTGTAGGAGCTCTTTATATATTCTAGATACTAGTCCATTGTCATAAAGGGATTATATGACTTTGAGAAGTAGAGATGTTTGTGCTGTGAAGATTTACTTCTCACTGAAGGGGGGAGGGATCACAGGAAAGTCATTGCTGGGGTAGAATGTGTTGGGTGAAATCAGAAAAATCCTTATTCTTTTGATCCATGTAGTTTTTTTAATCCAGTTAGCAGGATAAGACTGAGATGGACTTATTGCTGGTTAAGTGTGGTCCTTAAATTCTGTTTCCATAGTAATCTAGCAAAATCTCTGGTTTTATTTAGCCTATGATGTGGAGGAATAATGATCACCAAAACTTCTGTGCTTTATAAAACAAAATTTGTAAGTAATTGTTTTTACACTATAAAGATGTAAATTTAAATAGCATTACACAGTGAAAAATTCCTCAAAGATACAATCATAAATATCATTCTGTCCTCTTATTTTGTTAAGATTTTTATAAAAATATAGCTAAGATACAATTTTATATTAGTTTCATGTATACACAATAGTTATTCAACATTTATACAGAAGTGGCCAAAATAATGTATATACATTTTAAGAAAAAGAAAAACTATTAATATATACTGATAACAAAAGATGAATACCAGTAACCTTTGACTTCTGCAATTACCAGAGGTGCTCAAAGTGGTTACCATCAGCATCCAGACATTTCTGATTATAGCACACTACTGCTTGAGCAGCGTTGACCAAAGTGTCCACTTGTATACCTTTTTTGGCACCTCTCGTATTGTTGCAGAAAAACGGCAAGCACCATGAAACTCAAGCGGCACGCAGAGATCAGGGAGAACACGGCTTTATTACGCCGGTGGGCTCAGTGGGATCCTTCCCAAAAGGCTGAGACCCCAGCAAGGTTTTGAGCAAGTTTTTATGGGTTGGGGACTTCCTTGAGTCGGGGAAGGGGTAGGTGTTATCTGTTGATTGGCTCAAGGTGTGGCTTGGAGGGGGTTATGCGAAAGTGGGCTGGGGCTTAGGCTGGGGCCTTCTCTCTTGCTTGGGCCACCATTTTAGGACAGTTCCACGTGGCAGGGAACCATTTTAAGGTCAGTTTCCCCATCAGTGTACCTAAAGAAGTGATCAACATAAGTCAGCGATCATCTGACACCATATCACACTATCGACTATATTCCCTATACTGTACATTACATCCCCATGACTTATTTATTTTATACCTAGAAATTTGAACCTCTTATTCCCATTCACCTTCCCTCCCTTTTTTCAATTACATTTGACATTCGATATTATTGTATATTAATTTCGGATGTACAGCATAGTGGTTAGACATTTACATATAATTTAAGAAGTGATCCCCCTGACTAGTCTAGTACCCACCTACCACCATACATACTTATTACAATATTATTGACTATATTCCGTAAGCTATATCCACATACCCATGACTATTTTGTAATTACCAATTTGTACTTCTTAATGCCTTCTCCTTTCTCACCCTGTCCCTCAAACCCCTCCCATCTATCACCTCAACAAATCTAGTACCCATTTAACACCATACATAGTTATTACAATATTATTGACTATAGTTTTTATGCTGTGCCCTATGTCCCCATGACTACTTTGTAACAACCAATTTGTATTTCTTAATCCCTTTCCCTACACCCCCTTAAAATCAACAGGCCTTAAACCTTGCTTTGGGCCCCTCCGTTTCTAATGGCACTAACAGTGAGGAGATATCAGAACTCGGGGCTAGGCTGTCCCAGTGATTGCCACCAGGCCATATGAGGTCTTACTCTCCTGGTCTCATTACCATGATGACAAGGTTCAGTGAGGCAACAGGGGTCGGGCTGGGAATTCAGCCTTCCTCATCCTCACTCCAGGCCATCTGCCCCTCATTCCCACTCAATTCTGCCCTCAGTACCTGGTTTTTTAAAATGAAACAGGATGCTGATTGTGATCAAGCAGGGGAGGAAGACAACAGAGAAGATACAGCTGGTGGTTGTGGCTTTGGATTGGGTTGTGGCTGGGACCACAGTTGGTGGGGCTGCAATGGAATGAAACACAAGAGTGAAAGCTCTTGTCCAAACCTCCTCAGCACCTGCTGCCCCAGGTAATCCTACCACGGAGACATTTTCTACCCCTCTATGTGTGGCAGCCACTATGATAGATTCTAGGTTTGGAAGAAAGAGAGGAGATGGGCCTGTGTTCCTGGGGCTCGTACAGCCAATGAGGGAAGTTAGAATATGAGCAGTCACTGTGCTGTGACAGAGGAGGTGACACATGAGGAGGGAGGGTGGTAGAGAAGTCCTCTCAGGAGCTGACAATTGAGGTGGTATTGAAGGATTTACAGAAATAGACCAGGTGAGATGGGAAAGAAACGTGATGCTAAGAAGAGAAACAGTACAAAGAAACGGTTTGGACACAGAATGATGCCCTCATATTTGGGGTCAGTAAGAAATCCACAGTGAGTGGTCCAAAGTCATGTACAGTGAGGAAGAGATGTCATGAGGTGAGAAGGAAAAGGAAGGATGGTAGGACATAGTCATGGCCATTATTTGCCCAAGAAGAATCCACAGTGGATGGATCACTCTCAAACGCGCGCGCGGGCACACACACACACACACACACACACACACACACACACACACTTGGTAAGTCAATCTCATCAAAAGAGAACTACCATGTCATCCCTCTCCTCTCGCTAACCTGTTGTTGGCAGCTCTTCCTTCCAGTATACCAAGAATTCATCACGCCATTCCTTGCAGACGCTCACTGGGATACTGGTTAAGGTCATGGTCAAATCCTTGTCATGCTCCCACTTCTCTTTCATCAGTTTGCCTTCAGAATGATCCACTGTATACTTTCTGTTCTCCAAGTCAAAGAGGAGGAATCTCTGTCCATTGAAACCAATCTCCCAGGACCCACTGATGGATCCGTTGGCTTTCCACGGACACATGAACCTGCCCTGCAGGGAGAAAAAATCTGCAGCCCACCATGAGAAAGACATCAGCCTCTGCTCTTCACAGATCCTTTGACCCCACCTGGTATCCAGCCCTCTGCTGCGCTCCAAATTCTTGGTCCTCCCCTCTCCTCTGTGTCATGGCCCTCTTGGGTGTCACCAACATCTAATATTTACATAAACACAAAGCTCCCTAACCCTACATCTGTTCTACTTCCGCCCTGAGCCTTTCAAACTTACCTATGGTTGTAATAATCTCTGGTTTAATGTCAGGCAGTGCCTTTTTGAGCTCTTCTGTCAGGTCTTTCAGAGTTTCTGTCTGTGTTTTCCAGGCACCTGTGGCATTCACCTTCATCCCCAGAGGACCGATGGGTTCAGCCATCTTGCTACTACAGGTATAAATAAGAAATGTGTTTCCATTGACCTGGCCTTGAACCTCACACCATGGTTGTCTATTAGGAGTGATGGTGAAGTTGTAGCAAAGAGAGGAAGCATCTGTGAAGGAAAAACACAGGTGATGGTTGGGGTTGGAAGAAAAGGACCCATAAGCATCTCTCCCCCATCTCTGTGATGGCAAGAGAATCCCAACTGATGGCTGGACTGGCAGAGCAAGGATTGACCCTGCATGGCCCCTTCCTTCACCAGTTGAAGGCCAGCACCCCTCCCTTGCTTGAGGAGTTCCAGGAGGCCTCTGCTTGGTAAGAAGCCACACATTCCCAGATATGTCCCTTCTGCCCACCAGGCCAATACCCACCATCAGTCAGCCCATAACCATTGCAGGGACGTGCCAGGCTGGATAGGGGAGAAAACAGTATAGGTGGCAGAGGATTGTCACAAACTAGCCTGTACCCTGCAGGGAGAAGGTAGATTGTCAGGGGGCTACTCCTGAGGAAAGTGGATGACAGTGGGTGCAGGGTGAGGAGAGGACCCACCGTTGGAGAAGGAAGAGTTGACATATGTCATGGAATTTAGCACGGCCCCTGGGAGATGGTGTTAACCTGCTATTAGGATGGGTCTTGGGACTTTGGGAAAAGGAATGGCTACACTGCATGAAATAAAATAGCAGGAACTTCCAAGGCAGACAGTACAGGGAGGGATTAAAAGGCTCCAAGAAATACATATGTCAGAATGGATATAGTATGAGAAGCTAGGACGAAAAAACAGAAACGGTTCACAAACTATGCTCCATGGGAAGGCCTGGAGGACCCTCTGTTTATCAAACTTATAAAGAATGCATGATGATGATGGGGTTCAAATCAGGCCCCCTCAAAACGTGCCACTTCGGCGTATCAATTATTTCTAGTTAAAGTTACTTAAGAAACGGCAGTACACTGTGACCTGCCTTTGTCCCCCTGAAAACAGGAAAGAAACCTCCCATGTGAAAGGTACCCTCCCTGTCCAGGAGGTAGACAGGCATCCTTAGCACCACAAATGGGGAAGTGAGAAACCGGTATAAACAAACTTTCTTATTTCTTTTTTTTTTTTTTAAGATTTTTTTTTTATTGGGAAAGGGGAACAGGACTTTATTGGGTAACTGTGTACTTCCAGGCCTTTTTTCCAAGTCTAGTTGTTGTCCTTTCAATCTTAGTTGTGGAGGGCACAGCTCAGCTCCAGGTCCAGTTGCCGTTTCTAGTTGCAGGGGGCGCAGCTCACCATCCCTTGCCCATATGGGAATCGAACTGGCAGCCTTCGGAGTTAGGAGCATGGAGCTCTAACGGCCTGAGCCACAGAGCCGGCCCCGAATCCTTCTTATTTCTTAACTAATTTACTATTCCAAAGCGAAACTCCTGTTTCAATTTTTCAAAAATTTGTTTCTTTGTCTAAAAGGTATAAAAGCTGCCTACTTCGCTTATATTTCTATGGGTCCGAAGAAAGAAGTGATTTTTCAGTCATGGAAATGACCAAGGTCACGGGGAACAAATGAGATGCAGAAGCAGGCCCTGATCTTGACACCAGAAATGTTGCACCAGCACGACCCTCAGGTCACACCTATGGCTTCATGCTGTGTCAAAGGCCCCCTTGGACCAAGGAATTCAGTCTACAGAAAGGAGGGGGGCAGTGGCCCAACTGAGTAGGGCCCACACCCTCTCACATTCACTCCACCCAGAAGCCACAGGCAGGACAGGGCAGGTTTATGGCTTTTGACACACAGAGGAGGCTCCCTGAGAGATAATTCCCTAAGGGACAGGGGCACCCATATCTGGGACACCCTATATACCCTAAACATGGGGTCAGCAGTATAGGAAAGTATAATTCTGGACCCCAATTCTTTTGCATGTTGTCTGGCTGCTTCTGCCCCACAGAGGTGAGGTGTGTAGCACACACAGAGACAGGCACTAACTGGCCTGGAAAGATCACAACATTCACTATCTGCCTGCCCTTTGCTGCTGTGTAATGAATGAGCCTCACATGCTGCTGCTTCCTCAGCAGGTAGAAAATATGGGCTTGGGACCTAAGGGTAGAGTGAGATGCCCTTCCTTACCGTGATGCCCAGGGCCATACTGTGGAAAAGTGTGCTTCCTGTCCCTCCTACTCTAGGTTCCCTGGGCCAGGTGCAGAGGCTTTTGCTAGGGGTGTGTCCTCAGGAAAGGGGGATGAGGGGCCACTTGGTGGAGGAAATGGTTAGGGTCACTTCACCCGTGGGAGGTATTGGCAGCCCTGGAGTTCTTCAAACCCCATAGCACTGGGTAATAAGACAGTTCTCTGGGGAGCAGTCCTGAGGGGAAGTAGACAGCAAGGAGAGCCTGCGGTTGCAAGGCTGGGTGATCAGCTGGCAGAACCCGCTCAGTTCAAGGGTGGACGGCACTGGGAATGATGAAGGGTTTGTGTGGGAAAGCTGTGTGTGCACAGTAGGGGCATATGTGTATTCTTGTACGCCCGACCCTGCGGAAATGCCCGCGCTGACACCGTGAGTCCGTGACTCATGCTCCCACTCCCAGAAGCGCGGGCTGGGGGGTGGGTGCTTCAGCAGAGTGTCCTGCTGCGCCCTCTGTCCTTCCCTTCTTCTCCCCGCCGCTCTCCCACCCCTTACTCCCCCCCCCCCCCCAATTTGCCCAACATCACTTTTTCTCCCAACCGCCTCGTTTTGGTTCCGTTTCTTGCCGGGATGGCGACAAGCGGCCCCGTAAGCCCGCGAGGTTGAAACGAGCTCGGAGAGGATTGAGGAGGGGGCGGCGGCGCCAGCGGGAAGGTTGGTGAACTCCCGTGGGCACCGCATCCCATCCCCCGTCTTAATGTCCCCCCCCCCCGCCTCCTTCCTACCCCCTCACCGCAACGCCCCCTGCATGTTCCATTCCCAACTCACCGCCGCGCTTCCAGGGACTGGGCGCTGCCCACATGCAGTCCCGCAGCAGAAGCAAGATCAGGGGCACAAGGCCCTTAGAGCCACCAGTTCGCACCATCGCCTGTCAGCGCAGGCAGCGGAAAAGTGCCAGGGAGCCCTTCCTCCCACCGCCTTTTCTTCGGAGCCGGTTGTCGCTCTGCAGGCGATGAGCTCCACTTAGCGAAACAGTGCGTGGCGAACGATCCGGGCCAATAAAGGGGATGGGATGGGCCGCGCTCAGAACTTCTAAGGGAACATTGGTGAGAGCACGGCCGGTGCCGCCTCTCCCCGCTGCACCTCACTTCGCGCGGGTGACCCCCTCTGGGCACAGACGGTTAAAGGCGCCAAACTTTCGACCACCACCAGCCTTCCACAGGCCAGCGTCCGGCACTTTTGCTGGATGCCGGGCCTCCGCCCCGCGCCCCGCCTCTTCCCGCGCCCCGCCATTTCCCTGCTCCGCGGGCCAGCCACCACAACCGATTCCCTGCCACCACCCACTTCTGGGGACCTGGAAGCCCAAACTACTGGCAACCGAGGAGTCAGGGCATGGGGGTACCCCCAGGGTCTCAGTCCATAGTCACCCACAAACAATCCTTTTGCCTACTCTGCTCAAATGACTTGCCCACAAAAACCCTGCATCATCCACACTGCCCTGCACCCTTCAACTTCCCAGCAGGTTCTGCCAGCAGATCACCTGACCTGCAACCCCTGGCTCTCACTTCACCAAACACATCTCAGCCACTTCCCCTCACCACTCACTGCTCCCCACCCCAGCTCACCATGTTTTATTCCCCAGTTCGTTGGTGTTCAGATACTCCAGTGTTCTATCACCTTCCCACCTGTGAAGTCACCCTAATCACTTCCTCCACCAGTGGTACCTCATCCCCCTTTCCTGAGGACTCACCTCAGCAAAAGCCTCTGCACCTGGCCCAGGGAACCTAGAGTAGGAGGGCCAGGAAGCACAATTTCCAAAATATGACCTTGGGAATGATGGAAGGGCACTCTCACTCTACCCTTGGCCCAAACCCGCCTTTTCTATCCACTGAGGAGGCAGCAGCACATAAAGGTCATAGATTTAGGCAGGAGGCTGCAAACCTTTTCTACAAAGGGCAGATAGTGAGTGTTGTGATCTTTGCAGTCCACTCAGTATCTGCCCCTGTATGCACTGCACACCTTCACCTTCCAGTGCAAAAGAGCCAAACAACATGAAAACGAATAGGGAAACCAGATCTGAACACTTTCCTAGAGGGCTGACCCCAGATTTAGGGTATATAGTGTGTTCCAGATAAGGGGGTCCCAGTACCCTAGGGAATGAGCTCCTGGTCCTCTTCCAGCAAGGGAGGGGCACTAGCCTTCAACTGGTGAAGGAAGGGCCTGGACAGGGGCAGTCCTTGCTCTGCCAGTCCTGCCATCAGGGGGATTCTCTTGCTGACATAGAGATGGAGGACTGGGTGTCTTTGGCCTTTTTCACCCAACACCAGCCCTGACCTGCATTTTTCCTTCATGAATATTGCCTGTCTGTGCTATAACTTCACTGTCATTCCTGATGGAAACTATAGTGTAAGGTTCAAGGCGAGGTGGATGGAAACACATTTCTAGGATCACTGTGTTAGGAAGGAGGTCAAACTCCTTGGGGCTCTGGGGAGGAAGGAGAATGGCTCAAAGGCTTGGGAGAGACAGACAGAAACTGAAAGACCTGATGGAAGAGCTCAAAAAGTAACTGCTTGATATAAAACCAGAGTTTTCAACAACCATCGGTAAGTTTGAAAAGCCCAGGGTAGAAGAACAGTTGTTTTGGGGTTAGGGAGCAATTGTGTTTATGTAAAAATAACTGAACTGCTTCCCATGTTGGTACTTATCGCAGAACATCAGGCACCGCACGTGGCACTGTGCTCACATGTCACAACTCTCCCTCTCCTGCCAGGTCCCAGCGTCTCTCCAGGAAGCCTTTCCTGAATACCCAGGACCCATCATGAATTTGGCATGTGTCCTGTGGGGTCCTTCCTCGCTTCTGTTGAAAGTCCTATGTGTTCACCTAGAATTTGAGTCTCACGGGGGCAGACACTTCTTTGTATTTTGTACTCAGAACTTGGTAGATGTCATTAAAAGTATCTGTCAGATGAATCTTCCTGGTAACAGTATGTGTACCTGGGGTCCATGGTCACATCAGAGTATTTTACGACCTCAGACAGTTAGAGGTGACACAAGACTAAAGATGCAGGAAGTGGAAGAGGATGAAACGCAGGTCCCTCCCTCAGCGGCCAGGCCCTTCCAAGGGAGTCCCCAGGGCCACACCTGCATCTTTCTCTCAGAAATGCTCACTCTCTTTGCCTCGACCTCACTGTCAAATCACAGCACAGACCTGGACAGCCCTGGTGTGAAGTCCGGGCTCAGTGGATCCAAAGTCTTTCCTTCAATATGACAGTGACAGCAATAAGGTCAAACCTTGGGGTCCCCTGGGAGAGAAGTGCAGACAGACTTGACCCAAACGCTGAGAGAGGTGAGGTGAGAGCTCAGGAGGAACATGCCTGTCATCACACTAGGAGAAAACAAGACCAGGGTAAGTGAAGGGAGATGGAGACAGTCAGCAGGAGAGGGAAGGGGCGGGGCACAGGCAGGGCAGGGCCTTTGTGTAAAGGAACTGATATCTGGTCCCATCTTAGAGACACGGTGGACCTGATGGCAGAAAAGGGCAAGTCATGGAGACAGTACAGGCCCCTAACTGTGCAGAGACACACTTGAGCTACTAGGAGATGGTGGAGCTCTCAAGAGTTAGGATTACGTGTGTGTGGAGGGGGGGATGGCAGGTCCTCCCACCCTGCAGGCCAAGATGTCCTGTCAGTGTCAGGCAGAAGGATGCACAGTTGCGTCCTGGCAGTCCAGCTTCAATGGACAGACCACCCTCCTCTCTGACACAAGGAGCTTGAACTGGACAGTGATTGATCCTGGAACCAGAGGGATCAAGAGAGCCTGGGAGAGCAAGGAACTGGCAGAGTATTTCAGAAAGATCTCAGTGGGAGATTGCTCTCACTGGCTTAGGGAATTTGTAGAATATGGGGAGAAAATGCTGGAACCCTTTGGTAACTGAGCAATAGGGTGCAGGACGTGGTAGCTCTCTTTAATGGTCTAATGCCTTCCCTGTGTGTGTGTGAGTATGTTTGTGAATTTGAAAATGTAATGGATGCATAGACTGGTTGTTTTTCTGGTGGACTTCCTGTCTGGAGAGTCAGTGACTGCCATATGATTTCCCAGCATCCTCCTTTCCCATCCCACCTCCCTCAGCACAGGAGTCCCCTTCTGCAATTAACCACTGATCCAGTCGCCCTGGACTGCCAGATGGTCCCCAAATCTCTGAGCAGCATTGTGCTTCCAGGCCTTCTCTTCTTCCTCTGTTATAGTCTTTCTTTGACCACCTAAAATGTCACTTCTTATGGAGCCTTCATCCCTTCCTCAGACAGAATGAAGCACCTCTAGTTCTGTCAGCCTCAAAGAGGTCTACCCACATAAACATGTCCAACTGTGTGATAATCAGATGACCAACTGCTGTCTCCCTCAGTAGAGATATGAGCTCCATGAGGACAGGGCACAACCCCTGTTCATCTTTAGACCACAGGACCTGGTAGAGTGGCTGTCACATAAGTCAGTAAATATGGCGTTGACATGTGCTGACTGGGGGATGTAGATACTGAGGAAGGTATAGTTTTAGGTTGGACAAGGTTTTTCCTCATTCCCTTTGTTCCAGTGCCATCATTAAAGGCCCCAGATACCCAACAGTCTTCACTCATCCAGTTAATTGCATGGATCTTCCCAGTGATCGTCATGTGCTCAGTCTTAATTGTCATCATCTTGAAAGTAAACAGGAGATCAGGTACCATGGAAGGTGAGAAGCAGGCTGGCCTGGCCATTGGGCAGGATGTAGTCTGGTAAGGATGTGGGAGAGGTGAGCCCTGGTCTCACCTGTGCCCTGATCCATCTCTACATGGAAATGATGCCCTTTCTTAGTGCTGAGCCCCCCCACTCCACAGTAGGGCTGGAAGTACTCTGTGCTTGGGGAGACAAGGTATTTACAGGCAACGCCACAGTGCTGCGAGGGGAGGGGCAAACCGAGTCCCTGCTCCTGTGTGGGGCAGGGGCCAAGATCTAGAAGGCCTGGCATGGGTGCAGTCCAGTCCCAATGCAAGCCAGGACTTGCACTAACTTTTGATGAAAAACTACTTGCTCTCTGAGGAGAGCATGATTTAGTGCAGCAACTTGCCTAATGTCATAACAGCTTTTCCATTACCTGATGATTCTTCTCTGAACTTTGAGAGGGTGACAACATCAAACCAGCCCTTAATGGCAAAAATAGTCTCCTGATAACAGTCTGCCTTCCAATACAATTATTGTCTTCTGCTCAGACATGGGTTCACCAGGAAGCTGAAGATCTTAACTCCAGAACCCATCACCTATGCAAGGTCCCTCCATGGCCCTTAAACAGGCCTCTGTGTTGACTTGGTAATTCTGAAACCTTTGCAGTCGTAAGAGATTTACTCACAATCAGTTAGGACTGTTAGTTTTACTCTGACTCTCTTTCCGTCAGGCTTCCCTGTGTCAGGTGGAATTGGAGTGGCAGCTGGCATTTTCTATTCAATTAAGAGGAAGATAGTTAGGGAGGTTATTTTCTTTTGTTTGTTTGTTTCTTTGTTTTTGGTTTAATGTGCTCACACTGTCATGTAGGAAATGATTCCACCCTTTCAGTCGCCATAAAGAATACCGGGGATCAGTCTGTCTCGTGCTGTGTGGGGTGTGGTGGCAGCAGGGACACAGGGAGTGTTACACCTAGACTGGGGCAGGGCAGTGGCGTGGTGGGTGCAGGTCTGTCCCAGGGAAGGGGATCCCGTCCACAGAGCTGTGGGCACAGGGCTCTGGCTTTAGCCGCTGCTGGAAGGAGACTGAGAAGGGCTTCACTGGCCAGCCCAGCAGGCCGAGGTCAGGCTGCATTCCCAGTAGGAGCAGGAGGAAGGCAGGACACCCGCTTTAGACACTAGGAGTCAGTGGTGAGGATTAAAGGAGGCTGGGCCCCCATGGGCCCCTGGGGCTTGTGCACTCAGCCTGCTTCTTTCTGGCTCCCTGAGCCTGCTGCTGAAGGGCTACACACATTTACCAATGTACCAAATCACAATGTTCAAGCCTCCAATCAAAAGATTTCTAGACGTGCTAAAAAGCAAGAAAAGGTGATTAATAATGAGGAGAAAAATGAACCGATAGACACCGACTCAGAAATCAAGAACACGTGGTAAAGATAGTCCCACGCAAACCATGATGTTCAACACTCTCCGTAAACCTACAAGGGAGGAAAATGATTTTCTCTCCGCCCTTTTGACCCAGGTGACAAAAGACAGATTAACAAGAGAAACACAAACAGAAGTTTATTAACACGTATACCTCTAATACAGATGAGAGATACTCTAGAATTCAGGATTAAATATCTTAATAGGGAAAGGTGGGGCGAAAGGTGGGGGTGTTGTAGGCCTCTTAGAAGAAGGCAAATGATTTTTAGGAAAAATAAATGGGCTTTTAGAAAAATAGATGAGAAGTAACGTGTTTCCCCAAAAATAAGATCTAGCCGGACAATCAGCTCTAATGTATCTTATGGAGCAAAACTTAAGATAAGACCCGGTCTTATTTTACTATAATATAAGACCGGGTATAATATAATGTAATATAATATAATATAATATAATATAATATAATATAATATAATATAATATAATATAATAATTATATGGGTCTTATATTAATTTTTGCTCCAAAAGACACAGTAGAGCAGATTGTGCAGCTAGGTCTTATTTCTCTGGCAAACGGGGCTTAAAAGTGTGCCAAAGTCTGTCTGGGTGTTGTGGCAACTTCTCTCCTATCATGAGTCAGTCCTCTCTGGTTGATGAAACTCCCAGGGAGGGAATGACAACCGAGTTCCTTTTGAGGACTGTCTTTAGGCTAAAACAGAAATCTTCTCTGCTTGGCTGTTTTTCAATGTCTACAACTCAAAATAATCAGTCTGTGAAAGCAGATGTTTGGGGGAGGTATATTCTGCTACCCTTCACACCATATACAAAAATTAACTCAAAATGGATTATACGTATTCATATATGTGAAATAAAATTATGAAAGATTACAAGAAAACATAGGAGTAAATCTTTGTGAACTTGTTTGGCAAAACCTTCTTAAATACACCAATAGCACAAAAGACAAAATAACAGTAGATAAATTGACTTCTCCAAAACTTAAAACATTTGTACTTCAAAGGACACAATCAAGTGAAAACACACTTATAGAATGAGACAAAATATTTCCCAATCATATCTCTGGTGAGGGACTGGTATCCAGAATATATAAAGAGCTTTTACACTCAATAATATAATGATATATGAACCAATTTAATAATAGACATTTCTCCAAAGAGGAATACAAATGGCCAATAAACACATGAAAAGATGCTCATATCATCAGCCATCAGGCAAATGCAGATCAAAACCACAAACAGATGCCACTTCACACACACTAGATGGTGATCAACACAGGACAGCAAACAGGTGTTAGGGAGTCTGTGGAGAAACTGAAGCCCTCCTGGATGGCTGGGGCAGAGGGTATGGAGATGGACAGTCAGATACTGAGTGGACTGCAAAGATCACAACACTCACTATCCAGCCTTTGTAGAAAAGGTTTGCAGCCTCCTTCCTAATCTGTGACCTTTATGTACTGCTGCCTCCTAGTGGGTAGAAAAAGTGGATTTGGGCCAAAGTGCGGAATGAGGCGCCCTCCTTACCATCCTTCCCAGGCTCATACTTTGGGAAATTGTGCTTCCTGTCCCTCCTACTCTAGGTTCCCTGGGCCAGGTGCAGAGGCTTTTACTGAGGTGAGTCCTCAGGAAAGGGGGATGAGGGGCCACTGGTGGAGGAAGTGATTAGGGTCACTTCACAGGTGGGAAGGTGTTAGAACACTGGAGTATTTGAACACCAACGAACTGGGTAATAAAACATGGTGAGCTGGGGTGGGGAGCAGTGAGTGGTGAGGGGAAGTGGCTGATATGTGTCTGGTGAAGTGAACCCCTGGGGCTGCAGGTCAGGTGATCTGCTGGCAGAGCGAGCTGGGAAGTTGAAGGGTGCAGGGCAGTGTGTATGATGAAGGGTTTGTGTGGGCAAGTCATTTGAGCAGAGTAGGCAAAAGGATTGTTTGTGGGTGACTGTGGACTGAGACCCTGGGGGTACCCCCCGTCCTGATTCCTCGGTTGCCAGTAGTTTGGGCTTCCAGGTCCCCAGAAGTGGGTGGTGGCAGGGAATCGGGTGTGGTGGCTGCCCCGGAGGTGGAAAACGTGCTCTCAGAGCACCTGTTCAAATTGCCGCGCGATCGTAGCGCAGGGTGGTGTCCCGCCGTGCGCAAGAGGCGGGGCGCGGGAAGAGGCGGGGCGCGGGGCGGAGGCCCGGCACCCAGCAAAAGTGCCGGACGCTGGCCTGTGGAAGGCTGGTGGTGGTCGAAAGTTGGACGCCTTTGACCGTCTGTGCCCGGAGGTGGTGGTCACCCGCGCGAAGTGAGGTGCAGCGGGGAGAGGCGGGACCGGCCGTGCTCTCACCAATGTTCCCTTAGAAGTTCTGAGCGCGGCCCATCCCATCCCCTTTATTGGCCCGGATCGTTCGCCCCGCACTTTTTCGTCTAAGTGGAGCTCCGCGCCTGCAGAACGACAACCGGCTCCGAAGAAAAGGCGGTGGGAGGAAAGGCTCCCTGGCACTTTTCCGCTGCCTGCGCTGACAGGCGATGGTGCGAACTGGTGGCTCTAAGGGCCTTGTGCCCCTGATCTTGCTTCTGCTGCGGGACTGCATGTGGGCAGCGCCCAGTCCCTGGAAGTGCGGCGGTGAGTTGGGAATGGAACTTGCAGGGGGCGTTGCGGTGAGGGGGTAGGAGGGAGGCGGGGGGGGGGGGCATTAAGACGGGGGATGTGGATGCGGTGCCCACGGGAGTTCACCAACCTTCCCGCTGGCGCCGCCGCCCCCTCCTCAATCCTCTCCGAGCTCGTTTCAACCTCGCGGGCTTACGGGGCCGGTTGTCGCCATCCCGGCAAGAAACGGGACCAAAACGAGGCGGCTTGGGAGAAAAAGTGATGTTGGGCAAATTGGAGGATGAGGGGTGGATACGCGGCGGGGAGAAGAAGGGAAGGACAGAGGGCGCAGCAGGACTCTCTGCTGAAGCACCCACCCCCCAGCCCGCGCTTCTGGGAGTGGGAGCATGAGTCACGGACTCACGGTGTCAGCGCGGGCATTTCCGCAGGGTCGCGTACAAGAATAAACATATGCCCCTACTGTGCACACACAGCTTTCCCACACAAACCCTTCATCATTCCCAGTGCCGTCCACCCTTGAACTGAGCGGGTTCTGCCAGCTGATCACCCAGCCTTGCAGCCGCAGGCTCTCCTTGCTGTCTACTCCCCTCAGGACTGCTCCCCAGAGAGCTGTCTTATTACCCAGTGCTATGGGGTTTGAAGAACTCCAGTGCTGCCAACACCTCCCACGGGTGAAGTGACCCTAACCACTTCCTCCACCAAGTGGCCCCTCATCCCCCTTTCCTGAGGACACACCCCTAGCAAAAGCCTCTGCACCTGGCCCAGGGAACCTAGAGTAGGAGGGACAGGAAGCACACTTTCCCAAAGTTCACACTGACATTGATGGCAAGGAAGTGATCTCACACCATCCACCCTTAGGTCCCAAGCCCATATTTTCTACCTGCTGAGGAAGCAGCAGCATGTGAGGCTCATTCATTACACAGCAGCAAAGGGCAGGCAGATAGTGAATGTTGTGATTTTTCCAGGCCAGTTAGTGCCTGTCTCTGTGTGTGCTACACACCTCACCTCTGTGGGGCAGAAGCAGCCAGACAACATGCAAAAGAATTGGGGTCCAGAATTATACTTTCCTATACTGCTGACCCCATGTTTAGGGTATATAGTGTGTCCCAGATATGGGTGACCCTGTCCCTTAGGGAATTATCTCTCAGGGAGCCTCCTCTGTGTGTCAAAAACCAGAAACGTGCCCTATATTACCTGTGGCTTTGTGTAGAGTGACTGTGGGTCCTACAGGTATGGGCCACTGCCCCCCTCCTTTCTGTAGACTGGATTCCTTGGTACAAGGGGTCCATTGAGACACTACATGAGGCCATAGGTGTGACCTGAGGGTCGTGCTGGTGCAACATTTCTGGTGTTAAGATCAGGGCCTGCTTCTGCATCTCACTTGTTTGTTCCCTGTGACCCTGCTCATTTCAATACCTGAAAAAATCACTTCTTTCTTATAACCACTGGGCCTATCTGACCTGATGACGCTCGTGGTGGGTACTCTGATATCTCGTAGCCAGACGCCTCATCTCTACCAGGTCCTAGCACTTTACCAAGAGGCTCTTTAAATGGTGTGGATGTCCCTGCTGCAAGGGGCATGGCCTTGCTTCTGACCCTATGGGTCTGTGATGTGATTCTCCCATTAAGATGCCATGAAGTCCACATGGCACCTTTTCCTACCTCAGATACTTCTAGTATCATAGATCCTGCATGGTCATTGGGCGCTAGTGGCAGGTCCAGCCACACTCATTCATTCATGTATCGTCTATGGCTTCTTTCCTGCTACAAGAGCAGGGGTGAGCAGTTGCAGAGCCTACAGTCTGCAGACCCTAAAACATTTAGTAGCTAGACTTTTACATAGTGTCTTCAGACCACACTGTTATTACATGGCTTCAGGGTTGGTAGGGATCATGCCCCTGTATCCTTTACGCTTTGAAGGTTCCTATTCATGTCCGTCATTTTATCCAGGATAAAATACTGTTTTAACGTTCTATTGACAGAATGGGAAGACAGTTTGAGATGATTGTACTTAAATTTCCCATCTACGGTAACCGTCAGCCCACAAGTGATTTACTAATTACAAAGATTTTCCATTCTTGTTACATACCTGGGGAATGTGAAATGACCATTGTATGGATCTATGGACCAATAACACCTGTGTACACAGGACGTGGGACAGGTTTTTGTTTATTACCTGGTCTCATCCCAGGCACTCCTTCAAGAAAAGGGGGGCCAGGATGATGCTTCTGATTCCCAGGGATGATGACAACTCACACATTAGGTCCCATATGAACTACTGGGGGGTTCTCCTTCCCTGTGCACACTTACCCAAGTCAAAGTCCTCATGGCTCTTTAAGGAAGGCTGGAGGGAATCACTGCACTTGCTGTGACCTTGGAAGGTCCTTCCTCATTGAACCTGGCATCTCATTCTAGTAATGAGTTACAGGTCTGAGAAATGGTTCAGTTAAGGAAACTGGGCAAAGGATCCAATCTTGTTGGGAGGCTGCTTTACCTCCTAATCAGTTACCTTGTGTTTTGTCTTTGTTTTGTTACTTAAATCAGGCAGGAAGTATCCAGGTTGGTGCTCATGCCTTTTGCCTGTACGGTCACCCTGGTCTATGAGCCATAGTCACTGCTGTCTGTGGTTGAGGCCCTGGCTGGATTTCTGAACTTCTGATTTTGATCATCATGCCTACTTGCTCCTGACATAGAGCATTTCCACCTGTCATCCATTATTTCAACATTTTCCATCCCCATTACTACTAGAACCCATATTGGGGAACACCAACTCCTACCACCATCCTGACCTTCAACAAAGGTCACTATTGAGCCTTTTGAGAATTCTGGGTCTCTTGTCACCCATGTTTTGCTCCTAGGCTTGATAAACAAGAGTTTATCTTCAGGCTTTCCCATGGAGCATGGTTGACTGGACACTTGTCTGCCTTTTCCTATTATAGCCTCTCTGGCATATTCACTTCTCTGAGCCATTTGATCCCTTCCTCCACCACCTGCCTCAGAGTTCTGCCTTTTCTGTTTTATGCAGTGCAGCCACGCTTTTGGCCGGGCTTACAGGACCCATCCTAGTAACAGATTAGCACCACCTGCCAGGGCTGTGCTAAGTCCTGTGACCCAGGATTGTCAGTGATTCCTTCTCCACCTTTGGGATCTGTCCATGTCCTCACCACACTCTACCATGATACAGCTTCCCCAGGAGCAGCTTCCTACATGCTTTCCCTCTCCCCTCTCCCCGCAGGACACTGGGCTCACTTCTGACAATCCTCTGGCATCTAGGCCTTTCCTCCATAGCCACCTGGCACGTCCCTGCGGTGGTTATGGGCTGATTCGTGCTGGGTGTCAGCCTGGTAGACAGAGGGGACATATCCAGAGATGTGTGGTTTCTTGCCAAGCAGAGGCCTCCTGGTTCTCCTCAATCAAGGGAGGGGCACTAGCCTTTAGCTGTGAAGTTGGGGCCCGAACAGGGGTAGCTCTTGTTCTGCATGCCCTGCCTTTGGGGGTATTCTCTTGCTGTCACACAGATCATGGAGGGGGTGCCTTGGATCTTTTATTTCCAACCCCACCCTGTGTTTTTCTTTCACAGAAGATCACTCTCTTCACTATGATTTCAACATCACTACTAACAGACAACCATCGTGTAAAGGCCAAGTGGATGAAAAGATTTTTCTTTTTTATGAGTGTGGCAGCAAGAAGGTTGTACCTATGAATCTCCTGGGAGAGGATGTTAATGCCACAAAAGTCTGCAATGAACAGACTGATACGCTGTGTCATGTGGGGGACTTGCTCAAACAGCGACTGCCTGACATCAAACTGGAGAAATACCCAGACAGTGGTAAGTTGGAAAAGTCCAAATGCAGGAGAGAATAGATTGTGGGGTTTTCTGCATTTATTGTATTCATGTGAAAAAGAAAGTGGGTATTGGTTCTTCCCAAGTAACCCAGCAAAAAGTCAGGGAGACCAGGATCAGATAGAAGAGTCCAGGTGAGACAGACACCAGGTGGGGGCCAAGGACCTGTCAAGACCAGAGGCTGACCTCTTTCCCATGGGGCTGTGGGGTAGGTCCTCTCACCCTGCAGGTCAGGATGATGTGTGAGTGTAAAGCCAATGGACGCGCCAGTGCATCCTGGGAGTTCAGCTTCAATGGACAGAGATACCTTCTCTTTGACTCGGAGACCAGAAGGTATACAGCAGATCATCCTGAAGGCAAACCGATAAAACAGAAGTGGGAGGATGACAAGGAATTGACAGATTATTTCGCAAAGATCTCAATGGGAGACTGCCAGGAATGGCTTCCAGTCTTGGTGCACTGGAAGAAACGGGTAGACACAACAGGTAAGAGAGAAAGCAGGAATGAAGTGGTTGTTCTCTTGAGATGAGATCGATCTACCCTTGTGTGAGTGTGTTGAGTATGTGTGTGTATGTGTGTGTGTGTGGTTTGAAAAAGGATCCATCCTCAGTGAGTCTTCCTGGGAGCATAATAGCCATAGGTGTGTTCTGCCATGCTTCCTTTCCCTTCATACCTCGTGATGTCTCTTCCTCACTGCACATATCTTTGGTCATTCACAGTGGATTTCTTGCTGGCCCCAAACAGGAGGGCATCATTCTGTTTCCAGAACTTTTTCTTGTACTGCTCCCTCTCCTTACCATCACTTTTCCTTTTCACCTGGTGTATTTCTGTAAATTCTTCAATACCAGCTCAACTATCAGCTCCTGAGAGGACTTCTCTACCATCTTCCTCATGTGTCACCTCCTCTTCTGTCACAGCAGGAGTGACTGGTCATATTGTAACTCTTGCTTCCCCCATCAGCTGTATGAATCCCTGGAGGACAGGGCACACCCCTTCTTCCCTTCCTGCCTCAGGACCTTTCATACTATGTTTCCCGGAAAAATAAGACCTAGCTGGACAATCGGCTCTAATGCATCTTTTGGAGCAAAAATTGATATCAGGCCCAGTCTTATATTATATTATGTTAGATAAGACCTGGTCTTATATTATCGTAAAATAAGATCAGGTCTTATATTAATTTTTGCTCCAAAAGACACATCAGAGCTGATTGTCCAGCTATGTCTTATTTTCAGGGAAACATTGTAGCAGCTGCCATTTAGTAGGTGAGAAACTGTCTGCATTGCAGTATTACCCGGGGTAGTAGGAGCTGAGGCGATGTCTCCCCATTTTGGTGCCTGGACAAGGGCTGTCATGCTTGTGTTTCCATTGCAGCCCCCACAACAGTGGTCCCAAACACAGCTCCACCAAACAAGGCCACAGCCACAGCCCATTCCAAGGCCTCGACCATCACGCCTATTGGTTGGATCCTCCCTCTCTTCCTTACCTGCTGGATCATAATGTATGTCCTTTAGGTCACAAGGTATGTCCTTTAAAGTAACAAGTACTAATGGCTTGTGAGTGGGAATGAGGGGCAGATGGCCTGGAGTGAGGATGGGGAAGGGTGAATTCCCAGCCCGACTCCTTCGACCTCATTTAACCTTTTCATCATGGAAATGAGACAGGAGAGTAACACCTCATATCGCCTGATGGCAATCATGGGGACAGCTCAGCCTTGAGTTCTGGCATCTCCTCACTGTCAGTGCCAGTAGAAAGAGAGGGGCCCACACTAAGGCTCATGGTCTTTAGTCATTTCAGTCCTGAATCAGATTCTCTGTTTGGGAGAGCCTGTTTGGGTCCAATGTGGGTGGTGTGGGGACAGCAGGGACACATGGCGTGGGCAACACTCACATTCGGGTGAGAGCAGCATGGTGGCTCCATGTGATGTGTCCAAGGTAAGGGGGCTCATCCAGGGGGCTAAGAGGAGAGGGACCGGGGTCTCATCCCAGGAAGAGGGAGGGAGGCCTTTCAGACCCAACTCAGACGGGTAGAGTTCAGGGCTGTGTCCCCACAGAAAGTGGCTTCGGGGACAGCAGATAAGGCAGAAGGCAAACAGTAGGGAAAGTGCAGGACGAGGTTAGAAGGAAGGCAATTCTCCGTGCACACCTGGGATTCCTGGCTGAGCCCTGCGCAATCACCTGACAGCCAGCCTCCTGCAGACTCAGATCCTGAGCCACTGAGGGCCCCTGCCTTGAGCAGAGGTAACTGAGGAGATAGGTGGGGCTGAGCTGCTGTTTCTCACAGCTGACCCTGACCTGGGTGGATGGGGCAGGGCTGGGACTGTCATACTGAGAGCTCTGTGTGCTTTAGCTAAGAGGCTGGTAGGGAAGGGAAAAGAAGGATGCTTGTCTGTTACCCTCCCCAGGCTAGAGGTGTCAGGATACAGGGCCTCCTCTCCATCAAACCTCCCACCAGGTCTTAGGCTCTCCCATCACAGGCAGAATCAGTCATTTATGTTAGTGACGTATTTCGCTCAGTCACCTCTGCTCAAGGCAGGGGCCCCTCAGTGGCTCAGGACCTGAGTGAGGGGAGCAGATGATTCATTACTCGCTTTAGTCCTGAGCCCAAGAGCTCTAGAGCAGGGACTGGAGCTGACTCTCTATGCGCAAAGGGAAGTAAAGGTTGCTACAGGCTGCTGGTCCCAGGGCAGGGGTGGCAGGTGCAGGGTAATACATGACTTTGTGAGTGGAGGGCTCAAGATGGGGAGTGATTGGGGTGCGGTAACCACAGGAGAACCGACCCTGGATATCCTCAGCCACTAGGACCATCACTTGTTCTTTTCTGCAGGCTGACGATGCTACCAGGAAATCCAGGATAGTGGGTCTATCTCAGCGATTCCGCCCTTGGTTGGAGGCCTTTGGATGACCTGCTGTTCATTTTCAGACCACGGTGATAGAGCAGATGCAACATTTCATGTCCTTTATTGCATTTGCTGATTATCCTATTCAGTGCTTTTTTTAAAAAAACACATTAAGCACCCCAATAAATTTAATTTAAAAAAAAAAAAAACACATTAAGTCACATTTTGTTGACTAAGGGATGAAATTGTTACATTTAAACTGTAATTGCTTGAATAAGAAATCTCAACAAAAACGACATTTTCTGTCTTCTCCTTTCTGGAGAATCAGATGCATCTCTGCTTCCTGACTGGTTCTTACAAATGATATCGCAAAAAAATATCATGTGAGGTTATAGAAACTCAGGAGATCTGTCTGTGTCCTTAGGACAATCTTATTGTAGTCAAACACAGGAACATTATATTTATGATTGTTTCCTTTAGTGACTTATTTCGCTATAAAGATATGTAAGTAAATACCTTTATATTCGAAAAACTTTAATTACTTTGGAGTTTTGTTTTATAATGCAGTAAACAATTCAGGGCTTTTCACTATTCCTCCATGGTATGGGGTAAATATGACCAGTGATTCTGCTAGGTTTCTGTGGAAACAGATTTTAAGGATCACTCTTAACTTTATAGGTATCCTGTGTCAGTCTCAAACATTATTCTGATACTCTGGATGCAAACAAATACCCTGGGACTTAAGCAATGACAATTTTTCTGATTTCGCCCCATTCCCCCACCCCAGCAGTGACTTTCCCGTGAAGCCCTCCCCCACACACTCCCCTTTTCAGTGAGAAGAAAATCTTCACCACAGAATCATCTCTACTTCTCAAAGTTGTTTTATTTCCCCATGGACAAAGGGTCAGTATTCAGAATATAGTATAATGAACTCCTACAAATAAATAAGGATAAGTCTAATACTCCTCAAGTTAGGCAAATACTTTCTGCTCTTCACCGATGGTGAACACACTTGTGGAAAGACTGAATGTGTCCCACATCATCAAGATAAAGCAAAAGAACAATGGGATACCCTGATACGCCCATCACACTGACAAAATGTCAGTATCTCTGTAAGAAGTGGTGCCCAGGAGATGGAAAACAGGAGTCCTGACATTGTTAGTAGCAGTGAGAATTGAATCATGTCTATCTCACCTCATCCCGACAGGGGATGAGGGTTTAGCCTACAGAAGTGCCAGTGTTGGTCCCAGGCTGGTAAGCATGGGTCAAAAACATGTAGATATTAGGGTGTTTGTTTTAGTTAGTGTCACAGCAAAAAAATGAACAATAAGATATCTTACTGAAGAACAATATCTTTTCAGTGTTGTTAAAAGATTTCTGTTTCTCCCTACTTCAGGCAAAGTAATCCCAACTATTTAAAAAGAAACAACCAAAATGCCCAATGAAAAACTTTTAAACCTTTCCCATATATATTTTTAGGACTACTGGTTAATATACAATTACAGTGTCCACATAATCTAAATTCACATACATTTAAAAATTAAACAGATCACTAAAAAGGGCTAATAAAAACCATAACCCACATCTTCAGCACATCAAAGGAAATGAAAAATACCTAAATCCATCAGCTCTTTGACTCTAAAGGACATTATCAGAACAACTGTTAAAACTTGAATGGGGTCTGAGGATTACACGACACTAAAGTGATGTGAAATCTATCTTTGGGATTACATTCTGGTGATTTGGGAGTGTTCAGTTTGTGGGAGATACATACTAAAGTATATGGCATCAGAGGACATCACAACAAATGGGGGATATGAGTGTGACAGCACTGTCATAAGGTTCAGGAAAAGAAGTACTCTGTACAGTACTCACAACTTCTGTATCAGTTTACGATTTTTTCAAAAGTTTTTATAGTTATTAAAAGAATTTAAGAAAACATAATTTTCAGAATTTCGTGTTAGAAGTAAAATAGCTCAACAAATGCAATACGGACCCTGATGCTTCGTCATAGGCCGGTCCTTCCCCTTGTTCCCGTCTCACCCTTCTGTGCTCCAGCCTTTGTCAGCTTCTCCCTCTTCTACCTCATCAGCATGGCACCATGGCACCATGGGCCCTGCAGCATATACCAGGCCTGGAATGGGAGGTGTGCAAACTCCCTGTTATATGTCCTGCCCATCACTGTGATGCAGGGGCTTCCAGGTAACCAAGTCAGAGAAGAGGGCTTAGCAGCTCTGAGGTAGATGGAGCCTCTAAGCCGAGTGTGTGTGTATGTGTGTGTGTGTGTGTGTGTGTGTTTTCCTACTGGTTTTCTTGCCTGAAACTCATGACTGCCAGGGATTTCCCACATAGCCTCCCTCTCTGTCCCACGTCACCTCCTGAAATCTCTTCTTCTCCAATACTCTAAGGATAGGTCACTAGCCAGTCTGCTGGCCTGTGCCATCATGTCTCTAAGCTTCTGTTCTGGAACATTCCTCCGTCGAGTATCTGGTTACCACTGAACTATAGCCTATGGGCTATGAAAGCTGGGCACAAATATCACCACCTGTTGTCTTTCTTTCCCACCTGTTTGACTCAGGGTTCTCCAGAGAGACAGACCACCATGATGTAGGTAGATAGACACATAGCTACTTAGATAGATATAGATTGGTTTATTGATTGATTAATTATAAATTTGGCTCACGTGATTATGGAGGCTGTCAAGTCTAAAACCTGCAGTGCAGGCCGGCATCCTGGAGCCCAGGAGAGCCAGCGGTGCACGTGAAGTGTGAAGACAGTCTGCTGGAGAATTCCCTCTTCTGTAGGTGGTCAGTCTTACTGTTCTCTTCAGGCCTTCGACTGATTTGACAAGGCCTACCAGCAGGATGGGGGCAATCTCTTTACTCAAATCTCACCCATTTATGACACGTCCACAGGCTAAATTAATCATCTCCTCTCCCCCACCCCGTGTCCCAACACCCAGGTCCACAGTAAGGATATCACACCTGGTGAGAGGTGCTTGTACAGTGGTGTGCTCCACCGGTCATGTGGTCATTGGAAATACAATGTGTCCCTTTGTCACTTTTGTAAACAGAGTCTAATACATGCTGTTGCTCGATAATCTGTCATGAATTGAATTACATTGGGGAAGCTGAGGGAAGGTTCTCCTCATGTATGGGGCTCACTTATACCACAACCATCTGTGGCAAACCATCCCTGATTCCCGGGCTGTAACCCCACCTCCACTCAGTTTATCACTATGATCACTCTGGGCATCCCCAACATGTTGCCCCAAATGGATCTTTGACTTGGTCCTTGGAAAGGCAGCAGGTATTGTGGGCAGAAATGAGATGGGAATTAGAGGCTGCTGAGGAGACCTTAGCCTGGGGTGAGGACTGGAGAACCCAAGTCCCACTGAGCCTCCAGCCAATGGGCCTTTTCTCCATTAAATGAGCAAAGGAGACTAGGAACTCCTCTTCCACACATTTTCCATGTGAAGACCATGAGCTCAAGTGACAATAAGTCTCCACTGTCCTGTGGGCAGGTGGAGGAGGCCTGTGCCTGGACACAGGTCCTGTCTCTACTTGAACCCAGGGACATAGGATAGCAGCAAAGTCTGTGAATTAACAGGTTTAAAGGAGATAGAAGGCTCTGGACTGATTCACTAGAGTTATGTAGGAACGGCTGGTACTGGGTGGTTTGGAAGATAAGAGACTCACAGAGGGTGGACAGGATTTAGGCTTGGGTTTGGCCAGATCTCAGTTGGCCCAGGTGATCTGCGTGTGGGAAGAGACTTCCATGCATAAGGATGGGAGTCAGGAACCCAGGTTTAATCTCTGGGAGGAGGTAACCAGGAAGGGCCTCGTAGGCTCAACCCATGAGGCTGGGTTAAGTAGGCAAGTGACAGAAGAACACAAGGAAGGCAGAAGGCTGGCATTAGAGACCGACAGGAAGGCCAGGGGGAAGGAGGATGGACCTCTGTGGACACCTGGGCATCCCTGACTCACCCCCAGCGCATGCTCCCGGTTCCCAGACTCCCAGCAGATCACAGGAGCTGGTGCAACTGGCTCCTGATTTTAATGGATGTGGACTCTATAGTCCCAGAAACAGGAATCATGTATCTGGATGAAATTCTGGCTGATGGGTCTATGCTAGTTTCTGCATCCATTTCCCCAGTTGTAACATAGGAAACTCTACCTCAGAGAATGAAAAGAGATTAAGTGAGGAGATCACGCCAGTAATCCTGAGCTTGCATGTGCTGAGGACTCAACACAGGTCTCCTAATTGTTCAGCCTTCCCAGAAGCCATGGGCCAGGGTCTCTCCTGATGAGAGGGATGGGCCATGCACTGCAGGCCATAGTACTTCTTCTGTCGTTTGAGGTGTCTTTGAAAATGCAGAAATAAAACCACAGACAAAGACCCACTGATCAGGAATCAGGAGAGTTTCTCAGAGTCAAGAGGTGATGGTTTTGTTCTTCGTTATGATGATTATTCCCAGAGAAGCTGATGTTAGTTAAATGCTGGTTAGATGCTCATGAATGACTGAATGAAAGAGACAAGTGTGAACATGAAAAGGCCCAAGAGGCTAAAACTAAAACCAGAGGTTTGCAGTTCTGGAACTTTAAGTGCCAGGTGACCCTCATCGGAGGCTTCTAGGTGGCACTGTGGGTGTTTTGGAGTCTTTGCAGGAAAATTTGGAAACAAATCTGACCTCAATACTGCAATTTTGTCAAAGAGGAATTACTTTGGTTAACAAAAGGCCTTGGGCTCTGCTGGGACAGAAAGTATGAAAAAAACCTGGTGGATGACATAACTGCTAAAGGCAGTCTTGGTTCACTTTCATTAAGGAAGTACCTTGAGATAAAATGGTGAGTTTTAAGAAAATGAATCGTTGTGAAACCGGAAAGGAGAGAGAAAAGGAAATTGGCCCGGAGAATGGGGTAGAGAGACACGGAGGGCTGACTCGAGAAGAAAATGAACTTTTCGTGCACTTAGCCTCCAGGAGCAAGTTGGGGAGGGTCACGGGCAAGGACTACACTGGGGTTTCATTTCCTCCTCGGACCGTGTGGACACGACTCTGGGCCACAGCAGGGTCGCCTCGGGGCTCCAGGTCCCGACAGCCCGACTGTATGGGGTGGCGCTGGACGGTGAGTTAGTCGATGGACGCTGCGGGGCGAGACCGGCGTTAAGATCCGGATGTGGACTGGGTTCCCACCGGGGTTGGGGAACCTGCCTTCCGGGTGGCGCCGCCGCCCCAGCTCAGTCCCCTAGCGGCCTCGTTTCCTCTCTGCCACCGGCGAGGCGTAGGTTGTCACCCACCACAGGGAAGGGGACGGTCTGAAAAGAGGCCACAAAGGAGAAAAAGTAATGTTTTCAGGTGGGATGGGAGGGAGAGAGTGTGCAGCGAGAAATCTGCGGGAGCACCAAGACCCGTAACCCTGCCCCTTCCCCCTCCCCCTCCTCTGCCTTCCCCCTCCCATCCCCTCCCCTTCTCCTCGTCCCCTTCACATCCTGCACTTCCGGGAGGTGGGAGCCTCAGCCTCAGGTTCCCGAGAGCCAGGACAGGGGCGTTTAGACACGGTCACTACCCGAATAACCGCACGCCCCTACTCTGCTCATACAACTTTTCTACAAAAACCATCATACCACTGCTCTCCACCCTTGAACTTCCCAGCACCCTCTCTAGGGGATCATCAAACCCGCAGCTCTAGGTGCTCACTTTACCAGATAGGGCTCAGCCACTTCCCCTCATGAGTCACTGCTCCTCTATCCAGCTCGGCACATTTCTTCACTGTCCATTTCATGCATTTCACCCTGTCTCCATGGACCCCAGGGCCTCCAGCACCTTCCCATCTCTAAGAGGCCCTAACCCTTCCTCCACCGAATGGCACCTTATCCCTCTGCCCTGAGGACACACCCAGTAAAAGCCTCCAAACCTGCCCCACAGAACCTAGAGTAAGAGGGACAGGAAGCCCAGTTTCCCAAAGTATGACCCTGGGAATGATGGTAAATTGGGGCACTCTGACTGTACCCTTTGGTCCCAACCACATTTCTACCTACTGGGGAGACAGCACCATATAAAGGTCATAGATTTAGGCAGGAGATGGCAAACTTTTTCTATAAAGGATAGTGTCGTGCAGGAGACCCTGCTCACTGTGCCATTTGTCATGCAGGGCAGCCTGCGGGGTCTCAGCTCCTGCTCCCCACATAAGAACGCAGGATGTGGTGAGGCCATAAAGGAACACCCAGGGAGCCATAGGTAGGGGAATCATACCTCTATAGTCTTACTGGACGCTGGGCGAGACACACACAGTAGTAGCCACACAAGCCGATCCGCAGTCCGCCATTCATTTCTCTACCTGCCAACCAACCAACCAATCAACGCAGCCCCGCAGTTACATCAGTAGCCAACTGGCTAACAGGTCACAGCTGATCGCCAACCAATCACAGTTGACCGTCATTCACTACCGGAGCCAGCACCTCCCCATGCGAGGCCTAGAGCCTGGAAACTGCTCTCTGGGACTCTGTCCCCACAGACAGATTGTGAATATTTTTGTCTTTACAGAGCTCTTGGTATCTATCTCTGTATCAGCTATGCACTCTACATTTGTGGTGCAAAAGCAGAAAAGACAACATGCAAACGAATGGTGAACCAGATTTGGCCACTGTTCTAGGTGGCTGACCCCCGATTTAGGGTATATAGGGTGTCCCAGATATGGGTGACCCTCTGCCCTAGGGAAGCAACTCCCAGGAGACTTCTCTGTGTGTTGAAGAGCCAGATCCCTGCCGTGTCCTTCCCATGGCTTCTGGGTGGCGTGAATGTCAGAGGATATAGGTCCCACAGGTATGGGCCACTGCTCTTTTCCTTTCGAAGACTGGATTCCTTGGCCCAAGGGGCCCTTGAGACACTGCATGAAGCCACAGGTGTGACCTGAGGGTCGTGCTGGTGCCACATTTCTGGTGTCAAGATGAGGGCCACCTGCTTCTGCACCTCATTTGTTCCCTGCTCATGCCAATTCCAGAAAAATCACTTGTGTCTTATGACCTCTGGGCCTCTCTGACCCAAGGACTTAGTGTGCCCACCTCATGATGGGCAGCTCTGACATCCCATGGCCAGAGGCCTTGTCTCTACCAGGCCCCAGGACAAAACCAGGAGCCACTTTCAAATGTATGGATGTCCCTGCTACAGGTGGCATGGCCCTGCTCCTGACCTAGGGGTCTGTGATGTGATTCTCCACTTAAGATGCCGTGAAGTCCACATAGCACCTTGTCCTACCACAGATACCTCCAGTGTCATAGGTTTGTGGAGCATGAGCCCTAGTGGCAAGTCCAGCCACATTCATTTATTCACGTATTGTGTACAGATACTTTTGTTCTGCAGCAGAGCTAAGTAGCTGCCAAAGGCTTAGGATCTGCAAAGCCTAAAATATTTAACAGACACCCATTTACAGAAAGTCTGCAGACCAGGCTGCTATTAGATGGAGATAGGATAAGGCCTCTGCCCCTGCATCCTTTAAGATTAGGGTTGCTTCTAATCTCTGTCATGTCACCCAGGATATGATACTGTTTTATCATTCTCCTTGGAGAAAAGGGAGGACACTATGAGAAGGAAGTACTTGTACTTTCCTACTATGGTAGCTGTCACCCCACAGCTAATTCACTAACTACAACGATTTTCCATTCCTGATATGAAAAGATCACTGTTGGGCCTGGGGACCCAGTGACACCTCTAATGAGCAGGACCTGGGACAGTGTCCATTCATCATCCCCCCCACCCCCAATGCACCACTTTAATAATGGAAGAGCCATGATGACGCTTCGGAATCCCAGAGATGATGTCAATCACACACTAGGTCCCACCTGCCTCAGAAGTTCTGGATTATCTACTCTATGCACTGTTGCTATCCTTTTTCCCAAAGTCCCAAGACCCATCCTAGTAGCAGGTAAGTATCATCTCCCAGGGGCGTGCTAACTCCCGGACCCATAATTGTCAACTCTCCCTTCTCCAACTTTGGGTTCTCTCTCACACCACACCCACCATCATCCATTTTCCTCAAGAGCAGCCCTGACACACTCTCCCTTCTCCCATAGGGCACGGGCGAGTTTCTGACAATCCTCGGGCATCTAGACCACTTTCCCCTATCCAGCCTGGCACGTCCCTGCAATGGGTATGGGCTGACTCATGCTGGATATTGGCCTTGTGGACAGAGGGGACATACCTGGGCATGTGTGGCTTCTTCCAGGCAGAGGCGTCCTGGTCCTCCTCAAGCAAGGGAGAGGCACTAGCCTTTACTGGTGAAGGGAGGGGCCAGGCAGGGTCAGTCCTTGCTCTGCCAGCCCAGCCATCATGGGATTCTCTGCTGTCTCAGAGTTGGGGGAGGGTGTACCCGGGGTCCTTTTTTTCCAACCACAACCCTGACTTACATTTTTGCTTCACAGATGCTCCTTCACTTTGCTATAACTTCACCATCACTCCTAATGGACAACCATGGTGTGAGGTTCAAGGCCAGGTCAATGGAAACACATTTCTATATTCATCACTGTAGTAGTCAGAATGTCCAGCTATATGGTCCTCTGGGGATGAAGGTGAATGACCAAGGGCCTGAGAGAGGCAGAAACTCTGAAAGACCTGGTGGAAGAGTTCAAGAAGAAACCGCTTGACCTTAAACTAGAGACTTTCACAACCGTGGGTAAGTTTAGAAGACCCAGGGCAGAAGAACAGTTCTTGTAGAGTTAGAGAACAATTGTGTTTGTGTAAATATTGGAAGTTATTTGCACCCGTGAGGCCCAGAAGCCAAGGTGGACACAGAACACAGTGTAAGACCAGGGGTTAAGACAGGAGCAGCAATGCAGTGGATACCGGGTGGGGACAAAGGATCTGTGAAGACCCGAGGCTGAGCTGTGTCCCGTGATGGAGGCACAGACCCTCTCTCCCTGCCAGGCAGGACCATGTGTCTGTGGGAAGCCAATGGACGCATCAGCGGATTCTGGGTGTTTGGCTTTGAAGGACAGATAGGTCTCCTCTGACTTGGAGAACAGACACTGGACTCAGACTGATAAAGAGACATGGGACAATGACAGAGATGTGACAGCATCTCTCACAAAATCCCAAGTGTAGACCGTATTGTCTGACTTGAGGACTTTTGGTGTTCTGGAAAAGAATGCTGGAGATGCATATAATTAAGCAGATGGTGACTTCTCTGGAAATTAGATGGACAAGCTCTGTGTGTGTGTGTGTGTGTGTGTGTGTGTGTGTGTGTGTGTGTGTGTTTGAAAAAGTGATCTACCCACAGTGAGTTCTTCTTGGGAGAACGATAGCCATGCATATGTTCTGCCATCCTTCCTTTCCCTTCTTACCTCTTGACATCTCTTCCTCACTGCACATACCTTTGGACCACTCACTGTGAATTTCTTGCTGGCCCCAAACATGAGGGCATCATTCTGTTTCCAGAACTTTTTCATGTTGTGTTCCTTCTTCTTAGCATCACTTTTCTTTTTTATCTCACTTGGTCTATTTCTGGAACTCCTTCAAGACCATCTCAACTGTCAGCTCCTGAGAGGACTTCTCTACCACCTTCCTCATGTGTCACCTCCTCTTCTGTCATGGCAGGAATTACAGTTCATATTGTAACCCTTGCCTCCCCCATTAACTGTATGAGGTCCCTGAGGACAGTGTCCAGTCCCTCTCTCACCAGTCCAACCCCAGGGCCTGTCCCTACAGCTGCCACACACTAGAGGGGTAGAAACTGTCTGCATTGCAGGATTACCTGAGTTAGCAGGGACTGAAGAGGCATTTCCTGAGATTCAGGGTCTGGACAAGGCTGTCACTCTTGTACTTCCATTTCAGCCCCAGGTACAGCCTAATCCAAGGCCACATGCATCACACCCAGCTCAAGTTCCCTGAAATATCCTAACTTGCTCAGTCGTCCTTGGCGTCCTAGGCAGAGTGCTGTAGAGTATGCGCTACTTTGGGCAGAACTGAGAGTGAAACAAAGGGCAGAGAGCCTGGAGTGAGGACTGAAAATGTGAATTCCCAGCCAAACTCTGTACCATTGCCTGACCACCTCATCCTGGAAATTAGACCATGTGAATAAGACTGTATGAGTCAGGTTCTCCTGAGACCCAGAATCAAAAGGACATATAGAGCTAGAGGTAAAGTACAGGTAGACATGGAGATATGGTTATGGAAAAATGTTATGAGGGATTAACAATGAATTAGGTATCTGTGAACAAAAGCACCTTTCTGGGTGTGGTGGGATCTGGCACCATATGCTGAAGGACCCAGGAGAAATCTCACCCACCTGTGCATCTAGTAATAGGAAGACAGAACCCTGTTAAGGCTGAGGAATCTGCCAACATACCACTCTCTGAAGTCAGGGAGGGAAAAAAAAGAAAACCTGAAAAGTGCTGACCTGTGCACATACCAATGGAGGAGAGAATTTACAGAAGTCCAGCATTCCCTAGAGGGGATTTCATCACCCATGGGTCCTTCAAAGGTCCCTGGCAGGTGTGTGGGGGGATTGGGAGTGCAGCCAATCTTGGGGGCTGCTGTTTCCTGGGGGTGGTAGCCAGTGAGTCAGTGTGTTTGAGGTGGCAGGCCTTAGCCTTAGGCAGTACCTTGAGTCCACATGAAGACAAAGAGAACAGTAAAGGTAACTACATAATAAGTATGAAAGATAGCACATATGTAGGTATATTCCCTGTGTGATTGAAAATACAACTGCATTAGCAAACATACAAAATCCATTTGATGGGTTTATAATGTATAAACATGAAATTTGTATGATAAGAACAGCGCAAAGAGGGGGAGGGTAACAAAGTTATATTGGAAGAAAAACTGGTATTATTCTGAGCTAGGTTGTTTTAGGTTAAGATGCTAATTGCAATCCCCAGGGCAGCTGGTTAAGAAAAAGATTCAAAAGAATATAGAAAAAGAAACAAGGGAATAAAAATAGTTAAGATGCACGTGGTTTGTTGTGCTTAAGACCTGTGAGATATCCAAATGGCCAAAGACAAACTTCAGATCACTACGCACATTTGGATACAAAGTTCTAAAGAGCAAGTCCCAAACAGAATGAACAAAAGTTTAATTAATTACCTACAAAATGTAATTTATGTGATTGTTTAAGTGCTGGATGTAGTATTTATAAAAGGGCATTCCATTTGACAGTACTGTGTAGGTTGGATATTCTCCTTTTGTAATAATCCCAAATTTACAGAACGATTGCCAAGAAATTATAGTTTACCATAAATAAATGATTTACAGATAACCAAATAATTTTTGCTTCTGTTTTATGTTCTGACCGATGTAAAATATACATAGAGTAAAAGTGTATAAATACAATCATCTTAATTCTCCAGCTTGATGATTTTTTTCCTCATTTTTTAGCCAAATAATTTCAAAATAAAAACTCTAAATATTCTTACAAATTTTACAGCAAAAATTCAATAGTGTCTCCTTTAAAATGCTGATATGTTACACGTGTGGGGTCTCCAAATGACTTAGAGACCGTATGTATCTATCCTAAAGAAGTTAAAAGTAGCCCTTATGTTTTAATGTCTTTAGATCACTGTGCTCCTTCACTGCTATTTGCATTACGTGTCAATAAATATGTTGTTCAAAAGTCCTAGAGCCAGCCTCCCACCAGGTAACCTGTCTCCTGAAACACCCCAGTATTTCTCAGCATGTGCTCCATAGACTTCCTGCATCACAATCTCTCAGGAAGATGTCAAACATTGATTTTTTTTCTCCCCAGAATCTCTTCAGTCGGTTAGGAGCTGAACTCTGAACTGATCCCTGAGGAGAGCCTCCTAGGGGAGCCTGGAGGAAATGCTTGTAGAAACAGCCTTTCCCTTCCCCCAGTCATATTGCCAAGCTCCCTATGGGGAGGTAAGGAGGTGAAGTGGGAGCGAAACTCTGCCTTTCCAGGCCTGGCCTCAGGGTTGAGGAGAATATAATTGCTTAGAGTCTCTGGGCAAAGTGTCAGGAGCAAAACCCAGCCTAGCCCCGATGGGCATGGATGGACCCGCCTGCCCCACCGGGCAGCTGCCAAACCTCTGTGATCAAGGCCTGGACAAGTCAGAGGGAGCAGGTCTCCACCCACTGCCCTCTAGCAACGTTCCCTCCCTCCTGCTCCTCCATTATGTCCTCCCTTTTCATATCGAACCTCCACGGTCACAGACACACGGGTCTTTCCCCATCACACATGTACCCCTCACTTCTCTGTGTCCCCCACACTGACTGTCCATCTCCATACCCTCTGCTCCAGCCATCCAGGAGGGCTCTGGTTTCTCCACAGGCGCCCTAACATCTGTTTCCTGTCCTGTGATGATCGCCATCTAGTGTGTGTGAAGTGGCATCTCTTTGTGGTTTTGATCTGCATTTGCCTGATGGCTGATGATAGGAGCATCTTTTCATGTGTTTATTGGCCATTTGTATTCCTCTTGGGAGAAATGTTTGTTTTTAAATTGGATTATTTATCATTATATTATTGAGTGTAATAGTTCTTTATATATTCTGGATACCAGTCCCTTGCCAGAGATATGATTGGAAAATATTTTCTCTCATTCTGTTGGTAATCTTTTTACTTTTTTGATAGTGTCCTTTGAAGCACAAACGTTTTAAGTTTTGGAGAAGTCGTATTAATGTACTTTTTCTTCTGTCATTTGTGCTATTGGTGTATTTAAAAAGGTTTTGCCAAACAAGGTCACAAAGATTTACTCCTATGTTTTCTTTTAATCCTTTCATAATTTTATTTCATATACATATGATGCCTGACAATTAAGTTCGCGAACTTGTTGCAATGATATTGCTAACCTTTTGATATCAGAGGGATTATTCATTATGAATTTGTACCAACTGGACAAACAGTTAACCAAGTTTACTATTTGGAGGTGCTGAAAAGGTTGCGTGAAAATGTTAGACGACCTGAACTTTTCACCAACAATTCATGGCTCTTGCATCACGACAATGCACCAGCTCACACGGCACTGTCTGTGAGGGAGTTTTTAGCCAGTAAACAAATAACTGTATTGGAACACCCTCCCTACTCACCTTATCTGGCCCCCAATGACTTCTTTCTTTACCTGAAGATAAAGGAAATACTGAAAGGGAGACATTTTGATGATATTCAGGACATTGAGGGTAATATAATGACAACTCTGATGGCCATTCTAGAAAAAGTTCCAAAATTGCTTTGAAGGGTGGACTAGGTGCTGGCGTCTGTGCATAGCTTCCCAAAGGGAGTGCTTTGAAGGTGACCGTAATGATATTCAGCAATAGGTATGTAGCACTTTTTCTAGGATGAGTTCTCAAACTCAATTTTCGGACCTCGTATGTATATTATAATCCATTTTGAGTTAATTTTTGTGTATGGTGTGAAGGGTATCAGAATATGCCACCCAAAATATTCTGCTTTGACACACTGATTATTTTGAGCTATAGGTTTGTGAAAAAGAGCCAAAGCAGGAGAGGCTCTCTGTATACTCCCTGTGTTTGCCTAACACAGATCCTCCAAAAGGAGCTCAGTTGTCAGCAGTCTCCTTCCTGTGAGTTTTGTCAACCAGGGGGGACTGACTCATCACAGGAGAGGGATAAGAAGTTGGCACAACTTCCAGCCTGATGTTGCCACTATCATACTTCTCATCTATTTTTCTAAGGGCACATTTATCTTTCCTAAAGATCATTACTCTCCCCTAAGAGGCCTATAACCCCTCCTTCCCTATTAAGATATTTCATCCCGAATTCTAAGCTAACTTGGGAATATCTCTCCTCTTTATTAGAGGTATACATGTTAATAAACTTCTGTCTGTGTTTCTCTTGTTAATCTGTCTTTTGTCACCTGGGTCAAAAGGGCGGAGAGAAAATCATTTTCCTCCCTTGTAGGTGTAAGGAGAGGGTTGAACATCATGGTTTGCGTGGGACTATCTTTACCACGTGTTCTTGATTTCTGAGTCGGTGTCTATCGAGTCATTTTTCTCCTCATTATTAATCACCTTTTCTTGCTTTTTAGCACGTCTAGAAATCTTTTGATTGGAGGCTTGAACATTGTGATTTGGTACATTGGTAAATGTGTGTAGCCCTTCAGCAGCAGGCTCAGGGAGCCAGAAAGAAGCAGGCTGAGTGCACAAGCCCCAGGGGTCCATGGGGGCCCAGCCTCCTTTAATCCTCACCACTGACTCCTAGTGTCTAAAGCTGGTGTCCTGCCTTCCTCCTGCTCCTACTGGGAATGCAGCCTGACCTCGGCCTGCTGGGCTGGCCAGTGAAGCCCTTCTCAGTCTCCTTCCAGCAGCGGCTAAAGCCAGAGCCCTGTGCCCACAGCTCTGTGGACGGGATCCCCTTCCCTGGGACAGACCTGCACCCACCACGCCACTGCCCTGCCCCAGTCTAGGTGTAACACTCCCTGTGTCCCTGCTGCCTCCACACCCCTCCACCACCACCACCACCAGATGGTCCCTCAAAGCAGTGAGCCTGGTCTGACTGAAGCTATATCTGCAAGCATGTTTGCATACTATTACTTGGTAAGCTCACTCTTCACCTCAGGGTCCAGCTTTGGCATAGAAGTAAGTCTGAGCCTTGTTGCTGCGTCCTCCCTTTCCCATTGCTCTAGAACAGTGAGGCTTAGAGCTGAGGTTGCCCACATCAAAATTACTCTGTTATAGGAGGGTCTTCCTTCAGGAGAAGGCTCAGTGATGGGACAGAAGTAAAACTCAGAGTCTCACATTTCCGTGAATCTTAAACAAGGTGCTAATCTCCAACAGGAAGGGGTCCCTCCCCCTCTTGTCCCTCCTACCCTCACTCTACAGTCCCTGCTGTCCTCTGTCCTCCTAATGACTGTGACCCAATTAAAATTAGGCAAGAGGAGATTGCTGAGATTACTCACTTCATAAACCTGGTGTAGATGGTGGAAGTGTGGATGGTAGTATTGAAAAGGAAACAAAAAATGAAAATCTAGACCTGCATCCTGAGAAGATGCTGTACACAGATCCTGCTGCCTTCAGGTTAATAAAAACTTTAACTCTTTCCACATTACTGATCTCTAACATGAATAGCCACTAACCATTTTCTGGGACACAAAGGTGGATGAGGGATGGTCCCTTTCCTGAGGGAGATCATGAATCTTCCAGGGAGAAACTCATAACTCATTAGGACATAATGGAATACTGCTTCTGTGGTCAGAGCTTTCAAAGCTTAGGAGGGGTGACATCCTGTCTGGAGAAGGTGGAAAGTGTTCATAGCAGGTGATTTTTGAGTTGGGTCTGAAGGATTATTACAACTTGACTAATGAGAAAGGAAGTTCTAGGCAGGGGCATGCGCATGAACCAAAAGTCCACATATGTAACAGTGCACTTAGATTTCAGGCTTTCCAGGTGGCTTGTCCATTGTGATTGGGGTAGGGGATCTGCCTGCACTGAGGAAGTGATATGGGACAGGCTGGATGTGTGGGAAATTCCTTTGGCAGTTACTGATTCCCTTGGCAAAAAGTCTACCAGGAAATCAGTCTCTCTCTCTCTCTCTCTCTCTCTCTCTCTCTCTCTCTCTCTCTCTCTCTCTCTCCCTTTTTCTCTCTCTGTCACACACACTTGTAAATACACCCAGGGAAGGCATTAGAGCTCTTCTCAATAGAGCTACCTGATCCTTCCTACCTTGAAATTACCTGTCAGCTCCAGAATTTTCTTCCAGCTCCTCAAGAATCCTCCTTTTGAGACCATCCTAAATAGTCAACTCTCTGCCATTCTTCCACTTCTGTTTATTCCATCTGGCTAAACCTTTCCCCAATGTCCAGTGGATTTTAACCGAGTCAAAGATGACACGAATCTATGCATAAAAGCTGAACTTCCAGAATCCATGCTGTGTCCACCTGCTTTGATGTCACAAAGCATGTTGATTTGGATGTGGGAAGACCTTCCCCCCAAAAGGCCACTCAGCAGAATCCTCATGACCCAACATGTCCTTATGCTTCCTGAGCCCTGAGCAGCTTATGTCCTCCCTCTGTGGGCATTCAAGGTCCTCCTCTGTCTTCTACGTCCTGCCATTATTGCCAGTTTGGTTTCCTGGGCCTCTGGGATTGGGCCACATTTGCTTTTACACAGAACAGCAGAAGCCACCTGTCCCCCAACAACATCTATTCTCCTTTCCCCTGATGGACTTCAGACCCTGGTTCCCATCCCATTATTTCTTGGCCCACAATTCTCCGGTTTAATGTCAGTCAGGATCACCCTGAGGCCTTGCCCCACTTCTCCCCTAGAGTTTGGATTTGTTCTCACCACTCCTTTGTGGTATTCATCTTGTCCTCCAGGAGAACCAAGGGTTAGGACCTGCAGTCACTCTCATAACGAGGAAAGGCTTTTAATCCACTGCCTCCTGCGGAGCCCTCTAAGTCACACCAGGGCTAGACTGAGATGTGACAGTGAAATTGTAGTGAAGGCAGTAAGAGTCTGTGAGAGAAAATCTCAGGTAACAGCTGCAGTGCTACAGACTTAATATTTGTGTGCTCCCAAAATCATATCTTTAACCCTAACCCCCAATGTGATGGTATCTGAACATGGGGCCTTTGGGAACTTGCTAATGGGGTAAATGCCTGTATAGAGAAGACCCTGAGTTCCCTGGACCCTTTCACAATGTGATGGCACAGTGAGACAATCGCTGTCTATAAACCAGGAAACAGGCTCTAACTAGACACATGCCAGAGCCTTGATCTTGGACTGCAAAAACTCCAGAACTGTAGGAAATAAATGTCTGTTGTTTTTAAGCCATCCTGTCTATGGTAGTTTGTTGTAGCAACCGACTAAGGAAGGGAGCTATCAGAATCCTAGTCTCTGTGATATCAGGTACGTTCCTCTGAAAGGCAGGACTAGCAGACAGGGGAGTCCGCAGACCTAGGGTCCTTTCTCCCCAAGCCTCACTGTTGTCTCCATTTAATCACCTGATGTCTGTAAGTTACGCAGGTGTCCACATGGACGCTACTGAGAACTTTCGGAGTGTACATAGGATGCCAGTACAGCAGACCTAACAAATATTTGGGAGAGGCATCCACTATGTTGAGAGAATAGTGTCAAGTGCAGGCAGTTACAAAAAATATGTGATCCTGTCTAAGCTCTAGCTGTTAAATAATAATAAACCATCCCGCCCAAAGTAAACATATGATATGATAAAGTACCCAGGATAGGGTGGGTGGAGTCTGGCCAAGAAAGCACTACAGGCCTGCGAGCATAGACAGGGAGGCAGAGTTGAGGTTTTAAAAAGACCTACCAGGCAGCCCCAGCCTGTCTCATCCCCAGCTCAGGGCCGGGATCCCGTGCTTCTGCTGTTGCTGTGGCTGCTGCTCCTGGAGGGCGCCTGGGATGCACTTGGCCATGAATGTCTAAGGGTAGGGAGCTGCGGCCTCCCTACCTCTCCCCTACACCCTGCTAATTGAGGTCCAGAGCTGTTGGTTTCTCTCTTTGGGCTGGGGGTGCAGAGAGTGAGCATGGGGCCAGAGAGCTGAGAATACCTTGGAATGAGGGCTATGGAGGAAAGAAAGAGAAGATGCGGGGAAGCGATGGGATGCAAGCCTGGAGAAGAGGGCGGGCCAGAGTGCTTGGTGCTAGGGCAGGGTTGAGGGGGCACCTTTTTGTCTGCCCTACCTTTTTCCAGCACCCCTTACCCCACCCCCCAACTATCACTGCCTCCCCCATCTCTCTCCAATCCTGCGCCCCTCTACTCTAGTGACCTCTGCCAGGCTTCCTAAACTTACATCCTCCTACCCCACCCCCTCTCCACCCACTTTCAGCACACTCTCCTCACTCAAGAGCACATTTACATCCCACCCTCCCCGCTGGTGTTTTACCCCCTCTACCCCCACCCCCATACCAGCAGGGGTCATTGGTAGAGTGGAGAGGATTAAAGGATGTGATTGCTCAATCTCCAGACAGTCCAGAAACAGAGGAGGAAAGCCCAGCTAGCTCAGCTGCTGGTATGGGTGGGGCTCAAGTGAAAGCAAACTTCTGTGGCACCACCTGGCAACTGACACACATCAGTCATCCTTGGGTGAGGTTTCTTGAAAGGAAAGCTAAAAAAAAAAAAAAGAAAGAAAGAAAAACAAAACGGAAGAGTATGTCCCTCCCTCCTTTGTTCCATTATAATTCAAGGCCATTTGCAATGAAGGCCCAGACAAGCAGAGGGAGATCATGCTACTCACACGTCTTTAGCTAAATTCCTTACACTCTATTGTCATCCATAATGGCTCCCACACTCCCCATATACACTTCACTTCCCACACTTAAACTTCCAGTCAGACACATGTGCACCCCCTCACACTCCACACTTCGCACCGTCATCACACTGCTGCTGACTCTCCATCCACATACTGTGTACTCCAAACCCTTCAGATACACACGTCCCCTACATTTTTCATGTTTCTTCTTCACACGGCTTTGTCACACATACACATCACCCCCTCACAAAACCTTCCCATATGAAAGATCCCCTCGCAGCCCCTTCACCACTCCGCACCCTCCGCACATCTCCCCTACCATACACACTTCTTCCGGACACAAGGCCCCACATGCCTGCCACACACACACTCCACCCTCTACAAAGACACACTGGCTTCCCGCTCCACGCGTACCCTTGCTTCCTCTCTCTATTGTTATATGCACTTCTTCAACAGAAAGTCCTACCCACCTCCTACAAAATTCTTCCACACAGAAGATCCCAGCCTACTTCCACTGTAATCTCCAAAAACACTCCTCTCACAGACATTTCCCTGACACACACGTCCTCATACACACATGGTGCCCCCCCAACTGCACCTTACTCCCACATTCCCCAAACTACACTACATACCCCCTTCCATCCTGTGCTTACCTGTCCAGTCATCGATGCACACGTCTCACAAGACACCTCTGGCGAACACCACATACTCACACCACACACATTCCACACACACACACAAACGCACCAAAACTCCCCAAAGTTCTCACTCAAGTTTTACTTGCCCCCCTGGCCCCACTAACACACTCTCCCTGTTGCTTGCTCACTCTCCTCACACTCACCCTTCCACAGGAACAAATAAATTAGTGTCACTGCAACACATAGTCTGCTCTCTTCTGCCCTCCTCCCCTCATGGACACTGTCTCTATGTCTGTCTATTTGTCTCTCTCACAGACACCCTGTCCAGTCCTCCCCAAGACAGGGATCCTTTTGGCAGCCTCAGAGCCTTCACTTCAGGGTGGTTCTGCAAGGAAGCTGCTGCCAGGAGCTCTACACCAGGGCTGAGCCAGGAATGATTAGATGTTTACCTAGAACCCTAGAACAATGCCTCCTCCTTTTTGATGTTCCAGCCCTGTCTCTAAAGCTGCTCACCAAATCACTCTCTCACTGGCAGTACAGCCCTGAGCCCACCCTAGACGTTAGAGACAGTCACATCCTGCCCAGCTGCCTCCTTCTAGTCCCCGGCAAGGGACTCTCTTCCCAACAAATAGATCACGTGGCACAGCTCTCCCACTCACATCAGAATACTGTCCACCTCTTACGATTCTCAGCACCCGCCACATGACCCCTGCTGGGGAAAGACGCTAATCTGGAACAGGCCAGAATTTCCTATACCCACTTCTACACAAAATTTCACAGGGTTCCCCCAGCTCCAAATCATGAAGGACCCCAAGTCTTAGTGTAGACTTTTTGCCCAAGGGCCCACGACAGTGTGTACCTTTGTAACTCAGAGCTTATCCTACTTACCTGATAACTATATAAAGTAGGAGATCTTAGTCAACTTTTCTCAGCTCTGTGGTGAGAGGGCTGAGCAGAGTGTGAGTGCAGCAATCTGGATGGAGGTAAAGACTACACCGTGCCTTAAAGGGGGAAGTTTAATATAAAGAAGTATTAAACCATGCAAAAGAGTGACTACAAGACACAAGGAGATGCTACGTGGTTCCCTAGGGTTGAGGACAAACTTGGAAGGGGACCCCTCCCCAGGCTGTGGTTCAGACCTTATTGGAAAAGCTGTCATTCAGTTCACTGGATAGCAGAGAAGTTCTCTCTGGTTCGCCTGAGCTGGAGCTGATCTGCCCTTACAGGGAAACAAGAAGGAACCTTCTAAAGTGCAGGCAGGCACAAGCGAGAAGCAAGTTGGGGCATGTTCTCTTTCTTATTAATGTAGGGGATGGACCCACATTTTTTTCTTTTTTCAGTTTATGTTCTCTAAAGACTAAGGGTCGTCACATGGTTGTGATCGAGGCCTCTACTTGATGTCTGGTGGGAGGGCTGATGACCTTCCAATGCCTGATTTCTGTGAAAACACTGGGTTGTTGTCCTGCTCTCAGCTGGCCTCAAGCTCCTACTTTGTCTGAATTCTTCTTCTTACTGTGTGTCACTGAGCCTAGCTCTTCTCTTTTCTCAACTCCATTACCATTACCATCCACAAATGGAACATCAGCTCATTTACTGAGTCATCACACCGGACCCGTTTCATTTAAACAAACAAAACAAAATGCCTGACCCCAAATATGTGTGTGTGCAGCCAACTTTACCAGGTTTAAGGGTTACATGGTGGTGATACAAAGGATTAAAAAATCGGTTATTAGTTGGACTAATTGCTTACCTCTTTTTGGACTAGACATAAAATATCCATTATTTGACTGCATCCCTCACCTATTTCCCAGTCCTGTTTCTCAGCCACCATCGTCGCTAGCCTGGATTATTGCAGTCCTGTCCCATCTGGTTTCCCTGTGTCTACTATTGCTTCTAATGTATCTATTGACAGAATAGTGGCCAAAATGATTCTTTTTAAAATTAAATTCATTAGAGTAACATTGGTTCATAAGATTATATAAGTTTCAAGAGTAGGGTTCTATAATACATCATTAATATATTGCATTGTGTGCTCCCCACCCAAATTCTAGTCTCACTGCCATCCATTCTTTTTAGTTTGTCATTCCCTGACAGGACTATTTAAAAGTGCAATATCCCTGCCTGCCCAGGCAGTCCTGAACTTCTTATTCTGAACATTATTTGCCCTAAAACAATGACCACTTTAAAACATATTCTATAATGCGCTTATTTACACATTTTGTGTGTGTGTCTCCTATTAGAGTGACAATTCCATGAAGCCAAAGATTTTGTCTTGTTTGAAGCACTTGAAACTGGGCTTAGTACAAAGCAGGCAGTTAATAACGAAACTACACTGTTCGTTATGCATTATTGACGTGTGTTGTAACTCAGGACCAGGGCTGAGTATTTTCTTAGTATAAAAAAGACTGTCTACATATGTCTCCAAGGTCTGGACTTCATTGCTTTTGAAATGTAAATACCTAGGGAAAAGCACCTCCCAGTCTTCCAGGCACCTAGGGACCTAGTTTAAGTTATAACCTCTTAGTCTCTCAGATCAGTACAATTAGCTAGACAAATGGCTACGGACCTCATTCTCACAGTATGCAAGAGTGAAATGCTTTTAGGGGAAGTAAGCAAGCATGACCTATCTGTATGTTACATACATTTCTAGAGCTTTTTACAAGAGCACTCAGAAGTCCTAGGCAGTTATATTCCCCACACTTTCACGTAGAGAGAAGTACGTTAATTGCTAGCATTTCAAAGCGGGAACATCCATTGTGCTGACTTACTGTGTATCAGTCACCAAGGTACACAGCTACACGTTGCAATGTAATATTAAATGTCCTACGTCTCCTGGCCATATGAGTAGTGAAATATGTGGGAAGTGAAAGCAAAATACAGTTTGAAAAGTAGGAAGCCTGAAACTTGCCTGGAAAAATTCTTCTAAGAATTAAGTGATTCTCTTTGTTCTTCTCACAGCCGAAAAGTATTGTGCTAGTATTGTATTGCTACGTAACAAATGACCACAAATCTAATGGCTTAAACCATACCCGTTTATTGGCTCAAAGTTCTGTAGGTCAGCAATCTGGCTTGATGTGGCTGGTTTCTCTCCTCAGGGTCTCACCAGGCTACAGTCAAAGTACTGACCAGGCTGCAAACTCATCTTGACTAGAGAAAGATCTGTTTCCAAGCTCATTCAGGTTTTTAGTAGAATTCCCTTCCTTGCAGTTGTAGGACTGAAGACTGTAGGATATCCCTATTTTCTTGCTGGCTGTTGGCAACAGTTTGTTCACAGTTATGAGAGATTGCTGTACTTCCTTGCCACAGGGTCCCCTTCATCTTCAAAGCCAGCCAACAGACTCTCCCTCACCTGAGTCTATCTTACACTCTGAATCTCTCTCACCAGGAAAAGCCCATGCTTTGACGGCTCATCGGATTAGGTCAGGTCTACCAAGCATCATATCCCTTTCTTAATGTCCCCCGTGCCATATAATGTAACCTCATCACAGGAATGATACCCCATCATATAGGTAAGTTCCTCCCACACATAAGGAAGAGCATTATACAAGAATGTGGCCCCTTGAAGATCATCTTAGAGTTCTGCCTGGCAGGTGTGATGGGTAAGCGAGATGGGTGCGAGAGTGGGTGGGAACTGCCTATGCCTGTCACTGACTGACTCCCAGAGAGAAAGCACCAGGGAAGCTTTCCTCTTTTGCTTACTCCCTCACCCTTCCTTTTCTACCATGTTTATTCACCTGTCAGCTCCACCATTTTCTGCCAAACTACCCAGGTTATTATTTGCAAGCATCTTTTAAGACAGTAGTGATTTCCATGGCATAATAAACCTACCATTAATTTTCCTGTATCAAATGGAGTAGGAATTACCTTTTAGTTACACGATTATGCAAGCATCCTTGTGCCAACTAATGATTAGTATATCCTTCACGGATATTTCTCACCACAGGTGTGAAATTTCTATTAGGTGTGAAATTTCTAGCTGCACTAGGGTCTATTTCTAGGCTCTCTTTTTCTGCTCCTTTGGTCTATTCTTTCTGTATCTACATTAGTACTTCACTGTTTTAAATACCATATATTAAAATAAGTTTTAATATCAATCTGATGGTGTTTCACAAACACACATGTGTAATCACCACTTGAACTCCCCCCCCACCCCAACTCAGGTTCAAGCTGTTGTTTCTCAGTCTAGTTGTGTAGGACACAGCTCTCCCTGGCCAATGTTGGTATTATGAGCCTTGCGCTCCATCCGGCTGAGGCAGTTGATCGCCGGCAGCTCATAGCAGCCCATGGCAGCCCTGTCGCTTTTCATAATCTTAACTGTAGAGGGTGCAGCTCACTGGCCCATGTGGGAATCAAACCGGCGACCTCAGCGTTAGGAGCGCAGCTCTCCAACCACCTGGGCCACCGGGCCACCCTGGCAATTATTCTTCTAACTTGTATTATCATGAACTAGTTTGACCTGATCTTGACACCAGAAATGCGGCACCAGCACCCTCAGGTCATACCATGGCTTCATGCAGTGCCTCTCTTGGCCCTCTTGGACTAAGAAATCCAGTGTACAGAAAGGAGGGGGACAGTGGCCCATACCTGTGGGACCCACAGCCTTTCACATTATCTCCACCCAGAAGCCACAGGAAGGACAGGGCACATTTCTGGCTCTACAACACAGAGAGAGGGCTCCCTCAAAGATAATTCCCTAGGGGACGGGGGCACCCACCTCTGGTACACCCTGTATACCTTAAATTTGCGATCAGCCAACCAGGATTGTGTCCAAATCTAGTTCCCCATTCTTTTGCATGTTGTCTTTGGCTGCTTCTGCATCATAAACATGGAGGTGTGTAGTATATACAGAGGCAGATACCAAGAGCTCTGTAAAGACAAAAGTATTCACAATCTGCCCTTTATAGAAAAAGTTTACCATCTCCTGCCTAAATCTATGAACTTTATATGGTGCTGTCTCCCCAGTAGGTAGAAATGTGGTTGGGACCAAAGGGTACAGTCAGAGTGCCCCAATTTACCATCATTCCCAGGGTCATACTTTGGGAAACTGGGCTTCCTGTCCCTCTTACTCTAGGTTCTGTGGGGCAGGTTTGGAGGCTTTTACTGGGTGTGTCCTCAGGGCAGAGGGATAAGGTGCCATTCGGTGGAGGAAGGGTTAGGGCCACTTAGAGATGGGAAGGTGCTGGAGGCCCTGGGGTCCATGGAGACAAGGTGAAATGCATGAAATGGACAGTGAAGAAATGTGCCGAGCTGGATAGAGGAGCAGTGACTCATGAGGGGAAGTGGCTGAGAGGTGTATGGTGAAGTGAGAACTAGAGCTGCAGGTTTGGTAATCCTCTGAGAGAACATCGTGGAGCGTTCTACGGTGCAGCACAGTGGGGCTGACAGGGGGATTGCACAGGAAAGTCCTGTGAGCAGAGTAGGGGCCTGAGGTTGTCTGAGGGTCAGGTCTACACCCCAGGTCCCTGAGACACTAGCTGCCACTCCCAGAGGGGCGGGCTGGGGACTGGGGCAGGGGTGGGGCTTTCAAAGAAATTCCTGGCGTGCTCTCTTTGCCCCCATCCCACTTAAAAGCATTACTTTTTCGCCCAAACCTCCTCTTTTTTGTTACTCTCCTTGCCCAGTGGTGGGCTGCACCCAACCCCGCGGTCCTAGCCAAGGACGAGGATACTCCATGGGGGGGTTTGAAGAGGGAGCGGCCAGTGCCACCGGTCAGGAAGGTTCCAGAACCCTCGTGGGCACCCCGTCCCTGTCCTGGTCTTATACTACCCCCTCGCTACCCTCTCCTCTTCCCCTCAACCGTTCCACTGCAGGTTACGTCCTGAGCTCGCTGCCGAGCTCCACCCAGGGACGACAGTCCGGTAGCAGAAGCGGGACCTGGGGTGAAGACTGAACTTGGCACACCCAGCTCGCGACCTTGCGACCTGGAGCCTGTAGGCGACTGCTGTGGCGCAGAGCCGAGTCCATACTGTCTCAGCAGGGAATGAATTCCGAGCGTCGTCCCAGCCCGAGCCCCTCCGGCCTATGCCGCCTCCTCCCCCCTTGCTCCTAGCGACGAAGTGCCCGAAAATTTGAATTCCTTCTCCTCGTGCCACTCAGTCTTCCTTTCTCCACCCCATTCTCCGGGTATCTATCTTGTCCCCTTTCCCTCGATTTCACAATCATTCCTCTTTTTCTTAAAAGCCTCGTGATTTTCCTCCCCGAAATCCTTTCCGTTTTAATGAAAGGGGCGGAAGACAGCCCTTAGCAGTCCTGTCACCCACGATGTGTTTTCTAGTAGCTTCTATCCCAGGGGAGTCCAAGACCTTTTGTTAACCAAAGTAATTCCTCTTTGGATAAATTTGGGGTACTGGGGTCGAAATTTATATTTCAAGTTTTTCCTGTGCCACAGTGCCACCTGGTGGCCCTGATAAGTGTCACCACCTGTCATTACTTAAGGCTTCCAGGACTGCAAATGGCGGTTTTAGCTTCTTTGGCCTTTTCAGGCTCACCCTTGTCTCATTCATTCATTCATTCATTCATTCATTCATTCATTCATGCAGCATCCCACCAGCATTTAAGTAACTGTTGGGTTCCTCTGGGAATAATCATTGTAATCAAGAGTGAAAGCATCGCCTCTTGAGTCTGAGAAGCTCTGTTGATTCTTAGTGAGTCCTGCCTATGGTTTTATTTCTGCACTTTTGAAAACACCTAAAGTGAAAGAGGAAATACTCTGGAGTGCAGTGCATCACCCATCCCTCTGTCGTGCGGGAGACCCTGCTCGCTGTGCCATTTGTCGTGCGCGGAGGCCTTCTCGCAGTGCCATCTTTCAGGCGGGGCGGCCTGCGGGGTCTCTGCTCCTGCTCCCCACACAAGAATGCAGGATATGGTGAGGCCGAAAAGGAACACCCATGGAGCCATAGGTAGGGGAGTCATACCACTATGGTCTCACTGGAGGCTGGGCCCACCGGACGCCGACCTGCCGTCTGCTTTTCCGCCAACCGACCGACGACTCTTCTCCACTCTCTCCTCTGTTCCTCTCTCTCGGCTCTCCTCTTCTGCTCTCCTCGGCCCTCCTCTTCCGCTCTCTTCGGCTCTGCTCAGCTCTGCTCGGCTCCTTGGCAATCCTTCGTAGCCGCAGCAGTTATACCAGCGGCCAGTCGGCTAACCGGCCACAGCCGACAGCCAATCAGCCACAGCCGACGGCCATTCACCACCCGAGCCAGCACCCTTCCACGTGAGGCCGAGAGCCTGTAAACTACTTTCTGGGGCTCTGTCCCCACACCCTCTCATCAGGAGAGACCCTGGCCCATGGCTTCTGGGAAGGCTGAACAATTAGGAGATCTGTGTCGAGTCCTCAGCACCTGCAAGCTCAGGATTACTGGCGTGATCTCAATATTTAATCCCTTTTCATTCAGTGACGTAGCATTTCCTATATTACAAATGTGGAAATGGATGCATGGAAAGATGTAGAAACTAGCACAGGCCCATCAGCCAGAATTTCATCCAGATACGTGATTCCTGTTTCTGGGACCATGATCTAGAGTTCACATCCATTCAAATCACTTCAGGAGCCTGTTACACCAGCTCCTGTGATCTGCTGGGAGTCTGGGAACTGGGAGCATGCGCTGGGGCTGAGTCAGGGATGACCAGGTGTCCACAGAGGTCCATCCTCCTTCCCCCTGGCCTTCCTGCCAGTCTCTAATGCCAGCCTTCTGCCTTCCTTGTTTTCTCCTGTCACTTGCCTACTTAACCCAGCCTCATGGGTTGAGCCTACGAGGCCCTTCCTAGTTACCTCCTCCCAGAGATTAAACCCGGGATCCTGACCCCCATCCTTATGCATGGAAGTCTCTTCCCACACGCAGATCACCTGGACCCACCAAGATCTGGCCAAACCCAAGCCTAAATCCTGCCTTATTGTCACGTAAGCTCATTGTCTTCAGATGAAGAATGTGTGAAAGAGGAGTTCTTAGTGCACTTTGTTCATTTAATGGAGAAAAGGCCCGTTGGATGGAAGCACAGTGAGATTTTGAGGCTCTCCAGTCCTCACACCAGGCTAGGATCTCTCCAGCAGCCAGTGGCTACAGGACTCCAACCTAATATCTGCCCATAATACCGGCTGCTTTTACAAGGACCAAGTCAAAGATCCACTAGGGGCAACATGTTGGGGATGCCCAGAGTGATCATAGTGATAAACTGAGTGGAGGTGGGGTTACAGCCCGGGAATCAGGGATGGTTTGCCACAGATGGTTGTGGTATAAGTGAGCCCCATACATGAGGAGAACCTTCCCTCAGCTTCCCCAATGTAATTCAATTCATGACAGATTATCGAGCAACAGCATGTATTAGACTCTGTTTACAAAAGTGACAAAAGGACACATTGTATTTCCAATGACCACATGACCAGTGGAGCACACCACTGTACAAGCCCCTCTCACCAGGTGTGATATCCTTACTGTGGACCTGGGTGTTGGGACACGGGGTGGGGGAGAGGAGATGATTAATTTAGCCTGTGGACGTGTCATAAATGGGTGAGATTTGATTAAAAAGATTGCCCCCATCCTGCTGGTAGGCCTTGTCAAATCAGTCGAAGGCCTGAAGAGAACAGTAAGACTGACCACCTACAGAAGAGGGAATTCTCCAGCAGACTGTCTTCACACTTCACGTGCACCGCTGGCTCTCCTGAGCTCCAGGATGCCGGCCTGCACTGCAGGTTTTAGACTTGACAGCCTCCATAATCACGTGAGCCAATACTTTATAATATATCTGTCTGTTTATCTATCTATCTCTTTGTCCACATCATCATGGTATGTCTCTCTGGAGTACTGAAACAAGAGGGAAAGGGAGACTTAACAGGAGGTGATATTTGTGCCCAGCTTTCCAGATTCCAGGCTCTTGGCCAGTAAGAACCAGATACTGACAGAGGAATGGGCCACAACAGAAAGCCTAGAGGTGCGATGGTGGGAACCAGCCGACTGGCCAGTGGCCAGACTTTAGAGTAATAAAGAGGAAGTAATAAAATAAAGTAATAAAGAGGAATTGGAGAGGAAGAAATTTCAGGAGGTGACATGGGACAGAGAGGGAGACTATGTGGGAAAGGCCTGGCAGTCATGAGTTTCAAGAAGAAAAGTCATTAGGAACACACACACACACACACACAGGGCTTAGAGGGTTCATCTACCTCAGAGCTGCTAAGCCCTCTTCTCTGACTTGGTTACCTGGAAGCTCCTGCATCACAGTGATGGGCAGGACCTATAACAGTGAGTTTGCACACCTCCCATTCCAGGCCTGGTATATGCTGCAGGGCCCATGGTGCTATGCTGATGAGGTAGAGGAGGGAGAAGCTGATGAAGGTTGGAGCACAGAAGGATGAGAAGGGAATATAAAAGGGGGGACCTGGTTTTATACAAGGAGCAACATGTGATAGAGACATGGGAGGCTTAAAATTTTTTAAAGTATCTGTTGTATTTATTGACATATTTCCCTACTGACATCAAATTCTGCATTTTTTTTCCTAAATTCTCATTTTTAACAACTTTCTCAAAAATTTTAAAACAAGTGAAAACTTACAAAAACATTGCACGTGCATTAAGAAACTTCCATTCCTGAGCTATGTGTGAGTCAGCTGTCACCTGATATCCCATCACTGCTGCATACTCTAGTGTATTTCTTAAAAACCGGGCACAATCTCTAATATCATCCCAATCATCAAAATGACTTATCATTGATACATTAGCGCCAGCACTTCCTTAGTCCCCATCAATGTCCTCTATTCACCAATGACATTCAGGAAAAGGGCCTGAAGGACTGAGGTATTTGTATCTCCCTGTAATGCTAAGGATGTAGTTTATGAGTGTTTTATTTGCCAATTTTGTGATTTGTATGCTTTTTAAAGATGTGTGGAGAGATTTGTATGTAGATGGTCACTGTCCTTGTGGGTCACCCAGAAGTCATCATTAATATATCTGAAAGATTTAAATTTTTTCATTTCAGCCTTTTGGTTTCATTTTTGACAATGGTTCAGATTACCTAGACTGCCAGGTAGAGAGAAATAGAACTCTTTTACCAACAATTTTCAGTAGATTTTCCCTTTGCTGGATAATTGGCTTGTTGCTAATTTTTTACTATGAAAAGAATGGTACACTGAAAAACTATATCTCTACATGCTATTAGGTCCATGTTTGTGAAACTGAAACTAATGCTCAGATTGCCATGGTGTAAGATGAGCATATTGTCAACAATACTAGATATTGTTAAATTATGTTTCACAGCGCTGATTCCATTCATACGCATACCAACCATGCGAGAGAATTCCCGCTATTTCATTTCCTCTCCAGTGGTTAAGGTTGATATATTTTAAATGATTAGACAATTTCATGGGTGTGTAGCGGTGTCTCTTGTACTTTTCATTTGTATTATCTTGATTATTTGTAAGATTTTAATCTCTTCAGTAGTGTAATTTCCACCCATGAACGCCTCACATCCTTTGTTCTGTATCTCAGAAGAATTTGTCAGGTTCTAATTTATTCATAGGAGCTCTTTACATATTCTAGATACTAGTCCTTTGTCATAAAAGGATTAAATGACATTGAGAAGTAGAAATGTTTGTTACTTCTCACTGAAGGAGGTGAGTCAGTGGGAAGGGATCACAGGAAAGTCACTGCTGGGATAGAAGGCGCTGGGCAAAATCAGAAAAATCGTCATTATTTAAGATCCATATTATTTTTTTAATCCAGTTATCAGGATAAAACTGAGATGGACTTCTTACTGGTTAAGAGTAGTCCTTAAATTCTGTTTCTATAGCAATCTAGCAGAATCCCTGGTTTTATTTACTTCATGATGTGAAGGAGTAATGATCACCAAAAATTCTGTGCATTATAAAACAAAATTTGTAAATAATTGTTTTTACACTATAGATATGTAAATTAAATAGCATTACATAGTGGAAAATTTCTCAAAGAAACAATAAAATATAACATTTTGTCTTTTTAAAAGACAGTGAGTTTCAACCAGGACACAGGAGGAATCCCTGAGGTTCTGCAGTCTCTTATGGTGTTTTATTATCAATATTATTTGCAAAAACAAGGTCCTAGTGCAGACTTGTATCTCATTTTCCACAACCAAAGGAGAAGATACAAAAATGTTCTCTCTGCTAAAGTGTCTTGCTCAAGTAGTTAAAAAGCTAAGTGCAGAAATTCTAACAATTAACACCAAGATAAAAAGGAACCAAATTAATTCAAGTGCAGACGTGGGGCCGGCCTGGTGGCTCAAGCAGTTGGAGCTCCGTACTTCTAACACCAAAGGCTGCCGGTTCAATTCCTACATGAGCCAGTGGGCTCTCAACCACAAGTTAGCCAGTTCAACTCCTCGAGTCCCTCAGGGACAGTGGGCTGCGTCCCCTGCAACTAAGATTGAACACGGCACCTTGAGCTGAGCTGCCGCTGAGCTCCAGGATGGCTCAGTTGGTTGGAGTGTGCCCTGTCAACCACAAGGTTGCTGGTTTGACTCCCGCAAGGGATGGTGGGCTGTGCCCCCGGCAACTAGCAATGGCAACTGGACCTGGAGCTGAGCTCCATCCTCTACAACTAAGACTGAAAGGACAACAACTTGATTTGGAAAAAGTCCTGGAAATACACAGTGTTCTCCAATAAAGTCCTGTTCCCCTTCCCCAATAAAATCTTTAAAAAAGAAAAGAAAGTACAGACGTGACTTATCACCAAATGGAAAGAGGACATGAAATTTGCATCTACTGCATCATTGTCATCATGACCTTCCGGAGGGCTCTCCATTTGCTGGATGATTGCAGCTCCTGAAAGTCAACAGATGATCATCTATACATGGAAAGGCAGCCAACCCAAAGGGACAGCTGCTGAACTAGACCACACTCTCAGGAGCTTGAGCAGCAGCATCTGCCATCAAAAAAGAGACAGGTGTTTGTCCTAGTGGCCAATGAAATCCTGGGTTAGTTCCCCAGGGGCTCCTGATGCCAATCACTTCCCATCTCAGCGCCCCACCTGACTGAGAGTCCTCTATTTCCCCTCAGTCCTTACCCCACCATGGGCCCTGCAGCATATACCAATGTCCTCCCTTCATTATCACATGACAGAGTCAGGCCCAGGCCCTGCTACAGACTGACGGGGCTCAGGAGTCAAGGTGCAAGTGCACTGGACTACTCCCTCTACTGAAGTCCTGATTCTAAAGCACCCCTGGGGAGCCCTGTCCAAAGAGAGGGGCGTGGATCCTAGTTCCCCTAGCATTGGGGAGGGTGCAGGCAAAGATCTTTCTTTCCCCTCCTCTCTCATGTTCTCCTCACCCTGGTAACAGCACACGAGCTCTGAGAATGACTGTGTGCTCTGCCACATCCATTCCTCGTCCAGCTCAGAAGTGGGCAACAGCAGCTCAGCCCTGTTGTCACGCAATAGCCTAGTCGTCTGTCCCCTTATGCCTTTCCCTAAAAGAAAGAAGAGTCTGTGAGATTGTCCCTTTCAGGGACCTTGCTTTACCTTTATGCTTACACTTCATGCCTCTCTGTTTGGCCCCCAAAAGATGGTTGGTCAGCCAATGATGGGTAAGATTTCTCATGGGAGAAACAACCCAAGCCAGGCAGAACCGTGTGGGAACCACCAGGAGAACTCACGGGGTTGATAGAGGTGGGCACAGCCCCCCACCTTCCCCCGGCTAAGGAGAGCTTCTGCCTCTGTGGCTAGATTCCTTCCCACAACCTGCTTGGGAAGTGAGCCAATGATGTAATAACATCAGTTCTCCTTCCATTCTTAACAATAAGTTTTAGCATGAAGGATTTGTCCCTGGGGAGGCACATAGCATAATTGTTAAGACATCATAGGACTTTCTATTCCGGCTGTTTGCAGGCAAGGGTGATTGATTTGAGTCAGTTTTCTGATATGATGTATGAGACTCACAGACTGTGGAAAAGACAATGTTACTTCCTTGTATGATTATCAATAAAAGCCACAAGACGGCCCGATCCTTTGAGACTGTGAAACCCTTGGCCCTCTGTGCATTAACTTTATTTGACTTCTTGTTTCTTTGTTAAACCCAACGCTGCCCCTTCTCGTTCCCTCACTGCCCGTGTGCACTGGACATGACACAGCCCCACTATTTTCCCAGTCACCTCTGCTCAAGGCAGGGGACCCCCAGTGGCTCAGGATCTGGAGTCTGCAGGAGGCTGGATGCCCGGTGATCACACCAGGGCTCAGCCAGGAATCCTAGGTGTGCACGGAGAACTGCCTTCTTCTAACCACATCTTGCACAGTCTTACTGTTCACTCTCTGCCTAATTGGCCATCCTGAAGCCACTTTCTGTGGTAATGCAGTCCTGAACTCCAGGCTTTTCAGTAGGGTCTGCAAGGCCTTCCAGCCCTTTTCCTGGGATTAGACACTGGCCCCTCTCCTCTTAGCCCCCTGGATGAGCCCCCTTACCTTGGACACATCACATGGAGCCACCATGCTGCTCACAGCTGAATGTGAGGACTGTACATGGTATATGTTCCTGCTGTCCCCACACACCCTTATAGGCTCAAACAAACTCTCCCAAACAGAAACTCTGCATCAGGACTAAAATCTATAACCCTTTATCATCAACAGGCCTTAAACCTTGCTTTGGGACCCTCCCTTTCCACTGGCACTAACAGTGAGGAGATATCAGAACTCGGGGCTAGGCTGTCCCAGTGATTGCCATCAGGCCATATGAGGTCTTACTCTCCTGGTCTCATTACCATGATGACAAGGTTCAGTGAGGCAACAGGGGTCGGGCTGGGAATTCAGCCCTCCCCATCCTCACTCCAGGCCATCTGCCCCTCATTCCCACTCAATTCTGCCCTCAGTACCTGGTAATTGTAAATGAAACAGGATGCCAATTGTGATCAAGCAGGGGAGGAAGACAACAGAGAAGATACAGCTGGTGGTTGTGGCTTTGGATTGGGTTGTGGCTGGGACCACAGTTGGTGGGGCTGCAATGGAATGAAACACAAGAGTGAAAGCTCTTGTCCAAACCTCCTCAGCACCTGCTGCCCCAGGTAATCCTACCACGCAGACATTTTCTACCCCTCTATGTGTGGCAGCCACTATGATAGATTCTAGGTTTGGAAGGAAAAGAGGAGATGGGCCTGTGTTCCTGGGGCTCGTACAGCCAATGAGGGAAGTTAGAATATGAGCAGTCACTGTGCTGTGACAGAGGTGACACACGAGGAGGGAAGGGGGTAGAGAAGTCCTCTCAGGAGCTGACAATTGAGGTGGTATGGAAGGATTTATAGAAATAGACCAGGTGAGATGGGAAAGAAACGTGATGCTAAGAAGAGAAACAGTACAAAGAAACGGTTTGGACACAGAATGATGCCCTCATATTTGGGGTCAGTAAGAAATCCACAGTGAGTGGTCCAAAGTCATGTACAGTGAGGAAGAGATGTCAGGAGGTGAGAAGGAAAAGGAAGGATGGTAGGACATAGTCATGGCCATTATTTGCCCAAGAAGAATCCACAGTGGATGGATCACTCTCAAACACACACACACACACACACACACACACACACACACACACACACTTGGTAAGTCAATCTCATCAAAAGAGAACTACCATGTCATCCCTCTCCTCTCGCTAACCTGTTGTTGGCAGCTCTTCCTTCCAGTATACCAAGAATTCATCACGCCATTCCTTGCAGACGCTCACTGGGATACTGGTGGAGGTCATGGTCAAATCCTTGTCATGCTCCCACTTCTCTTTCATCCGTTCGCCTCCAGGATGATCGACTGTATACTTTCTGTTCTCCAAGTCAAAGAGGAGGAATCTCTGTCCATCGAAACCAAACTCCCAGGACCCACTGATGGATCCATTGGCTTCCCACGGACACATGAACCTGCCCTGCAGGGAGAAAAAATCTGCAGCCCATCATGAAAAAGACATCAGCCTCTGCTCTTCACAGATCCTTTGACCCTACCTGGTATCCAGCCCTCTGCTGTGCTCCAAATTCTTGGTCCTCCCCTCTCCTCTGTGTCATGGCCCTCTTGGGTGGCAGCAACATCTAATATTTACATAAACACAAAGCTCCCTAACCCTCCATCTGTTCTACTTCTGCCCTGAGCCTTTCAAACTTACCTATGGTTGTAATAATCTCTGGTTTAATGTCAGGCAGTGCCTTTTTGAGCTCTTCCGTCAGGTCTTTCAGAGTTTCTGTCTGTGTTTTCCAGGCACCTGTGGCATTCACCTTCATCCCCAGAGGACCGATGGGTTCAGCCATCTTGCTACTACAGGTATAAATAAGAAATGTGTTTCCATTGACCTGGCCTTGAACCTCACACCATGGTTGTCTATTAGGAGTGATGGTGAAGTTGTAGCAAAGAGAGGGAGCATCTGTGAAGGAAAAACACAGGTGATGGTTGGGGTTGGAAAAAAAGGACCCATAAGCATCTCTCCCCCATCTCTGTGATGGCAAGAGAATCCCAACTGATGGCTGGACTGGCAGAGCAAGGATTGACCCTGCATGGCGCCTCCCTTCACCAGTTGAAGGCCAGCACCCCTCCCTTGCTTGAGGAGTTCCAGGAGGCCTCTGCTTGGTAAGAAGCCACACATTCCCAGATATGTCCCTTCTGCCCACCAGGCCAATACCCACCATCAGTCAGCCCATAACCATTGCAGGGACAGGCCAGGCTGGATAGGGGGGAAAAATAGTCTAGGTGGCAGAGGATTGTCACAAACTAGCCTGTACCCTGCAGGGAGAAGGTAGATTGTCAGGGGGCTACTCTTGAAGAAGCTGGATGACAGTGGGTGCAGGGTGAGGACAGGACCCACCATTGGAGAAGGAAGAGTTGACATGTGTCACGGAATTTAGCACGGCCCCTGGGAGATGGTGCTAACCTGCTATCAGGATGGGTTTTGGGACTTTGGGAAAAGGAATGGCTACACTGTATGGCATAAAATAGCAGGAACTTCCTAGGCAGACAGTACAGGGAGGGATTAAAAGGCTCCAAGAAACACATATGTCAGAATGGATATAGTATGAAAAGCTAGGACGAAAAAACAGAAACGGTTCACAAACTATGCTCCATGGGAAGGCCTGGAGGACCCTCTGTTTATCAAACTTATAAAGAATGCATGATGATGATGGGGTTCAAGTCAGCCCCCCCCCCAAAACGTGCCACTTCGGCGTATCAAATATTTCTAGTTAAAGTTACTTAAGAAACGGCAGTACACTGTGACCTGCCTTTGTCCCCCTGAAAACAGGAAAGAAACTTCCCATGTGAAAGATACCCTCCCTGTCCAGGAGGTAGACAGACATCTTTAGCAACACAAATTGGGAAGTGAGAAGCCTGTATAAATAAACCTTCTTATTTCCTTTTTTTTTTTTTAAGATTTTTTCTTTATTGGGAAAGGGGAACAGGACTTTATTTGGTAACTGTGTACTTCCAGGCCTTTTTTCCAAGTAAGTTGTAGTCCTTTCAATATTAGTTGTGAAGGGCACAGCTCAGCTCCAGGTCCAGTTGCCATTTCTAGTTGCTGGGGGCACAGCCCACCATCCTTTGCCCGTGTGGGAATCGAACTGGCAGCCTTCGGAGTTAGGAGCATGGAGCTCTAACGGCCTGAGCCACAGAGCCAACCCTGAAACCTTCTTATTTCTTAACTAATTTACTATTCCAAAGCGAAACTCCTGTTTCAATTTTTCAAAAATTTGTTTCTTTGTCTAAAAGGTATAAAAGCTGCCTACTTCCCTCAATTCAGAGAGTCTTATATTTCTATGGGTCTGAAGAAAGAAGTGATTTTTCAGTCATGGAAATGACCACGGTCACAGGGAACAAATGAGATGCAGAAGCAGCTGGCCCTGATCTTAACACCAAATATGTTGCACCTGCATGACACTCAGGTCACACCTATGGCTTCATGCTGTGTCAAAGGCCCCCTTGGACCAAGGAATCCAGTCTACAGAAAGGAGGGGGGGCAGTGGCCCAACTGAGTGGGGCCCACACCCTCTCACATTCACTCCACCCAGAAGCCACAGGCAGGACACGGCAGGTTTATGGCTTTTGACACACAGAGGAGGCTCCCTGAGAGATAATTCCCTAGGGAACAGGGGCACCCATATCTGGGACACCCTGTATACCCTAAATATGGGGTCAGCAGTATAGGAAAGTATAATTCTGGACCCCAATTCTTTTGCATGTTGTCTGGCTGCTTCTGCCCCACAGAGGTGAGGTGTGTAGCACACACAGAGACAGGCACTAACTGGCCTGGAAAGATCACAACATTCACTATCTGCCTGTGCTTTGCTGCTGTGTAATGAATGAGCCTCACATGCTGCTGCTTCCTCAGCAGGTAGAAAATATGGGCTTGGGACCTAAGGGTGGAGTGAGATGCCTTTCCTTACCGTGATGCCCAAGGCCACACTTTGGGAAAGTGTGCTTCCTGTCCCTCCTACTCTAGGTTCCCTGGGCCAGGTGCAGAGGCTTTTACTGAGGTGAGTCCTCAGGAAAGGGGGATGAGGGGCCACTTGGTGGAGGAAGTGGTTAGGGTCACTTCAGAGATGGGAACGTCTTGGAGGCCCTGAAGTTCTTGGGACTCCCAAAGAATTGGGAATAAAGCCAGTATGGACTGGGGTGGGGAGGAGTGATTGGTGAGGGGAAGTGGCAGGGGAAGTGAATGCCTGGGGCTGCCGGTTAGGTGATCTGCTGGCAGAGCTGCTGGAAAGTTCAAGGGTTGAGAGCAGTGGGGTGACTGAGGGCTTGCGTGGGGAAGTCGAGTGTGCACATGTGGTTTTCCTGCGGTAGCCACCCTGGGGGAAGGGCCCTTTGAGACGCCTGGGGACCTGAGGCGAGACTGTGGCTCCCAGTTCCCCAGAAGCGGGCTGGAGACTGACGCCTGGAGTTGGGGGTAGGGAGGGAAGGGGTTGCTGCACAAGAATTTACCGCGGCACCTTCTCTTTCTCCTTCCCTACCCTCCCGCCCCCCCACCCCGCACTTTGGCCCAGAATTAGGTTTTCGCCCAAGTCGCCTCAGTTTTAATCCTTTCGTTGCCTGGAAGGCGACAAACAGCCCCGGATGCCTCCCAGGCAGAAACTAGCCGGTAGAGAGGAAGGCGACGCCACCTGGAGTGAAGGTTGACAAATCCCAATGGGCTCGGGGTCTCCGTCCGGGGTCTCAATGCTCCCCAGCCCGCCCCGCCCCTGCCTCCCCCCTCCGCCCCTCCCCCACACCCCCACAGCCCGTACCTTCTCCCCTTCACACGCCCATAGGTTCCATCCCTAACTCACCCCCGCTGGCCGCCAAGGGACGCTCCGCTGCCCAGGGACACTCGCGCAGCAGTAGGACCAGGAAAACAAGACAAGACTTGGAGCCCGCAGATCGCACCATGGCGACAAGCAGTCAAGAAGGCGGATCTCAAGTGGCGGAGAGGCGTGTCTGCAGAGAGATCCAGGAAAGAGTTTCCTCCTACCGCCGTTTCTCGCGGGCTGGTTGTCGCTCTGCTGGCGCGAGGAGAGACAACTACAGGAGGTGACTTGAACGGGAAAGCATTGCCGGCGAATGGCCGGCGGAGGACGACAGATCAAGATAAAAATCACGGGAAAATTCGCTTACGCAAGCGACCCGCCGCCTGGTGGGGAGCTTGCCCGACAGATGCAGGCTATTGGGCGGCAGGGGGCGGCCACGCCCCGCAATACGTCCCCTTTGACTTCTGTTATCTGCGGTAAGACCTCAACCGCGGAAACAGCACCTGATCACCTCCTCAGCCCACTCCCCTGCCACCACCTAAGCATGAAGCCGCTTCTGGAAAGCGTCTGGCATCGGAGAAGTCAGGACAGGGGGTGGTCCTGCAGGGTCTCAACCCACAGTCACCTACAAACAATCCCTTCGCCCTACACTGCTCAAACATGAGGTCTGACAAGTTAGCGAACTTGTACCGCTGTTGCTAACCTTTTTTGTTATCAGAGGGATTATTCATTATGAATTTGTACCAACTAGATAAGCAGTTAACCAAGTTTACTATGTGGAAGTGCTGAAAAGGCTGCAAGAAAAAGTTAGTTGACCTAAACTTTTCGCCAACAATTGATGGCTCTTGCATCACGACAATGCACCAGCTCACACGGCACTGTCTGTGAGGGAGTTTTTAGCCAGTAAACAAATAACTGTATTGGCACACCCTCCCTACTCACCATATCGGGCCCCCAATGACTTCTTTCTTTACCTGAAGATAAAGGAAATATTGAAAGGAAGACATTTTGATGACATTCAGGACATCAAGGGTGATATGACAGCTCTGATGGCAATTCCAGAAAGACCCAAAATTGCTTTGAAGGGTGGACTAGGCGCTGGCGTTGGTGCATAGCTTCCCAAGGGGAGTACTTGGAAGGTGACAGTAGTGATATTCAGCAATGAGCTATGTAGCACTTTTTCTAGGGTGAGTTTGTGATCTTAATTGTCTGATCTCGTGCTTTCCCACTTAAAAGCTCCATCATCTCCACTGCCCTCCATCCTCGAACTTCCCAGCATGCTCTGCCAGCAGATCACCTGACCTGCAGCCCCTGGCGCTCACTTCACCAGACACATCTCACTTGCGTTCAAGACTCAAGACTCCCCACTCCAGCTCACCATGTTTTATTACCCATTTCTTTGCAGTTCAAATATGCCAGTGCCTCCAACAGTTTTCCATCTTTGAAAAGACCTAATCACTTCCTCCACCAAGTGGCACCTTATCCCTCTTGCCTGACACACCCCAGAAAAAGCCTCTGCACCTGGCGCAGGGAACCTAGAGTGGGAGGGACAGGAAGCACTTTTTTTCAAATTATGAGCCTGGGAATGATGGTAAGGAAGGGCACTCTCACTCTACCCTTTGGCCCAAACCCACCTTTTCTACTCACTGAGGAGGCAGCAGCACATAAAGGTCATAGATTTAGGCAGGAGGCTGTGAACCTTTTCTACAAAGGGCGGATAGTGAATGCTATCATCTTTGCAGTCCACTCAGCATCTGCCTCTGTATGCACTGCACACCTTCACCTTCCAATACGAAAGAGGCAAAGACAACACACGAACGAATAGGGAAACCAGATTTGTACACTTTCCTAGACTGCAGACCCTAGATTTAGGGCATATAGGGTGTTCCAGATATAGGAGCCCCTGACCCCTAGGAAATCAGCTCCCAAGGAGCCTCCTCTGTTTGTTGAAGAACCAGAAACACATCCTATCCTTCCCATGGCTTCTAGGTGGAGTGAATGTCACAGGTATGGGCCACTGCACCATCCTTTCCATAGGCTGGATTCCTTGGCACAAGTTGGCCTTTGAGACACTGCATGAAGCCATAGGTGTGACCTGAGGGTCGTGCTGGTGCAACATTTCTGGTGTCAAGATCAGGGCCACCTGCTTCTGCATCTTATTTCTTCCCGTGACCCTGCTCATTTCAGTGGCCAAAGAATCACTTCTATCTTATGGTCACTGGGCCTTTCTGTCCTAATTACACTCATGATGGGGACCTCTGGTTTCTCATAACCAGAGGCCTCATCTCTACTAGGCCCAGTACTTTACCAGGAGCCTCTATAAATGTGTGGATGTCCCTGCTGGAAGTGGCATGGCCTTGCTTCCCAACTCTAGGGGTCTGTGCTGTGATTCTCCAGTAGGAATGCCATCAAGTCCCCATAGCAACCTTGTCCTACTACAGCTACCTCTAGTACCATAGGGCTGCTGGGTCTTATGGCCCAAGAACAAAGTCCAGCCACAGTATTGTCTATGACTTCAACAGCAGGGTTGAGTCATTACAACAGAGATCTTTGGTCTGTAAAGTCTGGAGTATTTAATATATACCCATTTATAGAAGGTCTTTGGACCAGCCTGGCAATTAAATACTGATAGGAAAGGGATCGCATCCCTGCATCTTTACAGAGGTTTAGGGAAGGCCAGAAGGAATCACAGCACTTGCTGTCACATTGAAGGGTCCTTCCTCATTGCAACCTGGCATCTCCTTCTAGTGAGGGGCTCCAGATCCAATGAGTGGCTCAGTTCTGGAAACTGGACAAAGGATCCAGTCTTCTTGTTGGGAGGCTGCTTTACCTCCTAGTCATTCATCCTTGTGCTTTATCTTTGTTGTTATTATTTAAATCCAGGGGTCTCTCTGTTGGCTGTCCATCCATTTTGCCTCTTCTGTCACAGCAGCAGTGGTGACTGGATGTACTGTAATCCTTGCTTCCCTTATTAGTTGTATTAGCCCAAAGGAGACAGGCTGTCTCCTTTCTTTGTTCCAACCCCAAGATGTGCCCCAGTGGCTGCCACAAGTAGAGGGGTAGAAACTGTCTGCATTTTATGATTATGTGGGGCCACAGGATTGAGGAAGCATCTCCTTATATTTAGTGTCTGGACAAGGCTGTCACCCTTGGTGTTTCCAATGCAGCCCCACCAACCACGTCCTCAGCCACAGCCCCATTTACCACAGCCCAAGTCACAGCACCATCCAAGGCTACGACCATCACACCCATGGCCTGGATCGTCCCTCTGATCCTCACCTGCTCAATCAAAATTGGCATCCTAGGTGAGCCTTTTACAGTAACAGATACTGAGGGCACAAATGAGTGGGAATGAGGGGCAGAGGGCCTAGAGTGAGGATGGGGAAGGGTGAATTCCCAGCCTGACCTCTTCCCCCTCACTGAACCTCTCATCATGGAAATGAGACAGGGGAATGAGACCTCATATCGCCTATAGCAATTATTGGGACAGCTCAGCCCTGAGTTGTGTTATTTCCTCACTGTTAGTGCCAGTGGGAAAGGGAGGAGCTTGTTGATGATAAAGAGATTCAGGAATTTCAGTCCTGAATCAGATTCTCTGGGAGAGTCTGTTTGGGTTCAGTGTGGGTGGTGTGGGGACAGCAGGGACACATGGCGTGGGCAGCACTCACATTCGGGTGAGAGCAGCATGGTGGCTCCATGTGATGTGTCCAAGGTAAGGGGGCTCATCCAGGGGTCTAAGAGGAGAGGGACCAGGGTCTCATCCCAGGAAAAGGAAGGGAAGGCCTTTCAGATCCAACTAAGACGGGTAGAGTTCAGGGCTGTGTCCCCACAGAAAGTGGCTTCGGGGACAGCAGATAAGGCAGAAGGCAAAGAGTAGGGCCTTGCAGGATGAGGTTAGAAGGAAGGCAGTTCTCCGTGTACACCTGGGATTCCTGGCTGAGCCCTGCGCAATCACCTGACAGCCAGCCTCCTGCAGACTCAGATCCTGAGCCCCTGAGGGCCCCTGCCTTGAGCAGAGGTGACTGAGGAGATAGGTGGGGCTGAGCTGCTGTTTCTCACAGCTGACCCTGACCTGGGTGGATGGGGCAGGGCTGGGACTGTCATACTGAGAGCTCTGTGTACTTTAGCTAAGAGGCTGGTAGGGAAGGGAAAAGAAGGATGCTTGTCTGTTACCCTCCCCAGGCTAGAGGTGTCAGGATACAGGGCCTCCTCTCCATCAAACTTCCCACCAGGTCTTAGGCTCTCCCATCACAGGCAGAATCAGTCATTTATGTTAGTGACGTATTTCTCTCAGTCACCTCTGCTCAAGGCAGGGGCCCCTCAGTGGCTCAGGACCTGAGTGAGGGGAGCAGATGATTCATTACTCGCTTTAGTCCAGAGCCCAAAAGCTCTATAGCAGGGACTGGAGCTGACTCTCTATGCGCAAAGGGAGGTAAAGGTTGCTACAGGCTGCTGGTCCCAGGGCAGGGGTGGCAGGTGCAGGGTAATACATGACTTTGTGAGTGGAGGGCTCAAGATGGGGAGTGATTGGGGTGCGGTAGCCCCAGGAGAACCGACCCTGGATATCCTCAGCCACTAGTACCATCACTTGTTCTTTTCTGCAGGCTGACGATGCTACCAGGAAGCCCAGGATAGTGGGTCTATCTCAGCGATTCCACCTTTGGTTGGAGGCCTTTGGATGACCTGCTGTTCATTTTCAGACCACGGTGATAGAGCAGATGCAACATTTCATGTCTTTTATTGCATTTGCTGATTATCCTATTCAGTGCTTTTTTAAAAAAAAAACACATTAAGTCACATTTTGTTGGTACTAAGGGATGAAATTGTTACATTTAAACTGTAATTGCTTGAATAAGAAATCTCAACAAAAACGACATTTTCTGTCTTCTCCTTTCTGGAGAATCAGATGCATCTCTGCTTCCTGACTGGTTCTTACAAATGATATCGCCAAAAAATATCATGTGAGGTTATAGAAACTCAGGAGATCTGTCTGTGTCCTAGAACAATCTTATTGTAGTCAAACACAGGAACATTATATTTATGATTGTTTCCTTTAGTGACTTATTTCGCTATAAAGATATGTAAGTAAATACCTTTATATTAGAAAAACTTTAATTACTTTGGAGTTTTGTTTTATAATGCAGTAAACAATTCAGGGCATTTCACTATTCCTCCATGGTATGGGGTAAATATTACCAGTGATTCTGCTAGGTTTCTTGTGGAAACAGATTTTAAGGATCACTCTTAACTTTATAGGTATCCTGTGTCAGTCTCAAACATTATTCTGATACTCTGGATGCAAACAAATACCCTGGGACTTAAGCAATGACAATTTTTCTGATTTCGCCCCATTCCCCCACCCCAGCAGTGACTTTCCCGTGAAGCCCTCCCCCACACACTCCCCTTTTCAGTGAGAAGAAAATATTCACCACAGAATCATCTCTACTTCTCAAAGTTGTTTTATTTCCCCATGGACAAAGGGTCAGTATTCAGAATATAGTATAATGAACTCCTACAAATAAATAAGGATGTCTAATACTCCTCAAGTTAGGCAAATACTTTCTGCTCTTCACCGATGGTGAACACACTTGTGGAAAGACTGAATGTGTCCCACGTCATCAAGATAAAGCAAAAGAACAATGGGATGCCCTGATACGCCCATCACACTGACAAAATGTCAGTATCTCTGTAAGAAGTGGTGCCCAGGAGATGGAAAACAGGAGTCCTCTGACATTGTTAGTAGCAGTGAGAATTGAATCATGTCTATCTCACCTCATCCCGACAGGGGATGAGGGTTTAGCCTACAGAAGTGCCAGTGTTGGTCCCAGGCTGGTAAGCATGGGTCAAAAACATGTAGATATTAGGGTGTTTGTTTTAGTTAGTGTCACAGCAAAAAAATGAACAATAAGATATCTTACTGAAGAACAATATCTTTTCAGTGTTGTTAAAAGATTTCTGTTTCTCCCTACTTCAGGCAAAGTAATCCCAACTATTTAAAAAGAAACAACCAAAATGCCCAACAAAAAACTTTTAAACCTTTCCCATATATATTTTTAGGACTACTGGTTAATATACAATTACAGTGTCCACATAATCTAAATTCACATACATTTAAAAATTAAACAGATCACTAAAATGGGCTAATAAAAACCATAACCCACATCTTCAGCACATCAAGGAAATGAAAAATACCTAAATCCATCAGCTCTTTGACCCTAAAGGACATTATCAGAACAACTGTTAAAACTTGAATGGGGTCTGAGGATTACACAGCAGTCAAGTGATGTGAAATCTATCTTTGAGATTACATTCTGGTGATTTGGGAGTGTTCAGTTTGTGGGAGATACATACTAAAGTACATGGCATCAGAGGACATCACAACAAATGGGGGATATGAGTGTGACAGCACTGTCATAAGGTTCAGGAAAAGAAGTACTCTGTACAGTACTCACAACTTCTGTATCAGTTTACAAATTTTTCAAAAGTTTTTATAGTTATTAAAAGAATTTAAGAAAAACATAATTTTCAGAATTTCGTGTTAGAAGTAAAATAGCTCAACAAATGCAATACGGACCCTGATGCTTCATCATAGGCCGGTCCTTCCCCTTGTTCCCGTCTCACCCTTCTGTGCTCCAGCCTTCGTCAGCTTCTCCCTCCTCTACCTCATCAGCATGGCAGCCCAGGCCTGGAATGGGAGGTGTGCAAACTCCCTGTTATATGTCCTGCCCATCACTGTGATGCAGGAGCTTCCAGGTAACCAAGTCAGAGAAGAGGGCTTAGCAGCTCTGAGGTAGCTAGAACCTCTAAGCCGAGTGTGTGTGTGTGAGTGTGTGTGTGTGTGTGTGTGTGTGTGTGTGTGTGTGTGTGTGTTCCTACTGGCTTTCCTGCCTGAAACTCATGACTGCCAGGGATTTCCCACATAGCCTCCCTCTCCGTCCCACGTCACCTCATGAAATCTCTTCTTCTCCAATACTCTAAGGTCAGGTCACTAGCCAATCTGCTGGTCCATGCCATCATGTCTCTAAGCTTCTGTTCTGGAACATTCCTCCGTCGAGTATCTGGTTACCACTGAACTATAGCCTATCGGCCATGAAAACTGGGCACAAATATCACCACCGGTTGTCTTCCTTTCCCACCTGTTTGACTCAGGGTTCTCCAGAGAGACAGATCACCATGATGTAGGTAGATAGACACATAGGTGCTTAGATAGATATAGATTTGATTGATTGATTGATTGATTGATTGATTGATTATAAATTTGGCTCACGTGATTATGGAGGCTGTCAAGTCTAAAACCTGCAGTGCAGGCCGGCATCCTGGAGCCCAGGAGAGCCAGCGGTGCACGTGAAGTGTGAAGACAGTCTGCTGGAGAATTCCCTCTTCTGTAGGTGGTCAGTTTTACTGTTCTCTTCAGGCCTTCGACTGATTTGACAAGGCCTACCAGCAGGATGGGGGCAATCTTTTTACTCAAATCTCACCCATTTATGACACGTCCACAGGCTAAATTAATCATCTCCTCTCCCCCACCCCGTGTCCCAACACCCAGGTCCACAGTAAGGATATCACACCTGGTGAGAGGTGCTTGTACAGTGGTGTGCTCCACCGGTCATGTGGTCATTGGAAATACAATGTGTCCCTTTGTCACTTTTGTAAACAGAGTCTAATACATGCTGTTGCTCAATCATCTGTCATGAATTGAATTACATTGGGGAAGCTGAGGGAAGGTTCTCCTCATGTATGGGGCTCACTTATACCACAACCATCTGTGGCAAACCATCCCTGATTCCCGGGCTGTAACCCCACCTCCACTCAGTTTATCACTATGATCACTCTGGGCATCCCCAACATGTTGCCCCAATGGATCTTTGACTTGGTCCTTGGAAAGGCAGTGGGTATTTTGGGCAGAAATGAGATGGGAATTGGAGGCTGCTGGGGAGACCTTAGCCTGGGGTGAGGACTGGAGAACCCAAGTCCCACTGAGCCTCCAGCCAATGGGCCTTTTCTCCATTGAATGAACGAAGTACACTAAGAACTAACTCCTCTTCCACACATTTTCCATGTGAAGATGATCAGCTCAAGTGACAGTATTGATAATGTATAAAGATAAAATTTGTATGATAATAACAGCACAAAGAGGGGGAGAGTGACAAAGTTATATTGGAAGAAAATTGGTATGAATCTGAACTAGATTATTTAAGGTTAAGAGGCTACTGGTAATCTCCCAGGCAACTAGTTAAGAAAAAGATTCAAAATAATACAGAAAAAGAAACAAGGAAGTAGAAAAAGTTATGACGGAAGTGGTTAATTGTGTCTAAGACCTGTGAGATATGAAGGATGAGGGAAGTGGAATTGGCCGAGGACAAACTTCAGATCACTACGCACATTTGGATACGAAGTTCTGAAGAGCAAGGCCCAAAACAGAAATGAACAAAAGTTTAATTAATTACCTACAGAATGTAATTTATGAGATTCTTTAAGTGCTGGATTTAGTGTTTATAAAAGGTCATTCCATTTGACAGTACTGTGTAGGTTAGATAGTCTCACTTTGCAATTATCCCAAATATACAGAATGATTGCCATGAAATTGTAGTTTACCATAAATATATGATTTATAGGTAACCAAATAATTTTTGCTTCTGGATTTGTTTTTTATCGAGGCAAATATATAATGATTAAAAGTGGGTAAGAACAATAATCTTAAATTTCCAGGTTGATGAATTTTTCCTTATGTTTTAGCCAAATAATTTCAAGAAAAAAAATTCAAATATTCTTGCAAAATTTACAGCAAAAGTTGAATATAGTATCTCCTTTAAAAAGGTGACATGATATACATGTGGAGTCTCCAAATGACTTAGAGACAATTATATAATTGCTTAGAATCACTGGGCAAAGTGTCAGGAGCAAAACCCAGCCTAGCCCCGATGGGCATGGATGGACCCGCCTGCCCCACCGGGCAGCTGCCAAACCTCTGTGGTCAAGGCCTGGACAAGTCAGAGGGAGCAGGTCTCCACCCACTGCCCTCTAGCAACGTTCCCTCCCTGCTGCTCCTCCATTATGTCCTCCCTTTTCATATCGAACCTCCACGGTCACAGACACACGGGTCTTTCCCCATCACACATGTACCCCTCACTTCTCTCTGTCCCCCACACTGACTGTCCATCTCCATACCCTCTGCCCCAGCCATCCAGGAGGGCTCCAGTTTCTCCACAGGCGCCCTAACATCTGTTTCCTGTCCTGTGATGATCGCCATCTAGTGTGTGTGAAGTGGCATCTCTTTGTGGTTTTGATCTGCATTTGCCTGATGGCTGATGATAGGAGCATCTTTTCATGTGTTTATTGGCCATTTGTAGTCCTCTTGGGAGAAATGTTTGTTTTTAAATTGGATTATTTATCAGTATATTATTGAGTGTAATAGTTCTTTATATATTCTGGATACAAGTCCCTTGCCAGAGATATGATTGGAAAATATTTTCTCTCCTTCTATAAGTTGTGTTTTCACTTTCTTGAGGGTGTCTTTTGAAGTACAAATGTCCTAAGTTTTGGAGAAGTCAATTTATCTACTTTTTTCTGTCATTTGTGCTACTAGTGTATTTAAGAAGGTTTTGCCAAACAAGTTCACAAAGATTTACTCCTACCTTTTCTTTTTTTTTAGTATGTTTTCTTCTAATCTTTCATAGTTTTATTTCACATATATGAATATGTATAATCCATTTTGAGTTAACTTTTGTGTATAGTGTGAAGGATAGCAGAATATGCCACCCCCAAATATCTGCTTTCACACACTGATTATTTTGAGTTGTAGACATGTGAAAACAGCCAAGCAGGAGAAGACTTCTGTTTTAGCCTAAAGACAGTCCTCAAAAGGAACTCAGTTGTCATTCCCTCCCTGGGAGTTTCATCAACCAGGGAGGACTGACTCATCACAGGAGAAAAGTTGCCACAACACCCAGACAGACTTTGGCACACTTTCGTGTCATTTTCCCCTGAAAATGTGACCTAGCCGAACAATCAGCTCTCCTGCGTCTTTTGGAGAAAAATTAATATAAGACCCGGTATTATATTATATTATATTATATTATATTAATTATATTATATTATATTATATTATATTATATTATATTATATTATATTATATTATATTATATTATATTATATTATATTATATTATATTATATTATAATGTTATATAAGACCCGGTCACATATTATAGTAAAATAAGACCGGGTCTTATCTTAATTTTTGCCCCATAAGATGCATTAGAGCTGATTGTCCGGCTAGGTCTTAGTTTTGGGGAAACACGGTACTTCTCATCTATTCATCTAAAAGTCCATTTATCTTTACTAAAAATCATTTGCCCTCCTGTAAGAGGCCTACAACACCCCCACCTTTCGCCCCACCTTTCCCTATTAAGATATTTAATCCTGAATTCTAGAGTATCTCTCATCTGTATTAGAGGTATACGTGTTAATAAACTTCTGTTTGTGTTTCTCTTGTTAATCTGTCTTTTGTCACCTGGGTCAAAAGGGCGGAGAGAAAATCATTTTCCTCCCTTGTAGGTGTAAGGAGAGTGTTGAACATCATGGTTTGCGTGGGACTATCTTTACCACGTGTTCTTGATTTCTGAGTCGGTGTCTATCGGTTCATTTTTCTCCTCATTGATCACCTTTTCTTGCTTTTTAGCACGTCTAGAAATCTTTTGATTGGAGGCTTGAACATTGTGACTTGGTACATTGGTAAATGTGTGTAGCCCTTCAGCAGCAGGCTCAGGGAGCCAGAAAGAAGCAGGCTGAGTGCACAAGCCCCAGGGGTCCATGGGGGCCCAGCCTCCTTTAATCCTCACACTGACTCCTAGTGTCTAAAGCTGGTGTCCTGCCTTCCTCCTGCTCCTACTGGGAATGCAGCCTGACCTCGGCCTGCTGGGCTGGCCAGTGAAGCCCTTCTCAGTCTCCTTCCAGCAGCGGCTAAAGCCAGAGCCCTGTGCCCACAGCTCTGTGGACGGGATCCCCTTCCCTGGGACAGACCTGCACCCACCACGCCACTGCCCTGGCCCAGTCTAGGTGTAACACTCCCTGTGTCCCTGCTGCCACCACACCCCACACAGCACGAGACAGACTGAGCCCCGGTATTCTTTATGGCAACTGAAAGGTGGAATCATTTCCTACATGACAGTATGAGCACATTAAACCAAAAACAAAGAAACAAACAAACAAAAGAAAATAACCTCCCTAACTATTCTTTCTCTTAATTGAATAGAAAATGCCAGCTGCCACTCCAATTCCACCTGACACAGGGAAGCCTGACGGAAAGAGAGTCAGAGTAAAACTAACAGTCCTAACTGATTGTGAGTAAATCTCTTACGACTGCAAAGGTTTCAAAATGACCAAGTCAACACAGAGGCCTTTTCAAGGGCCATGGAGGGAGCTTGCACAGGTGACGGGTTCTGGAGTTAAGATCTTCAGCTTCTTGGTGAACCCATGACTGAGAAGAAGATAATATATTGTGTTGGAAGCCAGACTGTCACCAGGGGACTGTTTTTGCCATCAAGGTGTGATTTGACATTGTCACCTTCTCAAAGTCCAGAGAAGAAACATCAGGTAATGGAAGAGCTGTTATGACATTGGGAAAGTTGCTGCACTAAATCATGCTCTCCTCAGAGACCAAAGTATTTGTTCATCAAAAGTTGGTGCAAGTCCTGGCTTGTACTGGGACTAAACTGCATCCACGCCAGGCCTTCTAGATCTTGGCCCCTGCCCCACACAGGAGCAGGGACTCGGTTTGCCCCTCCCCTCGCAGCACTGTGGCGTTGCCTGTAAATACCTTGTCTCCCCAAGCACAGAGTACCCCCAGCCCTACAGTGGAGTATGGGGGCTCAGCACTAAGAAAGGGCATCATTTCCATGTAGAGATGGATCAGGGCATAGGTGAGACCAGGGCTCACCTCTCCCACGTCCTCACCAGACTACATCCTGCCCAACGGCCAGAGCAGCCTGTTTCTCACCTTCCATGGTACCTGATCTCTTGCTTACTTTAAAGATGATGACAATTAAGACTGAGCATATGACGATTGCTGGGAAAATCTATGCAATTAACTGGATGAGTGAAGACTATTGGGTATCTGAGACCTTTAATGATGGCACTGGAACAAAGGGAATGAGGAAAAACCTTGTAAAACGGAAAAGTACACCTTTCTCAGCACCTACTTCCCCCAGGCAGCACATGTCATCCAATCATCACTACATTTCCTGACTTACGATGTGACAGCCCACTATTAGATCCTGTGGTCTGAAGATGTACAGGAGTTGTGCCCTGTCCTCATGGAGCTCATATTTCTACTGAGGGAGACAGCAGTTGGTCATTTGATTATCACACAGTTGGACATGTTTATGTGGATAGACCTCTTTAAGGCTGATAGAACTAGAGGTGCTTAATTCTATCTGAGGAAGGGATGAAGGCTTCATAAGAAGTGACATTCGATCTGGTTGAATAACTGTAACAGACGAAGAAGAGGAGGCCTGGAAGCACAATAGTGCATAGAGATTTGGGGACCATCTAACAGTCCAGGGTGATGGACACTGGTTAATTGGAGAAGGGGACTCTTGTGCTGAGGCAGGTGGGATGGGAAAGGAGGATGCTGGGAAATCATATGGCAGTCACTGACTTTCCAAATAAAAAGTCCACCAGAAAATCAACCAGTCTATCTATACATTAAATTATCAAATTTACAGACATATTCATCTCACAGAGTTGGCATTAGACCTTCAAAGAGAGCTACGAGGTTGTCTACCTCCCTGATCAGATACCTGAGGGTTCCAACATTTTCTCCACATATTCTATGAATTCCCTAAACCAGTGAGACCTTAGGGAAGAGCTTAGGGAGAGCAATCTCCCACTGAGATCTTTCTGAAATACTCGGCCACTTCCTTATTATTCTCCTAGTCTTCTTTGATTTCTCTAACTCTAGGATCAATCACTGTCCAGTTCAAATTCTTTGTCAGAGAGGAGGGTGGTCTGTCCATTGAAGCTGGACTTCTAGGACTCACATGTGCATCCTTCTGCCTGACACTGACAGGACATCTTGGCCTGCAGGGCGGGAGGACCTGCCATCCCACACACAGACGTCATCCTCTCTCTTGAGCTCCACCATCTCCTAGTAGCTCAAGTGTGTCTCTGCACAGTTAGGGGCCTGTACTGTCTCCATGACTTGCCCTTTCTTGCCATCAGGTCCACTGTGTCTCTGAGGTGGGACCAGAGTTCAGTTCCTTTACACAAAGGCCCTGCACTGCCTGTGCCCCGCCCCTTCCCTCTCCTGCTGACTGTCTCCATCTCCCTTCACTTACCTTGGTCTTGTTTTCCCCCAGTTTGTTGACAGGCATGTTCCTCCTGAGCTCTCACCTCACTTCTCAGCGTTTGGGTCAATTCTGTCCACACTTCTCTCCCAGGAGACCCCAAGGTTTGACCTTGTTGCTGTCACTGTCATACTGAAGGAAAGGCTTTTGGATCCACTGAGCCCAGACTCCACACCAGGGCTGTCCACGTCTGTGCTGTGATTTGACAGTGAGGCTGAGGCAAAGAGAGTGAGCACCTGTGAGTGAAAGATGCAGGTGTGGCCCTGGGGACTCCCTCTGAATGGCCTGGCCGCTGAGAGGGGTCTGCATTTCATCCCCCACCACCTTCTGCATCCTTAATTCTGTCTCACCTTTAACTGTCTGAGGTAGTAAAGTCCTTTGATGTGACCATGGACCCCGGGTGCACATACTGTTACCAGGTGGATTCATCTGACAGTTGTTTTTAATGACATCTACCAAGGTTTGAGGTACAAAATTCAAGAAAGTGTCTGTCCCCCTGGGACTCATATTGTAGATAAACACACAGGACTTTCAACAGAAGTGAGGAAAGACCCCACAGGACACATGCCAAATTCATGATGGGTCCTGGGTATTCAGGAAAGGCTTCCTGGAAGAGGAGCTGGGACCTGGCAGGAGAGGGAGAGTTGTGACATGTGAGCACAGAACCACGCACAGTGCCTTAGGCTAGGGTTCCTGGTATACTGGGGTAAGTACCATCCTGGGATCCAGTTTAGCTATTTTTACAGAAACACAATTGCTTCCTAAGCAGACAACAACTGTTCTTCTACCCTGGGCCTTTCAAACTTACCAGTGGTTGTAGAAATCTCTGGTTTTATGTCAAGCAGTTGCTTTTTGAGCTGTTTCATAGGGTCTTTCAAAGTTTCTGTCTGTCTCTCCCAGGCCTTTGAGCCATTCTCCTTCCTCCCCAGAGCACCAAGGAGTTTGACCTCCTTCCTAACACAGTGATCCTAGAAATGTGTTTCCATCGATCTGGCCTTGAACTTCATACCATGGTTTCCATCAGGAATGACAGTGAAGTTACAGCAAAGATAGATTATTTCAGGTCAGGGCTGACTGTGCGAAAAAGGACCAAATGAACCCCTCCCCCATCTCTGTGACAGGAAGAAAATCCCCCCGATGGCAGGGCTGGCAGAGCAAGGACTGACCCTGTTCTTCCCCGACCTTCATCAGCTAAAGGCTAGTGCCCCTCCCGTGCTTGTGCAGGATCATGACGCCTCTGCCTGGCAAAAATAACACATCCCCGGATATGTGTCCTCTGTTCACCAGACCAACACACAGCATGAGTCAGCCCATGACCACTTTAGGGACATGCCAGGTGGCTATGGAGGAAAGGCCTAGATGCCAGAGGATTGTCAGAAATGAGCCCAGTGTCCTGTGGGGGAGATGGAGAGCACATAGGGAGCTACTCCTGGGGAAGGTATATCATGGTGGGCTGTGTGTGGTGGGGTAGGCAGGGGGGCGGGGGGCAGGGTGAGGACACTGATAGATCCTGAAGTTGGAGAAGGCATCACTGACAATCATGGGTCACAGGACTTAGCACAGCCCTGGGAGGTGGTGCTAACCTGATAAGATGGGTCTTGCAAGCTTGGAAAAAAGCATGGCTACACTTTATAAAATAGAAAAGGCAGAGTTCTGAGGCAGTAGGTGAAGGAAATGATCAAATGCCTCAGACAGGTGAATATGCCAGGGTGGCTATAATAGGAAAAAGCAGAAAAGTGTCCAGTCAACCATGCTCCATGGGAAAGCCTGAAGATAAACTCTTGTTTATCAAGCCTATGAGCAAGCATGGGTGAGAAAAGTGCCAGAATTCTCAAAAGGCTCAACGATGACCTTTGTTGAACATCAGGGTGGTGGTAGGAGTCAGTGTTCCCCAAAATGTGTTCTAGTTGTAATGAGGATGGAAAATGTCAAAATAATGGATGCCAGGTGGAAATGTTCTATGTCAGGAGCAAAGTAGGCATGATGGTCAAAATGATTAGAAATGGATATCACAGGAATGGTGGCAGCGAGGCGGACTTCTTAAGTTCTCCTCCGGAACTTACCACAAATTAAACATTTATAACCCATCAAAGGACTCTCTGCTTATCACAGAGAACAGCTAAGAGTTTCGTACTAGCATTACTTGAAGGTGGGCAATTTGGGTGAGCAGGGGAAGAGGGAAGGGAGTGGAGTGGTGACGCACATCCACAGCTGTGGAGATGCAGGGGATCCCAGGATGGAACAGAGACCACAAAAGCCAGGAGGTGGGTTCTTTCCCTGCATCCCACAGCTGATCTCTTCTATGGAGAGAGCAACATATCCAGCATTTGAGGCTGTAACCTCAGCTGAGACTTCCAGCAGGGCCATAGGTTGGACGTAAGCTCCATACCTGGGCCCCGCCCCCCCACTCTCCCAATCCTACCCCCACCTTTCCAGAGACTCAAGCTGGCCCCTGAACTGAGGAGTAGTGTCAGTTTACAGAGGAGCCATAGCGCTCAGGATCTGGGAAGACCCAGCTTACAGCTTTAACCCAGGGAAGAGGCTGGGAAGAGTGTGCCACTGCTGGGCTGGGAGAGAGAAGACCCCTCCATCCCCAGCCCCCACCCTTTCTGGCCTGCCTAGCGCAGGGCAATTACAACTGCAGAGACACACCCAGGGGTCAGCAGCAAGTGGGAGACGCAGCTCTGGACTTTCAGTGGCTCAGAAATCTCCCGCCGTCCACACACACACACACACACACACACACACACACGGAAGAAGTGCCCCAAGACTCAGGAGACCTGGGAACAGGGCTTCTTGTGTTGCTCTCAGTGCAGGCAAGAGCAGAAACTGCACTGACTTTGTAAAACCTACCATGCAGACCCCATAGCCCCACTCATCTAAAACTGCAGTCCCAGGGTAACTCTGGGCACCAGGTGACCGTGTCTGCCTGCACAATATGCAGAGGACTCTTGGGTACAGCAGAGGACAACCTGGAGATTACTTGGTGGGCTTAAGCCAAGACTAGCGCTGCTTTTTTGTTTTGATTTGGTCTCATATTTTTGATATTTTTGCCTGTACTGAGTGTGGGTTTTTGGTTGTTTTTACATGTGAATGTATTTGTTTTTTCTTTGGTGCTGTTGTTGTTGTTGTTCTGCTAGGTGATTTGCTTTGTTCTGAAATTGCCCTACCAGGGCCCAGCTCAAGAGGCACAAGATTCAACACACCCAGAGGTAAACTCCAGACCAAACCAGAGTACTACCGGGTTTGACCTACAAGTGACACACCCAGAGGGAATTCTGTACGGGCACAAGAGCCCATAGAGGCTAAGCCTCATCTAAGTGATCAACCCTCACCAACAGAACATCCTGCTATGGGCCGAGCCAAGTCTCACAGCTGGTCAGCCTAGGAGTCAAGCCCACCTATTCACAAGCCAAAAGCAATAAAAGATCAACTTTAACAGGACAATATACACAACACAAGAGTCACCTTTGGAGCACACGCAGAGGAGAAGAACAAAGTAGTGCAAGTCAAATACAAAGGACACATACTACATAAAATAACCCAGCAAAAAGGAAGAACCATAGGGGATCTACCTAATACATTGAAACAAATACAGAGTCAGCCAGAATGGGGAAACAAAGAAACATGTCCCAAATAAAAGAACAGAAGAAATCTCCGGAACTGGAACCAAATGAAACAGAGGTAACCAACCTATCAGAGACAGAGTTCAGAACACTGATGATAAGAATGTTTAAGGAGCTTAGAGACGACATAAAGAAGGAGAGAGAAATCATAATGAACAACCAGTTAGAACTAAAATAAACTAAAATAAAGAACACACTTGAAGGAATTACCAGCAGGTTAGATGAAGCAAAGGATCAAACAAACGACTTAGAAGACAAGTTAGCAGAGATCACCCAAAAGGAACAACAAAAATAAAAAAGAATAAAAAACAATGAAGATGGTTTAAGAGACCTCTGGGATAACATCAAGCGCAACAACATGCTTGATAGGAATACCAGAAGGTGAAGAGAGGGAGCAAGGGATCGACAACATATTTGAAGTAATAAAGTCCGAAAATTACCCTAACCTGGTGAAGGAAAATGGCATACAAGCCCAGGAAGTGTAGAGAGTTCCAACCAGGATAAACCCAAACAGGTCCACACCAAGATACATTATAGTTAAAATGGCAAAGGTTAAAGACAAAGAGAGAATCCTAAAAGCAGCAAGAGAAAGACAGTAGATTACATACAAGTAATCCTATCAGTCTATCAAATGACTTTTCTGCAGAAACATTGAAGGCCAGGAGGGAGTGGCAGGAGATACTCAAAATGATGGAAAACAAAGGCCTACAACCTAGATTGCTTTATCCAGCAAGGCTATCATTTAAAATTTAAGGAGAGATAAAGAGCTTCCCAGAAAAGAATGAGTTAAAGGAATTTATTACCATCAAGCCAGCATTTCAGGAAATATTAATAGGGCTTCTGTAAACAGAAGAAAGATGTAAACAATCTAACTACAAATTTTAAAAATGGCAATAACTATGTGCCTATCAATAATCACATTAAATGTAAATGGATTAAATGCTTCAATCAAGAGACATAGGGTGGCTGAGTGGACAAGGAAGCAAGAACCTTGTGTATGCTGTATACAAGAGACTTACCTCAGATCAAAAGACACACAGGCTGAAAGTGAAGGGTTGGAGTAAGATATTTCATGCAAATGGAAATGAGAAAAAAGCTGGAGTTGCAATACTTATTTCTGACAAAATAGACTTTAAAATGAAGAATATATTAAAAGACAAAGATGGGCACTGTATAATAATAAAGGGATCGATCCAACAAGAGGACATAACCCTAGTAAACATCTATGCACTCAACATAGGAGCACATAAATATATAAAACAGATATTGACTGACATACAGACAGAGCTCAATAGTAACACTATCATAGTAGGGGACTTCAACAAACCTCTGACAACAAGGGACAGGTCTTCCAGGCAGAAAATCAATATGGAAAAAATGGCCTTAAATGACACATTGGACCACTTGGATTTAATAGACATTTTCAGAGCATTTCACCCCAAAGTTGCAGAATACACGTTCTTCTCAAGCACACATAAACCATTTTCCAAGATAGACCACATATTAGGCCACAAAACAAGTCTTGATAAATTTAAGAAAATTGAAATCATACCAGTTGTATTCTCTGACAACAGTGCTATTAAATTAGAAATGAACTACAGGAAAAAAAACTGGAATACACACCAATTCATGGAGGCTGAATAATATGTTACTAAATAATGATTGGGTCAACCATGAGATTAAGGAAGAAATCAAAAGATATCTCGAGACAAACGAAAATGAAAACATGACGACCCAAAATCTATGGGATGCAGCGAAATCAGTCCTAACAGGGAAAATCATAGCATTGAAGGCCTACCTAAAGAAACATGAAAAATCACTAATCAACAGATTATCTTCACACTTAAGGGATCTGGAAAAAGAACAGCAAAATAAGCCCAAAGGGAGTACAAGGAAGGAGATAATAAAGATCAGAGCAGAAATAAATGAAATAGAAACCGGAAAAACAATACAAAAGATCAATGAATCCAAGAGTTGGTTTTTACAGAAGATAAACAAAATTGACAAACCTTTAGCAAGACTCATCAAAAAAAAAAGAGAGAACCCAAATTAATAAAATCAGAAATGAAAGTGACAACAGACACCATAGAATAGAAATACAAAAAAAAAAAAAATTTAAGAGCAACTATATGCCAACAAATTTGACAATCTGGAAGAAATGGACAATATTCTAGAAGTATACAACCTTCCAAGGCTACCTCAAGAAGAAACGGAAAACCTGAATAGACTGATAACCACCAGGGAAATTGAATCAGTAATCAACAATCTCCCAAAAAACAAAAGCCCTGGACCAGATGGCTTTACAACTGAATTTTACAAAACATTCAAAAAAGAATTATCACCTATTCTCCTGAAGCTCTTCCAAAAAATCCAGAAGGAGGGAAGGCTCCCAAACACTTTTTATGAGGCCATTATCACCCTGATCCCAAAATCAGACAAAGACACTACAAAAAAAGAAAACTACAGGCCAATATCTCTAATGAACATGATGCAAAAATCCTCAACAAAATATTAATGAACAGAATTCAGCAGTACATTAAAAAGATCATACACCATGATCCTGGTATGAAAGGTTGGTTCAACATCCGCAAATCAATTAATGTAATACACCGCATTAACAAAATGAAAAATAAAAATCACATGATCATATCAATAGACACAGAAAAAGCATTTGATAAAATCCAGCAGCCATTTATGATAAAAACCCTTAAGAAAGTGGGAATAGAGGGATCGTATCTCAACATAATAAAAGCCATATATGATAAGCCCAGAGCAAACATCATACTCAATGGGGAAAAGCTAAAAGCATTCCCCTTTAGATCAGGAACAAGGCAAGGTTGTCCATCTTCTCCACTTCTATTCAACATAGTGCTGGAAGTTCTAGTCACAGCAATCAGACAAGGAAAAGAAATAAAAGTCATCCAAATTGGTAAGGAGGAAGTAAAATTGTCATTATATGCTGATGACATGATACTATATAGAGAGAACACTAAAGATTCCACCAAGAAACTATTGGAGCTGATAAATGAATTTAGTAAAGTAGCAGGATACAAAATTAATATTCAGAAATCAGTTGCATTTGTATATACCAATAATAAAATATCAGAAGGAGAAATTAAGAAAATAATCCCATTTACAATTGCTTCAAAGACTATAAAATACCTGAGAATAAATTTAACCAAAGAAGTAAAAGCTCTGTACTCAGAAAATTATAAGACACTGAAGAGAGAAATTAAAGAAGATACAAATAGATGGAAACACATACCATGTTCATGGATAGGAAGAATTAATATCGTTAAAATGTCCATACTGCCGAAGGCAATATACATACTCAACGCAATTCCTATCAAACTACCAATGACGTTTTTCACAGAAATAGCACATATAATCCTAAAATTTATATGGAGCTATAAAAGACCTCGGATAGCTTTGGCAATCTTGAGAAACAAGAACAAAGTGGGAGGTATAACGATACCTAACATCAAATTATACTACAAGGCTACAGTAATCAAAACAGCATGGTACTGGCATAAAAACACACACATAAGTCAATGGAACAGAATAAAGTCCAGAAATAAATCCATGGCTATATGGTCATTTAATCTACGACAATGGAAGCAAGAATTTATGGTGGAGTAAAGACAGTCTATTCAATAAGTGCTGGTGGGAAACCTGGACAGACACATACAAAAAAATGAAGCTGGACCACCTCCTTACACCATATACAAGAATAAATTCAAAATGGATTAAAGACTTAAATGTAAGATCTGAAAGCATAACATTCCTAGAAGAAAATATAGGAAGAAACTTTATAGACAATACCCGGAGTAAGATTTTTACTGATCTATCCCCTTGGGCAAGGGAAGTAAGAGAAAAACTAAACATGTGGGATTACATCAAACTAAAAAGTGTTTTTACAGCAAAGGAAACCATCAATAAAACAAAAAGGGATCCTATTGAATGGGAAAAGATATTGGCCAATGATATATCTAATAAGGGGTTAATATCCCAAATTTATTAAAAAAACAAAAAACAAAAACAAAACAAAAAACTCACTAACTCATTCAACTCAACTCCAAAAAAACAAACAACCCAATTAAAAAATGGGCAGAGGACATGAAGAGACATTTTTCTAAAAAGGACATATAGATGGCAAACAGACATATGAAAAAATGCTCAACCTCACGAACCATTAGAAAAATGCAAGTAAAAACCACAATGAGATACCACCTAACCCCAGTCAAAATGGCTATCATCAATAAATCAACAAATAAGACGTGCTGGCGAAGATGTGGAGAAAAGGAACCCTTGTGCACTGTTGGTGGGATTGCAGATTGGTGCAGCCACTATGGAAAACAGTATGGAGATATCTCAAAAATATGAAAATGGAACTACCTTAGGATCCAGCAATTCCACTCCTAGGTATCCATCCGGAGAAATCCAAAACTCTAATTCAAAAAATATTTATGCATCCATATGTTTATTGCAGCACTATACACAATAGCCAAGACATGGAAACAACCGAAATGCCCATCAGTAGATGACTGGATTAAGAAACTGTGGTACATTTATACAATGGAGTATTACGCAGCCATAAAGAAGAAAGAAATCTTACCATTTGCAACAACATGGAAGGACCTAGAGAACATTATGTTAAGTGAAATAAGTCAGACAGAGAAAGACAAATACCATATGATCTCACTTATGTGTGGAATCTAAAGAAAAAAATAAATGAAGGAACTAATCAGAAACAGTCTCAGAGAGAAAGGCAAAACTGAGGGTTGCTAGATGGGCGGGGTGGGGGGAATAAGGGAGAAGGTGAGGGGATTAGAAAGCACAATCGGTAACCACAAGACTGCCACAGCGTTACAAAAGTCAATCTGGGGAATGTCATCACTAATATTATAAAGATTTTATAGGGTATCTGATGGACACTTGTCTCATTAGGGAGACCACCTCAGGGAAGATGTAGATGCCTGATCACTGCTCTGTACACCTGAAGCTGAAGCTGAACAATAATGAATGTCAACTACAATTTTATATATACATATATTTACAAGAAGCAGAGTACAGCATTAGGAATAGAGACAGTGGAAATGTAATGGCTGTGTGTGATGTCAGAGGGATAGTTGATGGGCGGAAGGGGGTTGTCACTGTGTGAGGGATATAAATGATAAATGTCTAACTATTACATTGTTTTGTGCACCTGAAACTAATAAAAAAATAAAACGAAAAAATGATTAGAAAAGTCAGAAATCCAGCCAGGGCCTCAACCACAGACAGCAGTAACTATGGCTCATAGACCAGGGTGACCGTACAGGCAAAAGGCATGAGCACCAACCTGGATACTTCCTGCCTGATTTAAGTATCAAACCAAAGACAAAATACAAGGTAATGATTAGGAGATAAAGCAGCCTCCCAAAAAGAAGACTAGATCCTTTGCCCAGTTTCCAGAACTGAGCCATGTCTCAGACCTGGAACCCATTTTAGAAGGAGATGGATGCCAGGTTCCAATGAGGAGGGACCCTCCAAAGTCACAGCAAGTGCAGTGATTCCTTCCGGCCTTCCCCAAAGACCCATGTGGACTTTGGTTGGGTAGGTGTACACAGGGAAGCAGAAATCCCCCAGTAGTTCATATGAAATCTAGTGTGTGAGTTGTCATCATCCCTGGGGGTCAGAAGCATCATCCTGACCCCCCTTTTCTTGAAGGGGAACCTGGGGGTGGAGCCACGTAGTAAACAGACACCTGACCCACATCATGCACAGTGAGGTATTATTGGTCCATAGATCCACACTGTGGTTATTTCACATTCCCCAGATTTGTAACCGTAATAGAAAAACTTGTTTTTCTTTTATTAATTAAATTTATTGGGGTGACAATGGTTAGTAAAATTACATAGGTTTCAAGTGTACATACTATAATACATCATCATATATCACATTGTGTGTTCATCAACCAGAATCAGTTCTTCTTCCATCACCATATATTTGACGCCCTTCATCTTCTTCTACCATCCCCTCCCCCGTAACCAATAAATTGTTGTCTGTATCTATGAGTGTTTCTCTCTTTGTTTGTCTTGTTCCTTTGTTGCTTTCAGTTTTGTACCCCACATGTGGGTGAAGTCAAACGCTTCTTAACTTTTCTCTCTGACTTATTTTGCTTAGCACAATAATCTCTCGATCCATCCATGGTGTTGCAAATGGAAGTATTTCATCTTTTCTTATAGCAGAGTAGTATTCCATTGTGTATATATACCACATCTTGTTTATCCAATCATCTACCAAAGGACGCTTTGGTTGTTTCCATGTCTTGGCCACTGTAAGTAATGCTGTAGTGAACAATCGGAGTAAATATATTTTTATGGATAAATGTTTTCAGATTTTTTGGGTAGTTGCCCACGAGAATAATTGCTGGGTCATATGGTAATTCTAGTCTTAATTTTTTGAGGAGTCTCCATACTGTTTTCCATAGCTGCTGTACCAATTTACATTCCCACTAACAGTGTATGAGGGTTCCTTTTTCTCCACAGCCTCTCCAAAGAAAATCTTTGTAATTAGTGAATCACTTGTGATCTGAGGGCTACCATAGTAGGGAAATTTAAGTACAATCATCTCCAACTGTCTTCCCTTTCTGTAAATGGAATGTTAAAATAGTATATTATCATTGATAAAACGACAGCCAAGTATGAATCTTAAAAGCCTAAAGGATGCCCGGGCATGATAATGTACCCTACAGTCATTTAATAACAGTGGTCTGAAGACTTTCTGTAAAAGGGTAGCTACTAAATATTTTAGGGTATGCAGGCCACAGGCTCTGCAACTACTCACCTCTGCTGCTGTCGCAGGAAAGAAGCCATAGACGATATATGAATGAATGAGTGTAGCTGGACCTGCCACTAGCGCCTAATGACCATGCAGAATCTATAACACTAGGAGTATCTGAGGTAGGAAAAGGTGCCATGTGGACTTCATGACATCTTAATTAAAGAATCACATCACAGACCCATAGGGTCAGAAGCAAGGCCATGCCCATTTCAGCAGGCACATCCACACCATTTAAAGAGCCGCTAGGTAAAGTGCTAGGGCCTGGTACAGATGAGGCGTCTGGCTATGAGATATCAGAGTGCCCACCATGAGCGTCATCAGGTTAGATAGGCCCGGTGGTCATAAGAAAGAAGTGATTTTTCATTCATTGAAATAATCAAGATCACGGGGAACAAATAAGGTGCAGAAGCAGGCCCTGATCTTGACACCAGAAATGTTATACCAGCAAGAGCCTCAGGTCACACCTATGGCTTCATTCAGTGTCTCAAAGGCCCCCTTGGACCAGGAATCCAGTCTTCAAAAGGAGAGGAGAAGTGGCCCATACCTGTGGGACCACATCATTTCACATTCACTCCACCCAGAAGTCACAGGCAGGACAGGGCTTGTTTCTGGATTTCAACACACAGAGGAGGCTCCCTGCTCAATGATTCCCTAGTGGGCACCCATATCTGGGACACCCTGTATACCCTAAATCTGGGGTCAGCAGTCTAGGAAAGTGTACATGTCTGGTTTCCCTATTTGTTTGCATGTTGTTTGGCTCTTTTGCACTGGAAGGAGGAGGTGTGCAGTGCATCCAGAGGCACTGAATGTCCTGCAAATCACAACACTCACTATCGCCCTTTGTAGAAAAGGTTTGCAGCCTCCTGCATAAATCTATCACCTTTATGTGCTGCTGCCTCCTAGGTAGATAGAAAAGGCGGGTTTGGGCCAAAGGGTAGAGTAAGAGTGCCCTTCAGTCATTCCCAAGGTCATACTTTGGGAAATTGTGCTTCCTCTCCCTCCTACTCTAGGTTCCCTGGGCCAGGTGCAGAGGCTTTTACTGAGGTGAGTCCTCAGGAAAGGGGGATGAGGTACCACTGGTGGAGGAAGTGATTAGGGTCACTTCACAGGTGGGAAGGTGTTAGAACACTGGAGTATTTGAACACCAACGAACTGGGGAATAAAACGGTGAGCTGGGGTGGGGAGCAGTGAGTGGTGAGGGGAAGTGGCTGATATGTGTCTGGTAAAGTGAACCCCTGGGGTTGCAGGTCAGGTGATCTGCTGGCAGAACCTGCTGGGAAGTTGAAGGGTGCAGGGCAGTGTGGATGATGGAGGGTTTGTGTGGGCAAGTCATTTGAGCAGAGTAGGCAAAGGGGTTGTTTGTGGGTGATTGTGGACTGAGACCCTGGGGGTGCCCCCATGTCCTGACTCCTCGGTTGCCAGTAGTTTGGGCTTCCATGTCCCCAGAAGTGGGGTGGTGGCAGGGAATCCAGTGTGGTGGCAGCCCAGGCGGTGGTGAAACTGTGTCAGAGTGCAGCACGAATCAGAGAGCAGGGAAGAGGCGGGGCGTGAGGAAGTCACCGGCTCCCAGAAAAACCTCCGCGAGCGGTCTTGGGGTAGGCCGGAATTGGTCTAAAGTTGGTCACTTTTGACTCTCTGTGCCAGAAGGGAGTGGTCACCCGCGCGAAGTGAGTTGCAACTGATGGAGGCGTGACCGGCGCCGTGCTCTGACCAATGTTTCCTTAGAAGTTCTGAGCGCGGCCCATCCCATCCCCTTTATTAGCCCGGATCGTTCGCCCCGCACTTTTTCGTCTAAGTGGCCTCCTGTGGAGCTCCGCGCCTGCAGAGCGACAACTGGCTCCGAAGAAAAGGCGGTGGGAGGAAAGGCTCCCTGGCACTTTTCCGCTGCCTGCGCTGACAGGCGATGGTGCGAACTGGTGGCTCTAAGGGTCTCGTGCCCCTGATCTTGCTTCTGCTGCGGGACTGCACCTGGGCAGCGCCCAGTCCCTGGAAGCGCGGCGGTGAGTTGGGAATGGAACATGCAGGGGGCGTTGCGGTGAGGGGGTAGGAGGGAGGCAGGAGAGGGGTGGGGGACATTAAGACGGGGGATGGGGATGCGGTGCCCACGGGAGTTCACCAACCTTCCCGCTGGCGCCGCCGTCCCCTCCTCAATCCTCTCCGAGGGCTCGTTTCAGGCTCGCGGGCTTACGGGGCCGGTTGTCGCCATCCCGGGAAGAAACGGGACCAAAACGAGGCGGCTTCGGAGGAAAAAGTGATGTTGGGCAAATTAGGGGGTGGGGAGGGAGCGCAACGGGGAGAAGAAGTAAAGGACAGAGGGCTCAGCAGGGCACTCTGCTGAAGCACCCACCCCCCAGCCCGCGCTTCTGGGAGTGGGAGCATGAGTCACGGACTCACGGTGTCAGCGCGGGCGTTTCCGCAGGGTCGCGTACAAGAATAAACATATGCCCCTACTGTGCACACACAGCTTTCCCACACAAACCCTTCATCATTCCCAGTGCCGTCCACCCTTGAACTGAGCGGGTTCTGCCCGCTGATCACCCAGCCTTGCAGCCGCAGGCTCTCCTTGCTGTCTACTCCCCTCAGGACTGCTCCCCAGAGAGCTGTCGTATTACCCAGTGCTATGGGGTTTGAGGAACTCCAGGGCTGCCAACACCTCCCACGGATGAAGTGACCCTAATCACTTCCTCCACCAAGTGGCCCCTCATCCCCCTTTCCTGAGGACTCACCTCAGCAAAAGCCTCTGCACCTGGCCCAGGGAACCTAGAGTAGGAGGGACAGGAAGCACACTTTCCCACAGTGTGGCCCTGGGCATCACGGTAAGGAAGGGCATCTCACTCTACCCTTAGGTCCCAAGCCCATATTTTCTACCTGCTGAGGAAGCAGCAGCATGTGAGGCTCATTCATTACACAGTAGCAAAGGGCAGGCAGATAGTGAATGTTGTGATCTTTCCAGGCCAGTTAGTGCCTGTGTGTGTGCTACACACCTCACCTCTGTGGGGCAGAAGCAGCCAGACAACATGCAAAATAATTGGGGTCCAGAATTATACTTTCCTATACTGCTGACCCCATATTTAGGGTATATAGGGTGTCCCAGATATGGGTGCCCCTGTCCCTTAGGGAATTATCTCTCAGGGAACCTCCTCTGTATGTCAAAAACCAGAAACCTGCCCTGTCCTGCCTGTGGCTTTGTGTAGAGTGACTGTGGGTCCTACAGTTATGGGCCACTGCCCCCCTCCTTTCTGTAGACTGGATTCCTTGGTCCAAGGGGGCCTTTGAGACACTGCATGAAGCCATAGGTGTGACCTGAGGGTCGTGCTGGTGCAACATTTCTGGTGTCAAGATCAGGGCCACCTGCTTCTGCATCTCATTTGTTCCCTGTGACCTTGATCAATTCAATGCCTCAAAAATGACTTTTGTTTTCATGACCACCGGGCCTATCTGATCTGATGACCCTCATGGTGGGCACTCTGATATCTCGTAGACAGACGCCTCATGTCTACCAGGCCCTAGTACTTTACCAAGAGGCTCTTTAAATGGTGTGGATGTCCCTGCTGCAAGGGCTTTGGCCTTGCTTCTGACCTATGGGTCTGTGATGTGATTCTCCCATTAAGATGCCATGAAGTCCACATAGCACCTTTTCCTACCTCAGATACTTCTAGTATCATAGATCCTGCATGGTCATTGGGCGCTAGTGGCAGGTCCAGCCACACTCATTCATTCGTGTATCATCTATGGCTTTTTTCTGATACAACAGCATAGGTGAGCAGTTATGGAGACCTACAGTCTGCAGACCTTAAAATATTTAGTAGCTAGCCTTTTACAGAAAGTCTTCAGGCCACACTGTTAGTAAATGGCAACTGGATAGGTATCATACCCCCATAACCATTAGGCTTTGAAGGTTCATACTCATGTCTGTCATTTTATCCAGGATAAAATACTGTTTCAACACTCTATTGACAAAAAGGGAAGATAGTTTGAGAAGATTGGACTTAAATTTCCCTTCTGTGGTAGCCCTCAGATCACAAGTGATTCACTAATTACAAAGATTTTCCATTCTTGTTACATACCTGAGGAATGTGAAATGACCACTGTGTGGATCTATGGACCAATAATAACACCTCTGTACACAGGACCTGGGACAGATTTTTGTTTGTTACCTGGCCCCACCCTAATGAAACCCTTAATGAAAAAGGGGGCCAGGTTGATGCTTCTGATCCCCAAGGATGTTGACAACTCACACACTGGGTCCTGTATGAATGTTGGGGTGTTTCTCCTTCCCCGTGCACACTTACCTGAGTCAAAGTCCACATGGCTCTTTGGGGAACGCTGGAGGGAATCACTGCAATTGCTGTGACTTTGGAGGGTCCCTCCTCATTGGAACCTGGCATCCATCTCCTGCTAGTAATGGGTTCCAGGTCTGAGACGTGGCTCAGTTCTGGAAACTAGGCAAAGGATCTAGTCTTCTTTTTGGGAGGCTGCTTTACCTCCTAATCATTTACCTTGTTTTTTTGTCTTTGGTTTGATCACTTAAATCAAGCTGGAAGTATGCAGGTTGGTGCTCATGCTTTTTGCCTGTACGGTCACCCTGGTCTATGATCCATAGTCACTGGTGTCTGTGGTTGAGGCCCTGGCTGGATTTCTGACCTTCTGATTTTGATCATCGTGCCTACTTTGCTCCTGACATAGAGCATTTCCACCTGGCATCCATTATTTCAACATTTTCCATCCCCATTACTACTAGAACCCATTTTGGGGAACACCAACTCCTACCACCATCCTGACCTTCAACAAAGGTCACCATTAAGTCTTTTGAGAATTCTGGGTCTCTTGTCACCCATGCATTTCTCATATGCTTGATAAATAAGAGTTTATCTTCAGGCTTTCCCATGGAGCATGGTTGACTGGACACTTTTCTGCCTTTTCCTACTATAGCCACCCTGGCATATTCACTTCTCTGAGCCATTTGATCCCTTCCTCCACCACCTGCCTCAGAGTTCTGCCTTTTCTAATTTACAAAGTGCAGCCACGCTTTTGGCCAGGCTTGCAGTACCCACCCTAGTAGCAGTTTAGCACCACCTCCCAGAGCTGTGCTAAATCCCATGACCCATGATTGTCAGTGATTCCTTCTCCACCTTTGGGATCTGTCCATGTCCTCTCCATACCCCACCATGACAGAGCTTCCCAGGAGCAGCTCCCCACATGCTTTCCCTCTCCCCACATGACACTGGGCTCATTTCTGACAATCCTCTGGCATCTAGGCCTTTCCTCCATAGCCACCTGGCACGTCCCTGCGGTGGTCATGGGCTGATTCGTGCTGGGTGTCAGCCTGGTAGACAGAGGGGACATATCCGGAGATGTGTGGTTTCTTGCCAAGCAGAGGCCTCCTGGTTCTCCTCAATCAAGGGAGGGGCACTAGCCTTTAGCTGTGAAGTTGGGGCCCGAACAGGGGTAGCTCTTGTTCTGCATGCCCTGCCTTTGGGGGTATTCTCTTGCTGTCACACAGATCATGGAGGGGTTGCCTTGGGACACTTATTTCCAACCCCATCCTGTGTTTTTCCTTCACAGAAGCTCACTCTCTTCACTATGATTTCAACATCACTACTAATAGACAACCATTGGGTAAAGGACAAGTGGATGAAAAGATTTTTCTTTATTATGACTGTGGGAGCAAAAAGGTTGTACCTATGAATCTCCTGAGAGAGGATGTTAATGCCACAAAAGTCTGGAATGAACAGACTGATACGCTGTGTCACATGGGGGACTTGCTCAAACAGCAACTGCCTGACATCAAACTGGAGAAATACCCAGACAGTGGTAAGTTGGAAAAGTCTAAACGCAGGAGAGAACAGATTGAGGGGTTTTCTGCATTTATTGTATTCATGCAAAAAAGAAAGTGGGTGTTGGTTCTTCCCAAGTAACCCAGCAAAAAAGTCAGGGAGACCAGGATCAGATAGAAGAGTCCAGGTGAGACAGACACCAGGTGGGGGCCGAGGACCTGTCAAGACCAGAGGCTGACCTCTTTCCCATGGGGCTGTGGGGTAGGTCCTCTCACCCTGCAGGTCAGGATGACGTGTGAGTGTAAAGCCAATGGACGCGCCAGTGCATCCTGGGAGTTCAGCTTCAATGGACAGAGATACCTTCTCTTTGACTCAGAGAACAGAAAGTATACAGCGGATCATCCTGAAGGCGAACAGATAAAAGAGAAGTGGAAGGATGACAAGGAATTGACGAATTCGTTCACAAAGATCTCAATGGGAGACTGCCAGGAATGGCTTCCAGTCTTGGTGCACTGGAAGAAACAGGGAGACACAACAGGTAAGAGAGAAAGCAGGAATGAAGTGGTTGTTCTCTTGAGATGAGATCGATCTACCCTTGTGTGAGTGTGTTGAGTATGTGTGTGTATGTGTGTGTGTGTGGTTTGAAAAAGGATCCATCCTCAGTGAGTGCTTCCTGGGAGCATAATAGCCATAGGTGTGTTCTGCCATGCTTCCTTTCCCTTCGCACGTTGTGACGTCTCTTCCTCACTGCACATATCTTTGGTCATTCACAGTGGATTTCTTGCTGGCCCCAAACACGAGGGCATCATTCTGTGTCCAGAACTTTTTCTTGTACTCCTTCTTCTCCTTACCATCACTTTTCTTTTTCCTCTCACCTGGTCTTTTCTGTAAATCATTCAATACCAGCTCAACTGTCAGCTCCTGAGAGGACTTCTCTACCATCTTCCTCATGTGTCACCTCCTCTTCTGTCACAGCAGCAGTGACTGGTCATATTGTAACCCTTGCTTCCCCCATCAGTTTTATGAGTCCCTGGAGGACAGGGCACACCCCTTCTTCCCTTCCTGCCTCAGGACCTTTCATACCATGTTTCCCCGAAAATAAGACCTATCTGGACAGTCAGCTCTAATACATCTTTTGGAGCAAAAATTAATATAAGGCCCAGTCTTATATTCTATTGTATTAGATAAGACCTGGTCTTATATTATAGGAAAACAAGACCGGGTCTCAGATTAATTTTTGGTCCAAAAGACACATTAGAGCTGATTTTCCGGCTAGGTCTTATTTTCAGGGATACAGGGTAGCAGCTGCCATTTAGTAGGTGAGAAACTGTCTGCATTGCAGTATTACCCGGGGTAGTAGGAGCTGAGGGGATGTCTCCCCATTTTGGTGCCTGGACAAGGGCTGTCATGCTTGTGTTTCCATTGCAGCCCCCACAACAATGGTCCCAAACACAGCTCCACCAAACAAGGCCGCAGCCACAGCCCATTCCAAGGCCTCGACCATCACGCCTGTTGGTTGGATCCTCCCTCTCTTCCTTACCTGCTGGATCATAATGTATGTCCTTTAGGTCACAAGGTATGTCCTTTAAAGTAACAAGTATTGGCAGCTTATGAGTGGGAATGAGGGGCAGATGGCCTGGAGTGAGGATGGGGAAGGGTGAATTCCCAGCCCGACCCCTGCCCCTCTCACTGAACCTCTCATCATGGACATGAGACAGGAGAATAACACCTCGTGACGCCTGATAGCAATCATTGGGACAGCTCAGCCTTGAATTCTGATATCTTCTCACTGTTAGTGCCAGTGGAAAGGGAGGGGCCCACACTAATGCTTAAGGTCTTGAGCCATTTCAGTCCTGACACGGATTCTCTGTTTGGGAGAGTCTGTTTGGGTCCAGTGTGGGTGGTGTGGGGACAGCAGGGACACATGGCGTGGGCAGCACTCACATTCGGGTGAGAGCAGCATGGTGGCTCCATGTGATGTGTCCAAGGTAAGGGGGCTCATCCAGGGGGCTAAGAGGAGAGGGACCGGGGTCTCATTCCAGGAAGAGGGAGGGAAGGCCTTTCAGACCTAACTCAAACGGGTAGAGTTCAGGGCTGTGTCCCCACAGAAAGTGGCTTCGGGGACAGCAGATAAGGCAGAAAGCAAACAGTAGGGACTGTACAGGACGAGGTTAGAAGGAAGGCAATTCTCCGTGCACACCTGGGATTCCTGGCTGAGCCCTGCGCAATAACCTGACAGCCAGCCTCCTGCAGACTCAGATCCTGAGCCACTGAGGGGCCCCTGCCTTGAGCAGAGGTGACTGGGGAGATAGGTGGGGCTGAGCTGCTGTTTCTTACAGCTGAGCCTGACCGGGGTGGATGGCGCAGGGCTGGGACTGTCATACTGAGAGCTCTGTGTACTTTAGCTAAGAGGGTGGTAGGGAAGGGAAAAGAAGGATGCTTGTCTGTTACCCTCCCCAGGCTAGAGGTGTCAGGATACAGGCCCTCCTCTCCATCAAACCTCCCACCAGGTCTTAGGCCCTCCCATCACAGGGAGAATCAGGACTTGAGTGAGGGAAGCAGATGATGCATTACTAGCTTTAGGTTGAGCCCAAAAGGTCTATAGCAGGGACTGGAGCTGACTCTCTATGTGCAAAAGGAAGGTGGAGGTTGCTACAGGCTGCTGGTCCCAGGGCAGGGGTAGCAGGTGCAGGGTAATACATGACCTTTGTGAGTGGAGGGCTTAATATGGGGAGTGATTGGGGTGCGGTAGCCCCAGGAGAATGGGGCAAGGATTTTCTCAGCCACTGGTAACATCACTTGTTCTTTTCTGCAGGCTGACGATGCTATCAGGAAGCCCAGGATAGTGTGTCGATCTCAGCGAGTCTGCCCTTTCATTGGAGACCTTTGGACGACCTATTCATTTTATACCACCATCTGATCATGATGACACAGTGTATACATCTCATCTTCTTCATTGCATTTGTTGATTATCTTATTTAATGATTTTTTTAAAAACATATTATGCCACTTTTCTTGGTTCTGAGGGATGAAATTCCTTCTTTTAAACTTTAATTGCTAGAATAAGAAATATCAACAAGGAGACCATTTTCCATCTCTTTTGTTTGTGGAAAATCATATACATCGTGTGTTTGTTTGTGGACATGATCTTGCCAACTACATACAGAGGGTACAAAAAAATGTATGAAAGTGGACACTTTGGTCGATGTTGCTCAAGCAGTGGTTCACCATAATCAGAAGTGTCTGGATACTGATGGTATCTACTTTGAGCACCTCTTGTAAGTGCAAAAATCAAATGTGACTGGTATTCATCTTTTGTTATCAGTATATAGTGGCTATTACAATATTAATACAGTTTTTCTTTCTTAAAATGTGTATACATTTTTTGATACCCTCTCTGTGTGTGTGTGTATACACATACACACACACACATACACACACACACATACACACACACACATATTATTGCCACGCAGCAGCCTACCCGTCTGTCTCCTCTTACCTGCCCCTAAAGAAAGGAGAGTCTGTGAGATGGATCCTTTCAGGGACTTTGCTTCACCTTTGTGCTTATACATTATGTCTCCCTGTTTGGCCCCAGAAAGATGGCTGGCTAGTCAAAGACGGGTACGACTCCCCACGGTGGCGGGGTGCAACCCAAGCCAGACACAACTATAGAGGTGGGCACAGCCCCCCACCTTCCCCCAGCTAAGGAGAGCCTCTGCCTCTGTGGCTGCATTCCTCCCCACAACCTGCAGGGGAAGTGACTCAATGATGTGCTCTCCATCTATTCATATGCATAAAGGTTTTGTCCCTTGGGGAAGTACTTATTCTGGGACTTATGGTTCAGCTGCCTGTAGACAAGGGTGATGGGCTTAAATCAGTTTCCTATTGTAATGCATGGGATTCACCGATCTTGAGATTGACAAGCTTTACTTCTTTTACTTCCACACCTAACTAATAAAAGCCATGTGTTGGCCTGACTCGGGGTTCAGTCCTTGAGGCTGCAGTCCCTTTGCCCCACTTGCACTCTATTCTTGTCTACTGTCTTTCTTAACCTGTGCCATCCTCCTCGCTTCCCACAACTCTTGTCATGCTGGATACGACAGGAATTCTTTCTGTGTCATCAGAAACAAACTTATTTTATGTTATTTTATTATTTTGTTTGCACTTTTGGCCATTTCTTTTTATTTACAGTTTGTGTACAATGCAAATCAATTCTATAACATGAGAAGTTACTATGAATCAAAGCAGACATATGCAAACACAATATATAGTCCAAAATAGATGTACTGCATTCAGATATGAAACCAAAGAGAATGTTCGTTCACACAAACAGGAGCTTAAGATCTGTTGGATATAGTGTTCCTGTGTAGGATTCTGAAAATGGAAAAAATGTGATGTGTTACCAAGACCACCGTGGCCATATTAGATACTGGAACATCTAAGTATCAGTGTGTGACTATACGAACAAAAGACTTTAGGGAGTGTCTATTTTTTAAAAGGTTTTGTGCATCAAGGCAGTTGTGAAAAGATTTACTTTCCAGAATCAAGCCACATTAGGCTTAGGATCAGTTTCTATCCCAACATATTGAACGATAACAGAAAGTGCTCCAAATGTGGCTATTCTGATTCATAGTTTTGTTTTGTTTTGTTTGTTTGTTTGTTTGTTTGTTTAAAGTATATACAGAGAGACTATAAAAGTTTTTCTGAATTTCACTTAGGTAAGCTTCCAGTCTTCACATCTCAAATACCTGATTTACAGTTTTGGCTCATCACATATTTGCCTTTTCGAGTTTAAGATTTGTCAATTTTACATTCAAAACATACTATTTTTAAAATTATAAAAAGTATGCAACGTATGCAGAAATAAAAAGGATTTTAAAATTAGTTGACGTCAGTGTACTTCTACTCTTTGGAATTAGTTTAGCTAAATGAATCTGGTGCTCTTGAATTGGAATAAGTGATAAGTACACAAGCATAAATTACTCATTAGGCTTGGATTTGGGGTGCATTCCAATCCATCACTGCTCTGGCACATGTCAATAACTGTATAAAAAGTCAAGTGCAATGTCCAAAGGAAAGAGTTCAGTTCCCAAGAGAACAGTGATAGCTTAACAACGTAAAACTCGATCCAGAGTTACATTGGCATTAGTGCTGTGAAACATACACTGAGGTTTTGCATGAACACCTGGAAGTTCCTTCGAATGTGCATGCAAATAGAATCACGGAAGCTTTTCACATTACCTAACAGTTTTATGGTCATATAGCTTTAATGAACCAAACGAAAACTGAATCTGCTCCAAATCCCATCCTCTAGCGCTAGATAAGATACAATCTATTCATTTTCAAGGTAGTTTTGTCTGTCCATACTGCTTAAGCCACATTTAAGGAAATCATCTCTTAACTCATTTTGGATGTGTCTCTCTTCATCTTGTACATGAAGCTCCAGTAGATTTAATATTGGCAATCACGTAGTCAAGCCCCGCCCATGCTCTTCCAAGCAATGAAATCTGAGATCCTCGACATTTTCTGTGTCAATAAAACAAGCTGTGGAATTAGTAGATTCGACGAAGACCTGTTTTTCCTTATCGCACTGGATGTCTGGACGCCATCTGGGTTGCGTTCAGAAGACGGGGAAGTACAGATGTGTCTTGGTCTGAGTGTCTTAACAGTAGAGATGTGGGAGGGAGACCGAGATCAGGAAGAGACCGGCTGCTGACTGCGGAGCAGCGCCCCTTGCCTTGGTGGTGGCATTCGCTGGACTTGGGGCAGTGGAGGTGTTGTGGGAGGGGTTACTGGAAGGTGTTACAGCAGTTGTTTGGTTTGAAGAAATCTGCGTGGGTAGGAGCAGCTCCAGAAGCAGCTGTCCCAGTCCAGTCTGGCTACCATCGCTCTGCCCATGTCAGCTTGGTCCGTGGGTGGCACGTCTCACTGGATGGAGTGTGCGTGGAGAACCGCTGGCTCAGGGCAGGTGCAGGCAAGGCCAACCGCACTCTATTTTAAACAGAATGAAATTATGTTTATGACTGTTTCCTTTAGGAACTTATCACCCTATAATGATACTTATATAAATACGTCTGTATTCTAAAATCTTAATTACTTTGGAGTTTTGTTTTCTAACCCAGTAGAGAATTCAGGGCATTTCACTATTCTTCAATGTTATGGATAAATATTATCAGTGATTCTGCCAGATTTCTTGTGGGCACAGTGATTTTAAGGATCACTCTTAAGTTAATCGGCATCATGTGTTGTTTTTAAACATTATCCTAATACTCTGGATGCAAATATTCCGGGACTTAAGCAATGACAATCTTTCTGATTTCACCCCGTTCCTCCACCCCAGCAGTGACTTTCCTGTGAAACCCCTTAGACACACACTCCTCTTTTCGGTGAGAAGTAAGTCTTGACCACAAAAGTATCTCTACTTCTCAAAGTTGTTCTATTGCCCCATGGACAAAGGATCGCTATCCAGAATAAATAATGAACTCCTACAAATAAATAATAATTCTAATTCTCCTAAATTTGGGTGAATGCTTTGGGCTATTCACAGATGGTGAATAAGACTGTGAAAAGATTGAATGTGTTCCATAGCATCAAGATAAAGCAAAAGAACAATGGGATACCCTGACACACCCATCACAGTGTGGGGAGCCATGGTTTCTTGCAACCCTGAACCTTGCAGACTGGCTCAGTTTCTGCCCCCATAACATTGTCTCTGCCTTATCTGAGAGGCGCCTAACGGCTGCTGAAGAATGTGGTGGAAACGGCCAGTTCCCGGACACAGAAGACTAAGGGCTTTCTGGACAATTGATAGGTTCTGTCTCCTTGAGATATTTACTTTTGTGAGTTTCAGTGACCTTGTATCTTCTATGTCAAAGTAAAAGATTTACTTTCGCTGAGATAATGCATATCTTCTTCGTTTAACTGCACGTACTCAAACTGTATATATTGGTTAGAGATAATAAACTCAGGGCTTCAGCATGACTGAAGACCGGCCGCATTAGCATTTGTGTGTGTCTTTTATTCATTCCCACTCCCACATTCAGGTACTGATCGACTCGTGGCGGCTGGCCCGTCACATCACAGTGACAAAATGTCAGTATCTCTGTAAGAAGAGGTGCACGGGAGATGGAAAACAGGAGTCCTAACATTTTTAGTAGGAATAAGAATTGTATCACTCCTTCCACGTCTATCTCACCACATCCCAACAGGGGATGAGGGTTTAGCCTACTACACAGAAGTCCCAGTGTTGTTCCCAGGCTGGTAAACAAGGCCAAAATGCATGTTGGTATCTGGTTGTTTATTCTAGTGTCATATATCTTTGCAAAAAATGAACAATAAGATTTCCTACAGAAGTCGAACGTATTTTTCAGTGTTGTTAAAATATTTCTGTTTCTCCCTACTTTGGGAAAAATAATCTGAAGTATCAAAAATGAAACAACCAAAATGCCAGATGGAAATTGTTTAAACCTTTCAACATACAGTTGAAGACTTCTGGTCAACACATAATAACAGTGGCCACATAAATCTCTCTACATACATTTAAAAATTAAACAAAAGGGTCAGATAAAAAACCATAACCCACATATTTAGCATAGAGGACATGAGAAATACCTAAATCCATCACTTGATTTGAGTCTAAAGGACATTATCGGAACAAGTGTTGAAACATGAATGGGGTTTGTGGATGAGATAGCAGTATAGTATTGATGTGGAATCTATTGTGGTGATTTGGAAAGTGTCCTGGTTTGCAGGAGACACTGAAGCGCTCACGCACACACACACACACACACTCATTTTAGAGGCTCGATCTACCTCAGAGCTGCTAAGCCCTCTTCTCTGACTTGGTTACCTGGAAGCTCCTGCATCACAGTGATGGGCAAGACCTATAACAGGGAGTTTGCACACCTCCCATTCCAGGCCTGGGCTGCCATGCTGATGAGGTAGAGGAGGGAGAAGCTAATGAAGGCTGGAGCACAGAAGGGTGAGGCGGGAACAAGGGGAAGGACTGGGCTGTGAAGAAGCAGCAGGATCTGTATTGTATTTGTTGAGCTATTTAACTTCTAACATCAAATTCTGAAAATTATGTTTTGGTTTTTTATTTGCCTCTTTTGTGTAATTTTTAAATGTATGTGGAAAGATTCATGTGGCCACTGTTGTTATGCGTCACATAGAAGTCTTCAAATATATATTGAAAGGTTTAAATGATTTTCATCTGGCATTTTGGTTGTTTCATTTTTGATACTTCAGATTATTTTTCCTGACTAGGGAGAAACAGAAATCTTTTAACAACACTGAAAAATACGTTCGACTTCTGTAGGCAATCTTATTGTTCGTTTTTTGCAGTGACATACTACACTAGAATAAAAAACCAGATACCTACATGCATTTCGGTCCTTGTTTACCAGCCTGGGAACAACACTGGGACTTCTGTGTAGTAGGCTAAACCCTCATCCCTGTCAGGATATGGTGAGATAGACGGGAAAGTAGTGATTCAATTCTCACTCCTACTAACGATGTCAGGACTCCTGTTTTCCATCTTCCATGCACCACTTCTTACAAAGATACTGACATTTTGTCAGTGTGATGGGCGTATTAGGGTATCCCATTGTTCTTTTGCTTTATCTTGATGATGTGGGACATATTCAATCATTTCACAAGTGGATTCACCATCGGTGAAGGGCTTAAAGCATTTGCCTAACTTGAGGAGTATTAGACTTATCCTTATTTATTTGTAGGAGTTCATTATACTATGTTCTGTGTGCTGATCCTTTGTCCATGGAGAAATAAAACAACTTTGAGAAGTAGAGATGATTCTGTGGTGAAGACTTACTTTTCACTGAAAAGGTGACTGTATGTGGGGGTGGCTTCACAGAGGTCATTCCTAGGATGGAGGAATGGGGCGAAATCAGAAAGATTGTCATTGCTTAAGTCCCAGAATATAATTTGCATCCAGAGTATCAGGATAATGTTTTAAAACTTTTTTAAAAAATTGGGGAATATTGGGAAACAGTGTGTTTCTCCAGGGCCAATCAGCTCAAAGTCGTTGTCCTTCAATTTAGTGGTGGAGGTCACAGCTCAGCTCCAAGTCCAGTCGCTGTTTTCAATCTTCAGTTGCAGGGGTTGCAGCCCACCATCCCATGTGGGAATAGAACGAGCAACCCTGTTGTTGAGAGCTCACACTCTAACCAACTGAGCCATCTGGCCACCACTCTGGAAGCTCAGAGGCAGCTCATTGTCTTCAATTTAGTTGTGGAGGGTGCAGCTCACTGGCCCATGTGGGAATCCAACTGGCAACCCTGCTCAGAGCTCCCACTGTAATCAACTGAGCCATCCAGCCACCCCAGGATAATGTTTAAAACGACACATGATGCCTATTAACTTAAAAGTGATCCTTAAAATCGCTGTTTCCACAAGAAATCTGGCAGAATCACTGGTATTTACCCTATAACATGGAAGAATAGTGAAATGCCCTGAATTCTCTACTGGGTTAGAAAACAAAACTCCAAAGTAATTAAGATTTTAGAATACAGACGTATTTATATAAGTATCATTATAGGGTAATAAGTTACTAAAGGAAACAGTCATAAACATAATTTCGTTCTGTTTAAAATATAGTGCGGTTGGCCTTGCCTGCACCTGCCCTGAGCCAGCGGTTCTCCACGCACACTCCATCCAGTGAGACGTGCCACCCACGGACCAAGCTGACATGGGCAGAGCGATGGTAGCCAGACTGGACTGGGACAGCTGCTTCTGGAGCTGCTCCTACCCACGCAGATTTCTTCAAACCAAACAACTGCTGTAACACCTTCAAGTAACCCCTCCCACAACACCTCCACCGCCCCAAGTCCAGCGAATGCCACCACCAAGGCAAGGGGCGCTGCTCCGCAGTCAGCAGCCGGTCTCTTCCTGATCTCGGTCTCCCTCCCACATCTCTACTGTTAAGACACTCAGACCAAGACACATCTGTACTTCCCCGTCTTCTGAACGCAACCCAGATGGCGTCCAGACATCCAGTGCGATAAGGAAAAACAGGTCTTCGTGGAATCTACTAATTCCACAGCTTGTTTTATTGACACAGAAAATGTCGAGGATCTCAGATTTCATTGGTTGGAAGAGCATGGGCGGGGCTTGACTACGTGATTGCCAATATTAAATCTACTGGAGCTTCACGTACAAGATGAAGAGACACATCCAAAATGAGTTAAGAGATGATTTCCTTAAATGTGGCTTAAGCAGTATGGACAGATAAAACTACCTTGAAAATGAATAGACTGTATCTTATCTAGCGCTAGAGGATGGGATTTGGAGCAGATTCAGTGTTCGTTTGGTTCATTAAAGCTATATGACCATAAAACCGTTAGGTAATGTGAAAAGCTTCCGTGATTCTATTTGCATGCACATTCGAAGGAACTTCCAGGCGTTCATGCAAAACCTCAGTGTATGTGTCACAGCACTAATTTAATGCCAATGTAACTCTGGATCGAGTTTTACGTTGTTAAGCTATCACTGTTCTCTTGGGAACTGGACTCTTTCCTTTGGACATTGCACTTGACTTTTTATACAGTTATTGACATGTGCCAGAGCAGTGATGGATTAGAATGCACCCCAAATCCAAGCCTAATGAGTAAGTTTGCTTACATACTTATCACTTATTCCAATTCAAGAGTGCCCGGTTCACTTAGCTAAACTAATTCCAAACAGTAGAAGTACACTGACCTCAACTAATTTCAAAATCCTTTTTATTTCTGCATGCATTGCATACTTTTTACAATCTAAAAAATAGTATGTTTTGAAGGTAAAATTGACAAATCTTAAAATTGAAAATGCAAATATGTACACTTGAAACTAATTTTTTAAAAAAGAAAGAAAACAAAAGGCAAATATGTGAAGGAGCCAAAAGTGTAAATCAGGTATATGGGAAGTGAAGACTGGAAGCTTACCTAAATTAAATTCAGAAAAAAATTTAAGTTCTCTGTGTGTATACCATTTATAAAACTATGAATCAGAATAGCCACATTTGGAGCACTTTCTGTTATCATTCAATATTTTTGCATAGAATCTGATCCTAAGCCTAATGTGGGCTTAATTTTGGAAAGCAAATCTTTTCACAACTGCCTCAATGCACAGAAACCTTTTAAAAAATAGACACTCCCTAAAGTCTTTTGTTCGCGTGGTTACACACTGATGCTTAGATGTTCCAGTATCTAATATGGCCACAGTGGTCTTGATAACCAAAGTCGTTTTTTCCCGTCTTTAGAATCCTACACAAGAACACCATATCCAACAGATCTCAATTTCCTGTGTGTGTGAATGAACATTCCCTTTTGTTTCATACCTGAATGTAGTACATCTATTTTGGATTGTATATTGTGTTTGTGTATTTATGCTTTGACTCATAGTAACTTCTCATATTATGGAATTGATTTTCACTGAACACAAACTGTAAATAAAAAGAAATGGTTGAAAGAGCAAAAATAATAATTATAAAATAAAATGCAATAGGTGGTTTCTGAAGACACAGATAGAATTCCTGAGGTTCTGTCTTTTTTTTTTGTCTTTTTTTTTGGCAATATCATGTCCATGAACAAAGACATGATGCAGAGATGTATCTGATTTTCCACACACAAAAAAAAGATGGAAACTATTCTGATTGTTGAGATTTTTTTATTCAAGCAATTAAAGTTTAAAGGTAGGAAATTCTGGCCTCAAGAGAAAGTGGCATAATATGTTTATTTTTAAAGCATTAAATAAGATAATCAGCAAATGCAGTGAGGAAGATGAGATGTTGTATGTACGAGGTCTGACAATTTAGTTTGCGAACTCATCCTAGAAAAAGTGCTACATACCTACTGCTGAATATCATTATGATCACTTTCGAAGTACTCCCCTTGGGAAGCTATGTACCAACGCCAGTGCCTAGTCTACCCTTCAAAGCAATTTTGGAATTCTTTTTATGGAATGACCATGAGAGCTGTCATTGTATAACCCTTCATGTCCTGAATGTCATTAAAATACCTTTCTTTCGATATTTCCTTTACCTGCAGGTAAAGAAAGAAGTCATTGAGTGACAGGTCAGGTGGGTAGTGAGGGTGTTTCAATACACTTATTTATTTACTGGCTAAAAACTCCCTCCCAGACAGAGCCGTGTGAGCTGGTGCATTGTCGTGATGCAAGAGCCATGAAATGTTGCCAAAAAATTCAGATGGTTTTCATCGAACTTTTTCACGCAGCCTTTTCAGCATTTCCAAATAGTAAACTAAGGTAACTGTTTTCTAGTTGGTACAAATTCATAATGAATAATCCCTGTGATATCAAAAAAAGTTAGCAACATCATTTTGACTCTTGATTTGGACTCACAGACCTTTTTTTCATTATGGAGAATTGGCTGACTTCCATTGTGCACTTTGACACTTTGTTTCAGGGTCATATTGGTACATCCATGTTTCATCACCAGTGATAACAAGGCCCAAAACATCATCTTGCCTCTCCAAAAGGTCTTGGCAAACTTCCACTCTCCTTTGCTTTTGTTTATTGATGAGCTCCTTCAGGACCATTTTTGGACACACCTTTCTCACACCAAGATTTTCAGTAAGATTTTCCTGTTTCTCTATTGATGTTTACCTAGTCTGCTATGCTTCTCACAATCAGCCAACTCACAATTCAACAAATTTTTGCAACATTTTTGTCAGTTCTGTTCGTTACTGACCACCCTGACCTCTCTTCATCAATGACGCGTTCTGTCCCCTCAGAAAAACATTGAATCCATTTATACACTGCTATTTTCTTGATGGCATTATCCTCATAAACTTGGACTAACATGTCCCTGATTTCACTTCCACTCTTGCCAAGTTTAACAAGAAATTTAACGTTTGTTCATTGCTCTTGATTCAAGTTCAGATATTCTCGCAATGGTACACAAAACCACGCAAAGACAATAATGAACGCCACTCAGCAAGACACCGCCACATGTCAACACGAACACAGTGATGAGACACTGAGATATCAAGGTTATAAAACCTTACTGAGCTGCCAATATAAGTGCACAGTGGTAAGTTCGCGAACTTAATTGTCAGTCCTCGTACTGTATCATCATGGTCTAAAAATGAACAGCAGGTATGGGGACAGAGCCAGGAGTGCAGTTTCCAGGCTCTTAGCCTCACATGGAAATGTGCTGGCTCGGGTAGTAAATGGCTATCAGCTGTGGCTAGCTGGCTGTCAGCTGTAACCATTGAGCCATTTGCCACTAAAATATCTGCCGCGGTTACGTTGGAGAGTCGAGTCGAGTTGGTCGGTTGGCAGAAAAGTGGACAGCAGGTCACACGTCGTGTGAATCCAGCTTCCAGTGAGACTACAGTGGTATGACTCCCCTACCTATGGCTCTGTGGGTGTTCCTTTTTGGCCTCACCACTACCTGCGTTCTTATGTGGAGAGCGGGACTAGAGACCCCAGAAGAGACTCTGCCTGTCACCCTGCATGACAGCAGATCATCCAAAAGCCTCCAACCAAAGGGCAGAGTCGCTGAGATAGGCACACTATCCTGGGCTTCCTGGTAGCATCGTCAGCCTGCAGAAAAGAACAAGTGATGGTCCCAGTGGCTGAGGAAATCCTGGCCCGTTCTCCTGGGGCTACTGCACCCAGTTACACCCCATCTTGAGACTTGTCCTCACCAAGGTCGTGTATTTCCCTGCACCTATCATCCCTTCCCTGTGACCAGCAGCCTGTAGCAACCTCCACCTTCCTTTTGCACATAGAGAGTCAGCTCCAGAACCTGCTACAGACCTTTTGGGCTCAAACTAAAGTGGGGTTCCCTCACTCAGGTTCTGATTCTCCCAGTTATGGGAAAGCCTAAGACATGGCAGGAGCTGTGATGGAGAGGAGGGCCTGTATCCTGACACCTCTAGCCTGAGGAGGGTGGCAGGGAAACATCCTTCTTTTCCCTTCCCTAGTAGCCTCTTAGCTAACAGCACATATCTCTGAGTATGACAGCCCCAGCCCTGCCCCATCCATTCCTGGTCCGCTCAGCTCTGAGCAACAGCAGCTCAGCCCCACCTATCTCCCCAGTCACCTCTGCTCAAGGCAGGGGCCCCTCAGTGGCTCAGGATCTGAGTCTGCAGGAGGCTGGCTGTCAGGTGATTATGCAGGGCTCAGCCAGGAATCCCAGGTGTGCACGGAGAACTGCCTTCCTTCTAACCTCGTCCTGCACAGTCCCTACTGTTTGCCTTCTGCCTTATCTGCTGTCCCCGAAGCCACTTTCTGTGGGAACACAGCCCTGAACTCTACCCGTTTGAGTTGAATCTGAAAGGCCTTCCCTCCCTCTTCCTAGGATGAGACCCTGGTCCCTCTCCTCTTAGCCCCCTGGATGAGCCCCCCTTACCTTGGACACATCACATGGAGCCACCATGCTGCTCTCACCCGCATGTGAGTGCTGCCCATGCCATGTGTCCCTGCTGTCCCCACACCACCCACACTGGACCCAAACAGAGAATCTGATTCAGGACTGAAATGACTAAAGACCATGAGCCTTAATGTGGGCCCCTCTATTTCCACTGGCACTGACAGTGAGGAGATGCCAGAACTCAAGGCTGAGCTGTCCCAATGATTGCCATCAGGCGATATGAGGTGTTATTCTCCTGTCTCATTTCCATGATGAAAAGGTTAAATGAGGTCGAAGGAGTCAGGCTGGGAATTCACCCTTCCCCATCCTCACTCCAGGCCATCTGCCCCTCATTCCCACTCAGTTAAGCCCTCAGTATCTGCTACTTTAAGGGACATACCTTGTGATGACATTATGATCCAGCAGGTAAGGAAGAGAGGGAAGATCCAGCCAATAGGCGTGATGATCGAGGCCTTGGAATGGGCTGTGGCTGCGGCCTTGTTTGGTGGAGCTGTGTTTGGGACCATTGTTGTGGGGGCTGCAATAGAAACACAAGCATGAAAGTCCTTTTCCAGACATCAAAATGGGGAGACATCTCCTCAGCTCCTACTACCCCGGGTAATACTGCAATGCAGACAGTTTCTCACCTACTAAATGGCAGCTGTTATGACAGGACCTGAGGTAGGAAGCGAGGAAGGGGTGTGCCCTGTCCTCCACGGGCTCATAAAGCTGATGGGGAAACAAGGGTTACAATATGACCAGTCACTGCTGCTGTGACAGAAGAGGAGGTGACACGAGGAAGGTGGTAGAAAAGTTCTCTCAAGAGCTGACAGTTGAGGGGGTATTGAAGGATTTACAGAAATATACCAGGTGAGACAAAAAAGAAAAGTGATGGTAAGGAGAGGAAGGAGTACAAGAAAAAGTTCTGGAAACAGAATGATGCCCTCGTGTTTGAGGCCAGCAAGAAATCCACTGTGAATGACCAAAGATATGTGCAGTGAGGAAGAGACGTCACGAGGTGCGAAGGGAAAGGAAGCATGGCAGAACACACCTATGGCTATTATGCTCCCAGGAAGACTCACTGAGGATGGATCCTTTTTCAAACCACACACACACACATACACACACATACTCAACACACTCACACAAGGGTAGATCGATCTCATCTCAAGAGAACAACCACTTCATTCCTGCTTTCTCTCTTACCTATTGTGTCTAACTGTTTCTTCCAGTGCACCAAGACTGGAAGCCATTCCTGGCAGTCTCCCATTGAGATCTTTGTGAACGAATTCGTCAATTCCTTGTCATCCTTCCACTTCTCTTTTATCTGTTCGCCTTCAGGATGATCCGCTGTATACTTTCTGTTCTCTGAGTCAAAGAGAAGGTATCTCTGTCCATTGAAGCTGAACTCCCAGGATGCACTGGCACGTCCATTGGCTTTACACTCACACGTCATCCTGACCTGCAGGGTGAGAGGAACTACCCCACAGCCCCATGGGAAAGAGGTCAGCCTCTGGTCTTGACAGGTCCTTGGCCCCCACCTGGTGTCTGTCTCACCTGGACTCTTCTATCTGATCCTGGTCTCCCTGACTTTTCTGCAGAATTATTGGAGAAGGAACAGCACCCACTTTCTTTTGTACATGAATACAATAAATGCAGAAAACCCCTCAATCTGTTCTCTCCTGCATTTGGACTTTTCCAACTTACCACTGTCTGCGTATTTCTCCAGTTTGATGTCAGGCAGTCGCTGTTTGAGCAAGTCCCCCACATGACACAGCGTATCAGTCTGTTCATTCCAGACTTTTGTGGCATTCACATCCTCTCTCAGGAGAGTCATACATATAACCTTCTTGCTGCCACAGTCATAAAAAAGAAAATTGTTTTCATCCACCTGGCCTTGAACTTTACACCATGGTTGTCTATTAGCAGTGACATCGAAATCATAGTGAAGAGAGTGAGCATCTGTGAAGGAAAAAAACACAGGGTGGGGTTGGAAATAAAAGTCCCAAGGCACCCCCTCCATGATCTCTGAGACAGCAAAGAATCCCCCAGGCTGTGCTGGTAGACCAAGGACTGACCCCTCCCTTCATCAGTAGAAGGCTAGTGCCCCTCCCTTGCTTGAGGAGGACCAGGAGTTCTCTGCTTGGTAAAAACCCACACATCCCCAGATATGTCCCCTCTGTCGACCAGGCCAACACCCAGCATGAGTCAGCCTATCACCACTGCGGGGACGTGGCAGGTGGCTTTGGAAGAAAGGCCTAGATGCCAGAGGATTGTCAGAAATGAGCCCAGTGTCCTGAGGGGAAATGGACAGCATATAGGAAGCTGCTCCTGGGGAAGCTGTATCATGGTGAGGATGTGTGAGGACATGGACAGATCCCAAAGTTGGAGAAGCCATCACTGAAAATCATGGGTCACAGGACTTAGCACAGTCCCAGGAGGTGGTGCTGACCTGATAACAAGATGGGTCATGCAAGCTTGGAAAAAGGCCTGGCAACACTGCATAAAATATTACAGAAAAGGCAGAACTCTGAGGCAGATGGTGAAGGAAAGGATCAAATGGCTCAGAGAAGAGAATATGCCAGAGAGGCTATAATACGAAAAGGCAGGAAAGTGTCCAGTCAACCATGCTCCATGGGAAAGCCTAAAGAGAAACTCTTCTTTATCAAGCCTAGGAGCAAAGCATGGGTGAAGAGAACTCCAGAATTCTCAAAACGCTCAATAGTGACCTTTGTTGAAGGTCAGGATGGTGGTAGGAGTTGGTGTTTCTCAAAATGGCTTCTAGTAGTAATGGAGATGGAAAATGTTGAAATAATGGATGCCAGGTGAAAATGCTCTATGTCAGGAGCAAAGTAGGCACGATGATCAAAATGATTGAAATGTCAGAAATCCAGCCAGGGCCTCAACCACAGACAGCAGTGACTATGGCTCATAGACCAGGGTGACCGTACAGGCAAAAGGCATGAGCACCAACCTGGATACTTCCTGCTTCGTTTAAGTGATCAAAACAAAGACAAAATACAAGGTAAATAACTAGGAGGCTAAAACAGCCTCCCAAAAAAAGACTGGATCCTTTGCCCAGTTTCCTGAACTGAGGCACATCTCAGACCTGGAACCCATTACTAGAAGGGGATGCCAGGTTACAATGAGGAAGGACCCTCCAAGGTGACAGCAAGTGCAGTGATTCTTCCGGCCTTCTGCAAACAGCCATATGCAATTGACTCGGTTAAGTGTACATGGGGACAGAAACCCCCCAGTAGTTCATATGGGACCTAGTGTGTGAGTTGTCATCATCCCTGGGGATCAGAAGCATCACCCTGGCTCCCCGTTTCTTGAGGGATGCCTGGCGGTAGGGCCTGGTAATAAACAGACACCTGTCCCGGGTCCTATGCACAGAGGTGTTATTGGTCCATAGATCCACACAGTGGTTATTTCACATGCCCCAGATTTGTAACAAGAATGGAAAATCTTTGTATAGAAAATCACTTGTGAGCTGAGGGCTACAATAGTAGTGAAATTTAAATACAATCTTCTCAATCTATCTTTGCATTCTGTAAATGGAACGTTAAAAGAGTATTTTATCCTGGATTAAAATGACAGACATGAATATGAACCATCAAAGCCTAAAGGATACAGGCGCATGATCCCTACCAACCCTGTAACCATTTAATAACAGTGTGGTCTGAAGACACTATGTAAAAGGTTAGCTACTAAATGTTTTAGGGTCTGCAGACTGCAGGCTCTGCGACTGCTCACCTCTGCTGTTGTAGCAGGAAAGAAGCCATAGACGATACATGAATGAATGAGTGTGGCTGGACCTGCCACTAGCGCCCAATGACCATGCAGGATCTATGATACTAGAAGTATCTGAGGTAGGAAAAGGTGCCATGTGGACTTCATGGCATCTTAATGGGAGAATCACATCACAGACCCATAGGGTCAGAAGCAAGGTCATGCCCCTTGCAGCAGGGACATCCACACCATTTAAAGAGCCTCTTGGTAAAGTGCTAGGGCCTGGTAGAGATGAGGCGTCTGGCTACGAGATATCAGAGTGCCCACCATGAGGGTCATCAGATCAGATAGGCCCGGTTGTCATTATAAAAAAAAAAAAAAAAGTCATTTTTGAGGCATTGAAATCAAGGTCACAGGGAACAAATGAGATGCAGAAGCAGCTGGCCCTGATCTTGACACCAGAAATGTTGCACCAGCAGGACCCTCAGGTCACACCTATGGCTTCATGCAGTGTCTCAAAGGCCCCCTGGGGTCAAGGAATCCAGCCTACAGAAAGGAGGGAGGCAGTGGCCCATACCTGTGGGACCCACATTCTCTCACATTCTCTCCACCCAGAAAACACAGGCAGGACAGGGCATCCTGGTTCTTCCACATACAGTGGAGACTCCCTGAGAGGTGATTCTCTAGGGGGCTGGGACACTCATATCTGGACACCTTGTATACCTTAAATATGGGGTCAGCGGTATAGGAAAGTATAAATCTTGCCCCCATTCATTTGCATGTTGTCTTTGGCTGCTTTTGCACTAGAAGGTGGAGGTGTGTAGTGCACTCCTCCAGAGACAGGCACCTAAAGGGCTGGAAAAAATCACATTCACTATCTGCCTGCCCTTTGCTACTGTGTAATGAATGCTGCTGCTTCCTCAGCAGGTAGAAAATATGGGCTTGGGACCTAAGGGTGGATGGCGTGAGATCACTTCCTTGCCATCAATGTCAGTGTGAACTTTGGGAAAGTGTGCTTCCTGTCCCTCCTACTCTAGGTTCCCTGGGCCAGGTGCAGAGGCTTTTGCTGAGGTGTGTCCTCAGGAAAGGGGGATGAGGTGCCACTTGGTGGAGGAAGTGGTTAGGGTCACTTCCCCCGCGGGAGGTGTTGGCAGCCCTGGAGTTCTTCAAACCCCATAGCACTGGGTAATAAGACAGCTCTCTGGGGAGCAGTCCTGAGGGGAGTAGACAGCAAGGAGAGCCTGCGGCTGCAAGGCTGGGTGATCAGCGGGCAGAACCCGCTCAGTTCAAGGGTGGACGGCACTGGGAATGATGAAGGGTTTGTGTGGGAAAGCTGTGTGTGCACAGTAGGGGCATATGTTTATTCTTGTGCGCGACCCTGCGGAAATGCCCGCGCTGACACCGTGAGTCCGTGACTCATGCTCCCACTCCCAGAAGCGCGGGCTGGGGGGTGGGTGCTTCAGCAGAGTGTCCTGCTGCGCCCTCTGTCCTTCCCTTCTTCTCCCCGCCGCTCTCCCACCCCTTACTTCCCCCCCCCAATTTGCCCAACATCACTTTTTCTCCCAACCGCCTCGTTTGGGTCCCATTTCTTGCCGGGATGGCAAAACCCGCCCCGTAAACCGCGAGGCTGAAACGAGCCCTTGGAGAGGATTGAGGACGGGACGGCGGCGCCCGGGGACCGTTCGCGAACCCCGGTGAGCACCAAGTCCCCATCCCCGGTCTTAATGCCCCCCATCCGCTCCTGCTTCCCTCCTACCCCCTCACCGCAACGCCCCCAACTCACCGCCGCGCGCCCAGAAACAGTGCGCTGCCCAGGTGCAGTCCCGCAACAGAAGGACCAGGAAGACAAACTTGGAGCCCGCAGGTTTCACCACCATCATCACCACCTGAAGCTGGAGGGCAAAGCGACGGAGCCCGGGATGCGTGGCTGCGCAGAAAGCAGAGAAAGTGTTCCTCCTCACGCTTTGCTCCTGCGCGAACTTCGGAAAAAGCACAACCGGAGAGACCGGGAGAGGCAGTGGAGATAGGGCGTGCCGGCATTTCTGACGCAACCTTCGTCGGGCCCGGCCAGCCGGCCTCTCCCCGCTGCTATCGCGCCTGTGCGCTCCCTGTCTCCGGCGCTCCCTGTCCTTCGGCAAAGTTGGCTGCTAAAGTGTGGTCTGTGCGGCTATCTGGGGTCGCCGCCGATATGCTTCTTCCTGTCTGGGGGCCGCCACCCCTCTTCCCAGCGCTCTCACCCCGCGCTGCACTCTGACACCTCCAACAACACCACCACCACCACCTCCCCTCCTTCCTTGCCTCCACCTCACTTCTGGGGACATGGGAGCCCAGACTGTTGGGAACCAAGGAGTCAGGGTAGGGGGCACCCCCAGGGTCTCAGTCCACAGTCACCCACAAACAACCCCTTTGCCTACTCTGCTCAAATGACTTGCCCACACAAACCCTGCATCATCCACACTGCCCTGCACCCTTGAACTTCCTGGCAGGCTCTGCCAGGAGATCACCTGACCTGCAGCCCAAGGGTTCACTTCACCAGACACATCTCAGCCACTTCCCCTCACCACTCTCACTGCTCCCCACCCCAGCTCACCATGTTTTATTCCCCAGTTCGTTGGTGTTCAGATACTCCAGTGTTCTAACATCTTCCCACCTGTGAAGTGACCCTAATCACTTCCTCCACCAGTGGTACCTCATCCCCCTTTCCTGAGGACTCACCTCAGTAAAAGCCTCTGCACCTGGCCCAGGGAACCTAGAGTAGGAGGGAGAGGAAGCACAATTTCCAAAGTATGACCTTGGGAATGATGGTAAGGACAGGCACTCTCACTCTACTCTTTGGCCCAAACCCTCCTTTTCTACCCACTGTGGAAGCAGCAGCACATAAAGGTCATAGATTTAGGCAGGAGGCTGCAAACCTTTTCTACAAAGGGCGATAGTGAGTGTTGTGATTTGCAGGACATTCAGTGCCTCTGGATGCACTGCACACCTTCACCTTCCAGTGCAAAAGAGCCAAACAACATGCAAACGAATAGGGAAACCAGACATGTACACTTTCCTAGACTGCTGACCCCAGATTTAGGGTATACAGGGTGTCCCAGATATGGGTGCCCACTAGGGAATCATTGAGCAGGGAGCCTCCTCTGTGTGTTGAAATCCAGAAACAAGCCCTGTCCTGCCTGTGACTTCTGGGTGGAGTGAATGTGAAATGATGTGGTCCCACAGGTATGGGCCATTTCTCCTCTCCTTTTGAAGACTGGATTCCTGGTCCAAGGGGGCCTTTGAGACACTGAATGAAGCCATAGGTGTGACCTGAGGCTCTTGCTGGTATAACATTTCTGGTGTCAAGATCAGGGCCTGCTTCTGCACCTTATTTGTTCCCCGTGATCTTGATTATTTCAATGAATGAAAAATCACTTCTTTCTTATGACCACTGGGCCTATCCAACCTGATGACGCTCATGGTGGGCACTCTGATATCTCATAGCCAGACGCCTCATCTGTACCAGGCCCTAGCACTTTACCTAGCGGCTCTTTAAATGGTGTGGATGTGCCTGCTGAAATGGGCATGGCCTTGCTTCTGACCCTATGGGTCTGTGATGTGATTCTTTAATTAAGATGTCATGAAGTCCACATGGCACCTTTTCCTACCTCAGATACTCCTAGTGTTATAGATTCTGCATGGTCATTAGGCGCTAGTGGCAGGTCCAGCTACACTCATTCATTCATATATCGTCTATGGCTTCTTTCCTGCGACAGCAGCAGAGGTGAGTAGTTGCAGAGCCTGTGGCCTGCATACCCTAAAATATTTAGTAGCTAGCCTTTTACAGAAAGTCTTCAGACCACTGTTATTAAATGACTGTAGGGTACATTATCATGCCCGGGCATCCTTTAGGCTTTTAAGATTCATACTCGTCTGTCGTTTTATCAATGATAATATACTATTTTAACATTCCATTTACAGAAAGGGAAGACAGTTGGAGATGATTGTACTTAAATTTCCCTACTATGGTAGCCCTCAGATCACAAGTGATTCACTAATTACAAAGATTTTCTTTGGAAAGGCTGTGGAGAAAAAGGAACCCTCATACACTGTTGGTGGGAATGTAAATTGGTACAGCCACTATAGAGAAGAGTATAGAGGTTCCTCAAAAAATTAGGAATAGAATTGCCATATGAACCAGCATTTATTCTCCTGGAGAACTACCCAAAAATTCTGAAAACATTGATCCGTAAAAATATATTTACTCCAATGTTCACTGCAGCATTATTAATGGTAACCAAGACATGGAAACAACCAAAGTGTCCTTTGGTAGATGATTGGGTAAAGAAGATGTGGTATATACCACAATGTAATACTACTCTGCCATAAGAAAAGATGAAATAGGGCCATTTGCGACAACATGGATGAATCTAGAGATTATTATGCTAAGCAAAATAAGTCAGACAGAAAAAGTTGAGAACCGTATGACTTCACTCAAATGTGCGATACAAAACTGCAAGCAACAAAGGAACAAGACAAACAAACAATGAAACAATCATAGATACAGACAACAGTTTAGAGGTCACCAGAGGGTAAGGCGGGAGAAGGATGGTAGAACAGGGTAAATGGTGTCAAATATATGGTAATGGAAGGAGAACTGATAGTGGGTGATGAACACATAATGTGATATATAGATGATGTATTTTACTAAACATTGTCACCCCAATAAATTTAATTAAAAAAATTTTTCTATTATGGTTACAAATCTGGGAAATGTGAAATGACCACAGTTTGGATCTGTGAACCAATAATACCTCCCTTTGCATGACCGGGAACAGGTATCTGTTTGTTACCTGGCCCCACCGCCAGGTACCCCTTCAAGAAAAGGGGAGCCAGGATGATGCTTTTGATCCCCAGAGATGATGACAACTGACACACTAGGTCCCATATGAACTACTGGGGGGTTTCTGCTTCCCTATGTACACTTACCCGAGTCAGTTGCCAAATGGCTCTTTGCGGAAGGCCAGAAGAATCACTGCACTTGCTGTCACCTTGGAGAGTCCCTCCTCATAGGAACCTGGAATCACCTTCAAGTCATGGGTTCCAGGTCTGAGATGTGCCTCAGTTCAGGAAACTGGGCAAAGGATCCAGTCTTTTGTTGGGAGGCTGCTGTGGGGACAGAGCCCCAGAGAGCAGTTTACAGCAGGTCGCACATCGTGTGAATCCAGCCTCCAGTGAGACTATAGCGGTATGACTCCCCTACCTATGGCTCCGTGGGTGTTCCTTTTTGGCCTCACTCTATCCTATGTTCTTGTGTGGGGAGCCAGACCAGAGACCCCGTATGAGTCCCTGCATGACAGTAGCATTCCCGTCTGTGTTGAATTTACATGTCCTGAGTTCCAGCACTAGTTTCTGGAATAAAACTTTAAAAAAAAAAAAAAATTGATCTGCCCTAAATAAAGAATTTGAGTTGGGCTCCAAATCAATTCTGCTCAGTGGAAGAAAGTTGTATGTCTAAAATGAGACTGCTGGGTCCCTCCTTAGGGAGCGGTAGAAGAGGCTAGAGAAGGAAGTTTCCTAAGAATGATTAAGACTCAGTGGGTGTCCCCTTCAAGCAAGGGACCCATTTTCTCCATTTTCAATCCTTCCTAGTATCCAGCACAGTGCCTTGCATGCAGACAAGGCTCAATGGACAAATAACAAGTGGTTAAGAGGACACAGAAAGAGCAAGGTGCACTGGAACCAAGGCCCTGTGTCATTATACTATTTATCTAGGAGTCCCAGGCACCACCGCCTGGGTAGGAAAGAACCTTTCCCCATTGACACACAAAAGATTAAAAGTAAGTGTCCTCAACACACACCTACCCCAAGTATATCTACTAAACTTTTTCTGAGTTTCCAGAATTCTTTGATGCCTGTAGTATATGCGTATTTATTGTACATTTCTCATATTACTATTAGGACCTATTGCTTTAAATGTAAACGTTCTTTACCTGGAAAAGTATCAGCATTTGAATAAAAATATACTGAGGATATTATTTGAAACAACTAACACACTGTTTATAAAAAAATGTGTCCTTAGCCTCACCACCTTTTGGACACTTGGTGACTTGTTCAAGTGCCCATTCCAGCTGCTGTATTCTTCTCCAACTCCCTTCTTCACCCCCAGAGCCCCAAACCATTGGTCCACATCATTGGCCTTTTGGGGTCCAGACTCCTCCCTCTCATCCCCTAAGCCCATTCTCACACCACTTCTCCAAACTGGTCTGCAGTTTGTCCAGTTGTCAGGGTCCTGCTAATTAACTGACTGGTTGACCTGATAAACTCCTTCAAACAAAGGGGTTTCTAACTGGATAATGTGATTCCTTTCCCAGTCCCCTGTCCCAGCCCCTGGAATATGTGGGTTTTGCTTTTTTGTTTTGTTTCTTCCCCCAGAAAAGGAAGTAAGGTTTATTTTCTATTGAAAATAAGAAGAAAAAAAATTACCACTGCTTTCAAACTATAGGTAGGACTTGAAACATTTTAACAATACATTTTTAAAATGTCTACCATTGAAAAATTCTAAAGTGTGTTTAAGGAGCAGTGAACTTAGAAGATCCTAAACCGTGCAAATTGAGAGGTAACAACAGCATCAAAATAACAGACACAGATCAGTATTTGTGTGGATAAGCTAATGCCCACTTTCCAGAAAGTCAAGAAATGCTCACATTCTTCCCCCAAATGTATTGGCTTTCCCAAGGGTAATGCTTCATATGAGCTCTGGGAACCAGTGCTGTTGGTCACCGGTGGTACTTGCTGTGGGCGTCCCGGACGTTCAGCTCTGGCGTGTTGCAGAGGAAGTCGTGTGGATTCTAGAAGCCAAAGCCACATCTGGACCAGTTAAGTCTGCTAAGGACCTGTCTGTTGAGTATGTGTTTTTGCAGGAGCCTTCAAACAGCATAATCTGGTGACTGAGTGGGGGCAGGAAATCCATGCATTGACACAGGTCACTTGGGAAGAGCATTTTGATTGAGGAGCCTTTGTCGGGGCCACCAAACCGTAAGGACATCCCCGTGCATTGAGCACCTTGTGTGCTGGGCCGAGGGCTACTGAGCAGTATGGCATCCTACAAAGACCCGGGAGGTCGACACAGTAGCTGCAATTTGCAAATCTGCAGAAGACGGTCATAAGGAAAAACCAATTTTCTTTGCCAAGGCCACACAGAAATTCAGAACTGGACCTGAGATCCAACCCAGGTCTGTGTGTGTGTCTGTCTTGTACCCCAAGCAACCCGTACACTCTCCCTTATACCCAGCAGGCTTCTCGGTGAGCTCTACAACAGCTCCTTCGGAAATAAACATGCGTGTCTGCCGTCCAGCCCGTGTGTACTTCCGGGCCACAGTATCTACTTCCGGGCCACAGTATCTACTCCCGGGCCTCATATTTTACTTCCGGGTCCCAGGGGATGGCTTCTGTAGCGTGGGCGTCCTGTGGTATCTCGCTGCTTGTCCCTCACTGGCCACCGTTGGAGGACCTCACCAGCTCCACAGTCACATCCGGTTCTGCATTTACTGAGTGAAGACTTGCTAAAATGTTTAAGGAAGAAAGGACATTACTCAGAGCACTGGAGCAGATTCACCATCACCACATCTTCCCTCCTCCCTCCATATCCCCATGACCAAATATGAACAAGTTCCTGAACTCTGCAGCCCAGGAAGACTCCATGGAGCTGGGGGCCACTGTGCCTACAAGCTCCTTTTCTGTTGCCACCTTTAGCGCTCCCAAGGAAATCCGCAGAGGGCGCCCTCCAGCATTTGTGTCAGCGGGCTCTGGCCCCCAGGGGACCTCAGAATCAAAACCCGTGTCTAGGCTGGAATCTTATACTTTACTTTCTCTCACATTGAAAGAACTTTTACAAATGAAATCATAAGAATATTAGAGTTAATTATATACTGTTAAATTCATAGCTTTGGCAAAAGCCCGGGAAAATTAAGAACCTTTTTCTAACTAAAATAAACAAATTTCAGGGCACTTTTTTGCTTTACTTTTCTAAGTGAAAATGAGGCACAACCACATTCCAAAACATGTTGCCAAAAACCAGGTTAAAACAAAAAGCTTCTAAGAAATACTTAGTAAATTGGAATTCCTGACCCTTTCAAAACATCTTCAACAATGAATTTCAGCCTGTACTTTTTATCCAGAAGAAGAGCTCAAGGGTTTGGGGTGGGGTGAGGGGGGGACGGAGGTAAAGAAAAGAGCTAAGGATACACTCTCCATCCTGTAGTTGGAAACACGGCAAGAGTCAGAATATCTGAAGCAAGAAATGAACAAAAGTCTTCACTGAGTCCAGGGGCAACAAGCTTTCTCCTAAAGCCTGCGTATTTAATTCCACAATGGCATAGGCTTGTTTGGCTTCCAGAATGTGTGTCGCCTATCTTATGTAATTTGCATAAAAATGTCAGGAATGTGAGGGTGTGAAATACTAACTATATAATTATTAAGGGATTCTTTTTCAGAGTAAAAAATTGTTATGGAGTTTAAATAAAGGCTGAGAAGGACATTTCATTAGTTCCTGTTTTTCAGAGCAGTGGGAATCAAAATTTATAATAATGGAGGTCTCTTTGATGAAGAGTGATAAAGCTAAGGTTTCTGATTATGGCTACAAATTATTTAAATAGCTGCCATAATTAATTATTAAGAGTAGTAGCCTTCTTTTACATGTGGAAGACTAAAATTGTGAGCAAGAGAAAATATAAGATGTCAGTACATATCTTTTAGGGCACAGGGAGCTTTAAATGGATTCCTGTTGGTCAGTATTTTGGAAGTGGAGATGTCACTTTTGAGGAAGTGTATCCAGGAGATGTTTTTGCCCTCAAAAAGTCATGATAAAGAAAATGCTATTCTTTCTTTTGACTAGTGCTGTTCAACATTGGGAGACGAGGAGGAAAATCAGACACTCACTCTTGTACTTCCTTTTTGTGGCTCACAGATGTAGGTCTGACTTGAAGAAAATATGTACCAGACACAGGAGAGATGGTCATGCAGCACCACTGAGGGTCTAGATGGGTCCCCGAGAGGGTAGCACACCAGTGTTTCAAGGAGTGCAGGAAGGAACACCGCTAGCTAGATTCATTTCCTTTTTTGATTCTTGGGAGGCCGACTTTCATTTCCCCAAAGGACATGCAGAGTTGGTATGGGGCTTCCAGCCTGGCCGGCCTCTGGCAGGAGCTGCGGACAAAACCCTGAGATTTGGAACTAAGTGTTCAGAAGCACAAAACACTGCAAACTCCTACAGACCTGAGGGCATTTGGCCACACACTTCCAGAAATGTGGACGAATGTTGGAGCCCATGGTGGGTAGAGGGCTGAGTGAGGGAAGTATGAGCCACAGGGCTTCTGTGTGCACACATGTGTGCATCAGCGCTGCTTTGCACAAGCTCACATCTGTGTGTAGTGTGTGGTCTATACTTTGTTAGCAAGAAAAAAAATCATGAAGGCTTTCAGAGGCACTTGGGCTGGATGTGCAGCTTTTTAAAAATTTCCTGCCTGGCTACAAAGGTCCCTAGGAAGTGAATCTCCGCTTCTGATGACCTCATTTCTCAATAATGCAGCCAGGCTTCCGGAAAGGCTTCCTCAGCCAATCAGTGGGTGCTGAGGGCAGGGGAAGGTGCTACACAAGGGTGCTCCAGGCATTGTAACCTGGCATCCCCTTCTAGTAATGGGTTCCAGGTCTGAGACGTGGCTCAGTTCTGGAAACTGGGCCAAGGATCCAGTCTTTTGTTGGGAGGCTGCTTTACCTCCTAATCATTTACCTTGTGTTTTGTCTTTGTTTTGTTACTTAGATCAGGCAGGAAGTATCCAGGTTGGTGCTCACGCCTTTTGCCTGTACGGTCACCCTGGTCTATGAGCCATAGTCACTGCTGTCTGTGGTTGAGGCCCTGGCTGGATTTCTGACATTTCTAATTATTTTGATCATAGTGGCTACTTTGTTCCTGACATAGAGCATTTCCACCTGGCATCCATTATTTCAACATTTTCCATCCCCATTACTATTAGAAGCCATTCTGGGGAAACCGACTACTACCACCATCCTGACATTCAACAAAGGTCACCATTGAGCCTTTTGAGAATTCTGGTGATCTTCTCACCCATGCATTTCTCATATGCTTAATAAATAAGAGTTTCTCTTTAGGCTTTCCCATGGAGCATGGTTGACTGGACACTTTCCTGCCTTTTCCTATTATAGCCATCCTGTCATATTCACTTGTCTGAGGCATTTGATCCTTTCCTTCACCTACTGCCTCAGAGTTCTGCCTTTTCTATTTTATAAAGTGTAGCCATGCTTTTTTCCAAGCTTGCAAGACCCATCTTATCAGGTTAGCACCACCTCCCAGGGCTGTGCGAAGTCCTGTGACCCATGATTGTCAGTGATGCCTTCTCCAACTTCAGGATCTATCAGTGTCCTCACCCTGCCCCCCGCCCCCCTGCCTACCCCACCACACACAGCCCACCATGATACAGCTTCCCCAGGAGTAGCTCCCTATGTGCTCTCCATCTCCCCCACAGGACACTGGGCTCATTTCTGACAATCCTCTGGCATCTAGGCCTTTCCTCCATAGCCACCTGGCATGTCCCTAAAGTGGTCATGGGCTGGCTCATGCTGTGTGTTGGTCTGGTGAACAGAGGACACACATCCAGGGATGTGTTATTTTTGCCAGGCAGAGGCTTCATGATCCTTCTCAAGCAAGGGAGGGGCACTAGCCTTTAGCTGATGAAGGTCGGGGAAGAACAGGGTCAGTCCTTGCTCTGCCAGCCCTGCCATCGGGGGGATTTTCTTCCTGTCACAGAGATGGGGGAGGGGTTCATTTGGTCCTTTTTCGCACAACACCAGCTCTGACCTGAAATACTCTATCTTTGCTATAACTTCACTGTCATTCCTGATGGAAACCATGGTATGAAGTTCAAGGCAAGATCGATGAAAACATATTTCAAGGATCACTGTGTTAGGAAGGAGGTCAAACTCCTTGGTGCTCTGGGGAGGAAGGAGAATGGCTCAAAGGCCTGGGAGAGACAGACAGAAACTTTGAAAGACCCGATGAAAGAGCTCAAAAAGCAACTGCTTGACATAAAACCAGAGATTTCTACAACCACTGGTAAGTTTGAAAGGCCCAGGGTAGAAGAACAGTTGTTGTCTGCTTAGGAAGCAATTGTGTTTCTGTAAAAATAGCTAAACTGGATCCCAGGATGGTACTTACCCCAGTACACCAGGAACCCTAGCCTAAGGCACTGTGCGTGGTTCTGTGCTCACATGTCACAACTCTCCCTCTCCTGCCAGGTCCCAGCTCCTCTTCCAGGAAGCCTTTCCTAAATACCCAGGACCCATCATGAATTTGACATGTGTCCTATGGGGTCTTTCCTCACTTCTGTTGAAAGTCCTGTGTGCTCACCTACAATATGAGTCCCAGGGGGACAGACACTTTCTTGTATTTTGCACCTCAGACCTGGTAGATGTCACTAAAAACATCTGTCAGATAAATCCACCTGGTAACAGTATGTGCACCTGGGCTCCATGGTCACATCAGAGTATTTTCCTACCTCAGACAGTTAAAGGTGAGACAGAAGTAAGGATGCAGAAGATGGAGAGGGTTGAAACGCAGGTCCCTCCCTTAGCGGCCAGGCCCTTCAGAGGGAGTCCCCAGGGCCACCCCTGCATCTTTCTGTCACAGGTGCTCACTCTCTTTGCTTTGAGCTCACTATCAAATCACAGCACAGACCTGGACAGCCCTGGTGAGAAGGCCAGGGGTCAGTGGATCAAAAGCCTTTTTGCCTTCAGTTATAGTTATTCTTCAACCAGCTCAAATGTCATTCTTATGGAGCTTTCGCCTCCTTCCTCAGACAGAATTAAGCACCCCCAATTCTATCAGCCTCAAAGAGGTCTACCCACAGTAAACATGTCCAACTGTGTGATAATCAGATGACCAACTGCTGTCTTTTTAGTAGAAATATGCGCTCCATGAGGACAGGGCACAACCCCTGCTCATCTTTAGACCACAGGACCTGATAGAGTGGCTGTCACATAATAAGTCGGTAGCCTAGAGGGAGGATGGTGTATTCTTAGATTTGACAGGGATTTTGCTTTTTTTTTTTTGTTTCAGTCCCACCATTGAAGTCCCCAGATACGTACTGAAGAGCATGGATCCTCCCAGTGATATTCATTTGCTCAGTGCTAACTGGCATCTTCACATGGTCCTTAGGAAGTCAGGAACCATGTCAGGTGAGAAGCAGGCTGGCCTCTGGCTCTTGGCCAGGATGTAACCTGGTAATGACTCGGGAGAGGTGCCATGGTCTCACCGGCCCCTGTCCTCTGATCCATCTATACATAGAAATGATGCACTTTCTTAGTGCTGAGCCCCCACACTCCACAGCTGCCATTGGAAATCATGTACATGAAAGTGTTCAGCAAACTCTGAAATCATATACAATTGTTTGTTAACATTATGTCATATTATCACATATATTTATTTTTAACATTAATAGTTGTAATAACTAGTATTTAAAAGGTTTGGTGATAACTTCTGGGGACATTTTTATCAAAGGTGAAAGTTTCTCTTCATAATAAGCCTACTCAAGCTCTCTGAGGTCTAGCGCAAAAGGGATCCTTATGTTGCTTCAAGGGTGTCTTACAGTGGCTGCAGTTGTGTGGAGTAAATATCTCCTAAGTGGAAGAACCTGTAGCCCATGGTGGTACAGTCCAGACACAGCCTTTTGAGGTGAGACCATTTTTTTCAGCATCCAAGCCATTCAAATACACATCTTCAAAAACTTGAAGTCCGGCCCGGTGGCTCAGGCAGTTGGAGCTCTGTGCTCCTAACGCTGAAGGCTGCTGGTTCAATTCCCATATGGGCCAGTGGGCTCTCAACCACAACATTGCCTGTTCCACTCCCGCAAGGGATGGTGGGCTGTGCCCCCTGCAACAACGTCAACTGGACCTGGAGCTGAACTGCACTCTCCACAACTACGATTGAAAGGACAACAACTTGACTGGGAAAAAATCCTGGAAATACACACTGTTCCCCAATAAAGTCCTGTTCCCTTCCCCCAATAAAATTTAAAAAAAAAACAAAAAACTTTAAAATTTGTTCTTTTCATGAAATGACAAGAAATATTGGGCTATTTTTTTTTCCTTTCTTGTTTTTTATTTACCACCTCCTACTCTGTTCTGGATCTGAAAACTACGGGTTCCTAAATGTCAGCTCTGAAAATAAAACATTATAGTAAAGACGGCTATTTTCCTATATAGTTATTTATTTTTACCCTCAAAAACAAGAAATACAGACATTTAAGAATATACAATTCATGATGTTCAAGCAATCCAATCAGAAAATTTCTGGACCTGCTAAAAAACAAGAAAATGTGATCCATAATCAGGAGAAAAATGAGCCAAGAGAAACTGAGAAATAAGATGCAGAAGCTGCTCACAGGCAGCTAGAACTCTGCAGTGTAGCCTCCACTGGGCTGAACATTTCCATATACCTTATTATGTCATTTAAAACACAAGTCCTCCCGCACTTACCTGATCTAAGCTGAAGGCCCCTCCTCATGCTGTGGAGATAACATCAGGTCCCCATAACTGGCTGTATTCAGATTTCTAGTTATGTTTGTGGAAACCTGAGTGAATGTGACCACTGATTTTTATATTTTTCAACCGCACTGCCCACCCTTTGCTACTCAAGTACAACATCTCAGGAACCTAAAGTGGAATAATCAGGGACGATGAAGGTGAAGGACAGATATGGTGTCTAGTGGTTCCTCAGTTGAGCTAGACCGTGTGTCTAGAGCAGTCCCTGAAGTCACAAGGATTTGTGAGAGCCTCGTTCCCCAAGAGCTCGTGCTCCATTGAACTGACACCCTGAGTAGGTCGGGCTTGCCATAGAGAACGATTGGCTTTGATGTAAACCCTGCCCAGGATGGAAGGGCCGCTAGCGAAGAACCACGCACCGCCCAGCAGCACTCTGGGGAGCTAACTCACCCTCCAGGATTACTCTCCCTGCCAGAAGCACAGGTAGGCGTGGACTGCGTCCACGCAAAGGAAGGGGCGGAGGGCGGGGGCGGAGCCGCGAGCGGAGGGCGGGCCTGGGCGGAGCTCCGCGCTCCTTCGCCCCGGACCGCTGTTCGCTAGCCGAGTGCTGATCCGCTGGGAAGCCGCCTTGTGGCTTCTGGTTCCCGCAGAGAGGCGCGGGCACCGGGAGAAGCCCCCGGAAAGGACGAGGAGCGGCGCCAGGCCCAGTCGGCCATGTCCCCCGCTGCTGCTGTTTCTGTCGGCGACTGCGCGCCCGCGGCCTCGGGGGCGCAGCCAGGTTCCGGAGAAGCAGCGTTTTGAGGCGGCAGGGCCTCCGCCCGCCGCGGCCGCGAAAGAGGCCCAGGGCCCAAGCTCGCCTGCGGCCCTCGCGCTCTGCGTTCCCGCCTCGTGTCGCTTCCTCAGCGGCCGGCCGCCATGGCTTTCGCTGCGAACTCGAAGCGCAGGTGGCCGCCGCGGCACCCGACGCTGCGCGGGCTGCTGTTGCTCTACCTGTGGCTACCGAGCAGCCGCGCCCCCGCACCGCCATCCGCGCCGCTGTCCGAGCTGCACGCACACCTTTCGGGCGTGGAGCAGCTGCTGGAGGAGTTCCGTCGGCAGCTCCAGCAAGAGCAGCCGCGGGAGAAGCTGGAGCTGGAGCTGCGTGCCAGCGGCGGCCCACAGCAGGGCTGCCCGGGCCCGGGCGGCGGCGGCTACAGCGCCATGCCCGACGCCATCATCCGCACCAAGGACTCCATCGCAGCCGGCGCCAGCTTCCTGACGGCGCCGGCGGCCGTGCGGGACTGGCGACAATGCGTGGCGGCCTGCTGCTCCGAGCCGCGCTGTTCCGTGGCTGTGGTGGAGCTGCCCCGGTGGCCCGCGACCGCGGCCACCGCGCTTGGCTGCTACCTCTTCAACTGCACTGTACGCGGCCATAGCGTCTGCAAGTTCGCGATGCATCGCGGCTACAGCAGCTACAGCCTCAGCCGCGTGGCGGAGGGCGGGCAGCAAGGCCTAGACGCCGGCTTCCCGGCCACCGCTCGGGCCTCACCTCGGCTGGGTAAGCATGCCCCTGAAGGAAGCCAGGGTCAGACCGCTTGGCTTGCTGTCCTTGCACCTGAGGGGTGGCTGCGTCTGTAAGACCCCACGCTGTGCCCTCATCAGCTAAGTCAGAAACGAAACACCCTTGTTCCAAGTTATCTTAGTTGCGTGCATCCAGAAGAGTGGCTTTGATTTCTTAGTCTTGTGGTTGGCTTCTGGAAAACAAATCCCAGTAGATTGAGCAGAAGCAGGCATGGTGGGCTGCTTCTGCAATTTTTGTAGCCTTGGGGATAGAGGCCGAGGTGAGTGGTTTAACTGAAATTCAATAAGCTCAAAGCAAAAAATAAAGTTTATTTTAGCTTCATGTTTTTATAAGATATGATTTGTGTCAAGTAATTGCCAAGAGCAAAATGTAATTAGATCCCAGATTGCTCATAACTCCCTGTTTCTTAGCTTGGCTCCCAACTCCAGATCCCACCTACCATTGCTTCCATCAGACATAAATGGGAAAGAACAGAGTCAGCTATTTTTGAAGTGGGTCCAACTGATTCCCATGAACTACATTTCCCTTTCATAGAGTGAAAAGAAGGGACTTGATTTAGTTGAAAATAAGAAAGTTTAAGGCACATCCCTTTTTAAAACGAGCTAAAAATGAAGCTTTTCATCTAATGGTTTTACTTTCTGCAGATGTTCAGAAAGAAAATCAAGACACATAGGAGGCACAAAAAATTCCATGTTTCCCGGAAAATAAGACCTAGCTGAACAATCAGCTCTAATGTGTCTTTTGGAGCAAAAATTAATATGACCCAGTCTTATATAATATTGTGTTATAATATTATATTAATAAGACCCGGTCTTACATTATATTTTGCCCAGTATAATATTATAATAAAATAAGACCGGATCTTATATTAATTTTTGCTCCACAAGACGCATTAGAGCTGATTGTCCGACTAGGTCTTATTTTCGGGAAAACACAGTCGTAGCACTTGAAGGTTAAGGTCACCAAGGGAATAAAATCTTCATTGGGCCCACTTGTGGTCAGCTCAGTGTGTTTGATCACACTCTATTGCTGTTTGACTTACAATAACACAAAAATGATGTCATAGCAAGATTAGAAGGGGTAGTAGCCTCAGCCAGTTCAGAAATCCGGAGTCTCCATGACCTTCAGTTCCAATGAGAATGGTGTGGAAATCTGTGTGCACCATGTCCTGTCTGCCTACTCATCTCCATCCAAGAGGAGGCTCAGAATCCTTGTCAGGGGAGCCGACATCAAAGATTACCCAGTGACTGCCTCAGCCTGGAGGGAGACACTGGGAAGGACCCCCAAAGTTTTCTCACTGAAGGGGAGACAGGAGGTACTTTTACTTGGATCATACCAGCATCCCTGAGCCTGCCCCACGGCTGTTACACATACATCCTTCCTCACTGTCCAAACATGGACCCAACAGCAAAAACACCCCAAATCCCTTTCCCTCAATCGTGGTGCACCCCGACATTGCCAAAGGGAACTTGCCTATAAGCCAGGGGAAAATGAAAGGAAAATAAACAAAGACAGCATGCCCATGGAAATTTTTTGAAAGTTTAGTTTACTAATAGAAGTTTCCAAGTCTTTTTTTTTTTTTTTCTGTTTCTTTGCCCTAGGAGTTTGTCTAGGAATTCAGTTTTGTAGATGTTTAGGGGTGAAAATAGGTAACCCCTGGGGGGGTTGGTCCTCATTCTGGAAAAACACTGCCATGCTCACACTTTAGATGCCTAGCAACATGGAAATGTGGAACGGTGCCGCTCAGACCAGGGGCGCCCTCATTCCTCTCTGCAGGTAGGGCAAAGGTTACCCTACCCAAACGTCCTGCGGTTTCCCTGCCCAGATGCTTAACCTTTTCATGTTCTTTATGCTTCTGAGACTACTACCGTGTTTCCTCAAAAATAAGACCTAGCTGGAAAATCAGGTTTAATGCATCTTTTGGAGCAAAAATTAGACCCGATATTATTTTACTATAATATAAGACCAGGTCTTATCTAACATAATATAATATAAGACCAGGCCTTATATTAATTTTTGCTCCAAAAGACGCATTAGAGCTGATTGTCTGGCTAGGTCTTATTTTCAGGGAAACATGGTACAGTTTTCCTTCTTGAATGTTTTTTTCCCCCTAACTCTGTGAGCATTGGAGCTGGAGGCTAAAGGAATGTGGAAATGGTTGAGAAAAACTCTTGCAGAGAATTTGTTAGGATGAGTAAAAAGATCATAAATGGTAAGGGACCAGGTGGGATGGGATAGCACAAATTTATAGGAAAACCCATCAGTCCTGTTTGTTGCCATTTATTGGTTTTGGTGTTATAATCTCCTTAGACATACGACCTCTCTGTCCTCCCAACACCCAGAGATCTAGGTTCTATTATAAACCAGTGTGCTGGAGGGCTTGGCAAGAGAAAGTAACTTGCCTGAGGGTCTCAGGGAGTTGCAGGGGAGTTGTGGAGCTGTGTCAGATGGAGCAGCTCATGTGTTCTCCAGCAGCACCAGGCAACCAGGAAGCAGAGAAACAGACTGACCAGGTGGCTGTCGAAGGTGATAGGAAAATGCAGGGACGAGCTGAGGATGCTGGAAAGAAGTGTGTTGCCATGACTGAATCTGCCTGCAATAGTGTGAAAAGAGCAGGGTAGGGGGCTTGCGGTCCTGACACCTGGGTGTGAGAGCCAGCTCGTCTATGTAAGGGTCCCTACTAATCGCTTGGGCCTTGAGTGCTTGCCTTGCCTTCCAGCCCAGGCTGTGCTGATCAAGGAAAGGATGCTTTGTGAATTACAAAGGCAGCACACATATGATGTGTTATAGGACCCTGGTTGCGTCGTGCAGCTGGTTGGAGGGAGGGGTTGGGGACTAGGAACCCCAATAAAAGTGGAGAGCTGCAGCAAAGAGGGTGTGGAGAGGTTGGAGCTGGAGCCAGAGAATATAATCTCAAACGGCTCACGGACCAGAACCTTTATGTTGTTTCCACTAGATGTTCAGCTTGAAAAGCAGGGTCTCTGGGAAGACCCTGTGCAGTTTTGGAAATCAGGCCCCCTTTTGTGTCAGGGAAAATCAAAGCTGTTAAGCAGTGCTCTGCTCTCCCCTCTGCACACCCAGGCACTGCCACCTTCAGCCTCTCCCTCTTCTCATCCAAGTGAAAAGGAAAGACTTTATCTTCCTGATTCAAGACTAATCCCTCCACAGGTGCCTGACCGATCTCCTCCACGGACCTTTCTTTCTCACATTTTCAACCTCTCCCTTTTGTTTTGTAAATAGACATCAGAAAAGAATGGCAAGCAATTATATTTAATAACTAATATTGAGATAACTGTTTGAGAATGTTGGGGAAAATACATTTAGACCTGCACCTCTGGGCACACACCAATAAATTCCAGATGGGTTAAAGAATTAAATATTTTTTTAAATAAATTAAGCCGTAGGTTATACATAGAAAGGCTTGAAGAAAATAAATTTACTATTGCGTATCTGGAGGGAAGATAACTTTCTAATCAAAGAGATTGCAAAGAGAAAGGATGGATGATATACATGTTTTACAAATCCTCTTTATGTCAAGAAACAAAAGGAATTGCAAACAAGAGTCTGGGAAAGTATAAGATAAGAGTATTAATATATTAATAGAAAGTGCTTATGCCAATCAGTAAGAAAAAAATAAATGGGCAAAGGATATGAACCAAGTTTCCAGAAGAGGATGTATACTTGATAAACATAGAAAAATGTTCAACCTTAGAAGTTAATCAAAGAAATGAAGTGGTGCCAGATTATGCTTATTAAATTGTCAAAAATAAGTTTGCTCTTTATTCTGCTATTGGCATGCATGTGGAGAAGTTAGTATTATGTCATATGGTCACCAAAAGTGTACATTGATACCTTTCTTTTGGAAATCAGGAAATATGTAGCAGAGGCTATAAAAATATTCATTCTTCTGGAATTTTTTTTTTAGGAAAATGGTCCATGCCAAAGAAAACATACTGTGTTTTCCCGAAAATAAGACCTAGCTAGACAACCAGCTCTAATGCGTCTTTTGGAGCAAAAATTAATATAAGACCTGATATAATATAATATAATATAAACATAACAACATAACATAATATAATATAATAGTGGGTATAATTTAATGTAATATAATATAATACCAGGTCTTATATTAATTTTTGCTCCAAAAGACGCATTAGAGCCAATTGTCCGGCTAGGTCTTATTTTCAGGGAAACACAGTATGAGCAAAAAAGGCATAACTTATAATGGTGTATAAATTGGTAAAGTAAATGTCCAGTAATAGAGGTTAGGAAATCAAAATGGCAATTGGGAAGTTCATGTAGTAATATGGGCAATGCTAGGATATGTGCTAGGTCCAATATTAGTAAATAGAACATATTAATAAATTAGATTAAATTCAGGATGTAAATTTATATTTAGTATAACTGGAATATACTTTGGGGGTGTCAAAGAATAGTGGGAAGGACAGAGCCCTTTAGTTAGAAAGATCTGGGCTGACATCTGAATTGACAAAGTTATCACCTGTGTCAGCTTATGCAACTAAGCTAACCTCTCTGAGCCTGGTTTCCTCAGGAGTATGATGCTAATGATAATATAGTTCCTACCTTAGGGACTTGTGAAAGTTGACAGAAGTTGTGCCTCAAAAGGACTTACCATGGTTCTGGGTATAAGGAAATCATCCAGCAAATGGAAGCTATGGTTGTTATCATCAGTTCATACGGAGAAAGACTAGAACAGCACACACCTAAGATGATGATAATGATATTGAGGTGGTGAATCATTTCTTTTCCTAAAATGTTGCAACTTTTAAAAACTGCCACCAAAATCCAACAAAAAACCCACAATGGATTTTGACTCATCGTAAATATCTTAGCCTCTTCCTTTAGTCTGGTCCCACTTTCATACCCTGGCTTCAGGAGGCCCTACTAATTTCTCAGCCTCAGCTATATCATTTGTGTCCATAGAGTACCGATCCAGATTCTAGAACCTCTTCCCTGTCATTAAGGCTCTGTTCTCAGCAGTGTGTTGTAAATCAGATTAGTGAACAATATTCTCTGTCTAAAATGCTACCTTGATATGTTCCCCAAAATTAGTATGAGTCTTACCTCTCTAAATCTTATCAAGTTTGTCTAGTTTTCAAAAGAAATCAATGTTACCATAGTACTTAACAGTGGCTTATTACATTTTTATGATGGGAATTCAAAATTACATATATCTTGTTCTTCATCAGCAAGTCAAATGTTTTTAAGTGTAGCATACCCCTTTCCTCTTCGTTTGTTTGTTTTAAGGTCTGTTTCTGAGTAGATAAGCTCTGGCTTATTTGAAAATACATTATACAGTATAATGTGCTAGACTTGAACTGAGGAGGAAATGTATCTCTGTTGTTTCAAATACAACAATGATCAATTTAGAGAACATGAGGATTTCACTGTTTATAAATCAAATCTTAAAGCTCACCTAAAGAAAAGGAAATGAGGAAAAGAATGATTTTCTTTTCTTCCTGGAAGGCAAGATTAATTAGTTATATAATACGTGGGATATTTCAATGCTTATGTGATTCTTCCATCTGAAATCTTTGGGGTTAAATTTTTGAGGGTTTAAAGATATATATACGTGTGTGTGTGTGTATATATATATATATGTATGTATGTATGTATATACATATATATATATAAAATTAACATCCATTGTTGTTTATAGCATATAGCTATATTTCAGTTTGTCTACTTAAAATTAGTATTTTAAAATAAATGTTAATGCAAATAGCTGCTAACTATAATGTAGTACTGCTGAATTATATGATGTTTTCCATAATTATAAAATGGTAAACCTTGTGTGAAAAACAATGAACCTTTCAGAACCAAAGGCGAGTTCTCTATAAATCTCTATGAAATAGCCTATGAGTGATGCAGTTGTCACATCTCTCCTTACCTAGGAGAAGCAGAATAAAAACATCAGGCACTGGATTTTTGCTTAGAGGTGGAAAAAGGCAGAACAAGTTTCTTCTTAGGCAGGGGTTGCTTCTGTGGCTTATTAAAATCTGAGTTATGAGTCCTCATTATTTTAAATGACTATAAAAATGGGACTCATCATGTTCTCAGTACACATATGAGCCCTTTGGCAATATCAAGTGTGCTTATTCTTTGTAACATGCTCATTACAAAAAGAGTCATCTCCCTTTGAGGCTGGCAGCGGCATTCTCTTTCAGAAAAGTCACAGCTCAAAGAGCTGCCAGTCCCTCACATAAATCCCGTTTCTGGGCCTTCAGAGAATTACTAGATGAGAAGATAGGGGTCTGAATAAGTAGGTCTCTGAACATACAAAAGGTAATGCTAACCTGTAGAGCTTGTTTGTCCAGTTACATATTACTAAGTTTCTTTAAAATACATGTGGATTTGGGTAAACTGATTAATAAGAAACTTAAATCAATGAAAATATTCACAGCTCTGCTCTTAGAAATGCAGCTTCTTCCATCAGTCATCACGGAAGCAGCTGTCAGTTAAGTATTACTATTTAAATGAACATAATTAGCCTAAATTAGTACCATTCTAGATCATATGTAAATACATAACTTGTTTTGCTATCTCAGAAACTCGGTATGCCGGCTTCGGTTATAAAGATTAGTTATTTAGAAGCTGTGAATCTCTTTTATTTTCCTAGATGAAAAATTGGATTCCACAAAATTTCATTGTGGGTTTCATTTTGTATGGATCCAAGAACTTGCCTTAACTTTCCACTCCTTTTTCATATCAATTTATATCACTGCCATTTTATCACTCCTATTTTTAAAACTTGAGGATAAGAAAAAAAAATCTATATCAGAGGTGGGTTTGGTTTTTTTCAAGTTTTGTTTCAATAATTTTTTTCTTTTTTTACAGGACTTTATTGGGGAACAGTGTGTACTTCCAGGACTTTTTTCCAAGTCAAGTTGTTATCCTTTCAATCTTAGTTGTGGAGGGTGCCGTTCAGCTTCAAGTTGTTGTCCTTTCAGTCTTAGTTGTGGAGGGCACAGCTCAGCTCCAGATCCAGTTGCCGTTGTTAGTTGCAGGGGGCGCAGCCCACCATCCCTTGTGGGAGTCGAACCGGCAACCGTGTGGTTGAGAGGATGCACTCCAACCAACTGAGCCATCCGGGAGGCAGCTCAGCTCAAGGTGCCGTGTTCAATCTTAGTTGCAGGGGGCGCAGCCCACCATCCCTTGTGGGACTCGAGGAATTGAACTGACAACCTTGTGGTTGAGAGCCCACTGGCCTATGTGGTAATTGAACCAGCAGCCTTCGGAGTTAGGAGCATGGAGCTCTAACTGTCTGAGCCACTGGGCCGGCCCCAAGAATTTTTTTTTAATATAAATTCATTTAACAGACCTTTGAACATAAGTTGTTTATAAATTAAGTGAAAATTTCACTCTAGAGAATAAAACTACTCCAGATTTACACATGGGAGGGCTTAATTCACTGTCTTTTACCCATAACTTGATTCTTGCTACTGCTCACAGCTGACACTCCACACTTCCTCTTCTCCATGTGTTACAGCTAAATTCCACATTCATAATTCATTGCTGTTTTATTTATTATGTAAAGAGAATACAATGAAAATCAATAAGAAAATAACTTTCAGTTGCTATGTATTTTCTTAGCAGTTCTTTGCTAGGCTATATTCTAGCAAACAAGATACCTGTCTTAATCAATTAGAAAAAAAATAGGGAATCATCTCTCCTGTGAATTACTTTCTTTCACAGAAAAGGATGAGCCTCCACTTAGCAAGGCCGGGCAGGATGTGGTTTTGCGTCTGCCCATAGACGCGGTGATTTTAGATGGCCGCGAGAGCACAGATGACCACGCCATCATCCAGTATGAGTGGACACTGCTGCAGGGTGACCCATCAATGGACATGAAGGTAAGTCACGTTGTCATTGTAAAGAAAACTCATGTTTCAGTGAAGTGACCCTTGGTAATGTCCTTCCACTTACATTCCCAAGATGTCTGTAAGCTAGCAGGAAGGTATAAAATAGAGAAAGTATATATAAAAATAATCTCAGAAAAAATGCTTTATTCTATAAATTTACTTTTCTATTGAGTAAACAGTGATCCTGATAATTTGCTTTAAAGCTTACTCTCGTTCTTGCTGCTTTTTTTGTTGACTTCTCCAAAATCCAGAAATGCTTTAAGAAAAAGACTCAGATTACTTTTTAAATTTTTTATTTCTTTTCTTAGTTCAAGATCCACATAGAAAATGTGAAAAATACAAAGCAGTATAAAGAGGAAAATAGCAATAGGATGAACTCCTTCACGTGCTGCAGAAAGCAGCCATGTTACCTACAGTTAGGCCTGCTTGAGATAATTGAGTGAATAAGTGAGGGAGAAGGTGGCACGAGGTGCCCTGATCAGATGCTCACACTGATTGTCATCAGGCTTATCTGGGCCAAGCTGGATCTGCTACAGATGGGACTGAGCCACTTGTCAGCAGCTGCTGCCACACAGTCTTGAGTGATGAGGCAAAGCAGCTTTCTGTGAATCCTGTCAGCACCCTTCCTAGTTAGGAGGAGTTCCTGGCTTAGGCAGATAAACTTCAATCAAACCACTTCAGTTAGAGAAAGTGGAAAATGCATCCGTCTGCCAGGGCTGCCACAACAAAGTACCACCGATTGTGTGGCATAAACAACAGAAACTTATTTTCTCACAGTTCTGGATGGTAGACGTCTAAGATCATGGTTCCAACAGTGGTAGTTTCTTCTGACGCCTCTCTCCTTGGCTTGTCGTGGGCTGTCTTTTCCTTGCTGGGACTGCCTGTGGTCTTCCCTCTGTGGGGAAGCACTGATTTATATTCTGCTGGAACAAAAACAAAACCAATAATCACCTAGCCCCGTGAAACTGCTTGAAGTATACTGATCTGCCCAATGATTGTAGTCTCATAAATGGGCTGGACCCTTGGTCGGCATCTTACCCAACCTCCCACCCATATCTGAACCCCTTCTATCCCATCCCTTCTGGGGGTTTTCCACCCTCTGCCTAAATATTTTTAGAGTTGAAAGCTCTCTATATCACACACATCCTATGACATCTTTAATCAGCTGTAATTCATAGGCAAACCGGAAATGTCTCCCTGTTACTTCTGTGCATTGGTGCTGGATCTTCTCTTTGGAAAGGCACCGAACACGTCTTTTTTCATTCTGTGTAACAGTGCCTTAAGTCTTTGAAAAAAATGAACCTCATCACTTGGAAAGCTCTCCTGAGAACTCAGTACTCCCGCTTCTTTCAGATATTCTTCACAGGAATTGATTTTCAGACCACCCACTATCCAGCCTCTTCTGCATTTTCTCAGATTCGTCCATGCCCTTCTTAAAATCTGACATCCCTAATTGAACCCCATATGTCAACTGAAGAGCTGTGTATCTTCCTGACACAGACATCACCTCCTGTGATCCAGACATGATCTCTACCTCTCTTAATGAAGCTTAATTTTTGTAAACTAGTTTAGTAGCTGCATCACACAGTAGATTCGTGTTGAGTTTTCCATTAGCAGGATTACCTGAAACCTGCTTCATCTTTCTGCAAGAACTGCCATCCTGAGGGCCTCCCCATCCTGGCTGTGTAATTGCGTTATGGAACCTGAGTGCAGGACCTTATAGTTATCCTTTTTACATCTCAGCTTTTGGGTTTTCATCTATAACAGAAATATTTTTCAACTTTAAGTGTCATCCGTCATATTTATTATCCTTCTATGCATTGTCAGCTGCAAAACTAATATATCTTTATTGAAATCTTTGAGAGCTAAGGTTGATCAGGAAAGGTGCATGGACAAGTCCTTGATTATAGCACAGACAGCTTCCTGAGATGGACACTGACTATAATTGGTACTTCTGGAATATATTTGTTTGAGCAGCTACAAAGCTGCCTCTGTTACCATCTAGCTTGTCCTATATGCTACTGAAAGCTTTATTCTGTAAACGATGAATTGCATATATGAATGTTAAATAAAAATAATGCTGATGATTCAGTATTTAATTTATTGAAGATATTTGTAAAGGAACGACAAAATTAGACATTTCTTATAGGCTTTTAGGGCTCACTGCTGTGCCATCAAGAGGAAAATCTGGACCAGTTTCCCAGCCAAGTGAATAACGGCAATGGCAGACAGACCTAAAGTTATAAAACCATCAGCTAAGTGACAAAGTCTGTAATAGGAGAGACAAATTGTGACTGTCTTCTAATGGCGTACATTCATGAATGGCCCAAAAGTCAGCTCTCATCCTACTGTGACTTGATCATATTCCATGCGTCATTGATTGAGCATCCAGTCAGTGCCAGACAATTTAGACGTTTCTGTAATCCTCAGGACAACCTCACCAGGAGGTGTGTCCCCATTTTATGAATTTAGATTGTCATGAATAGCTGTGAAAGACTGAAATGGCAAGAGATTACTGAGCATCTTTCAGTGGAATGCTGGGGGTTATAAAGCAGATTTTTTAGGGTTAGCATTTATAAACTTTAGAAAACAGATAGTAATACAAATGCTTCTTGTCTATAGAAATGCAAATTTTTTCATATAGATTCCTGCCCTGTAGAATCAATTTTCAATTGATTCCTGCCCTGTAGAAAAGTGGATTTCAAATATGACATATTAGCACTTGTAGGTATTAATCTATTAATACACTCATTTCATTACCTAATAGATATTAGGAGCAAACTTGGTTCAGTGCATTCATAACTGCTTACGAGTATATTTGTCTGTTCTTCAGATTCTGCTTTGAATCAGTGGAACACCTTATTGGCTCTTCTTCAATTAATGAGTTAAATAAAATCTTTGACACATGTTCATATTGTATTTGTATGAGATCATGGTTTTAACATTTTGAGAATTTTCCCTTAACAGTAATTAGCAACCTTCAGGGACTATCCCCCGGTCCCTTTTACCTGGGCAGCCTAATTTTATACCCCCAAATTTCTAACAGGAAAATTAGGACTCATATATCAAATCACTTTTTTTCTGAGAATGGGCTCCAGCTGACTGGAATGTTAATACACTCCGCCTTTCGATGCAAAATGGGACAAACTGGAAGGTTGCTGGGAATGGAGGAAGGGCAGTTATAGCCTAACATAGCACAGCCGTTGAGTTAAAACCCAGTGTTGGATACCCTTGTTCTTAAGCCCTTTGACTATCCCCACCACTCAGGAGTTCTCAATGGGCAGACTGTCCCCTGAGCACCTTCCCTGCCCCTCTGGAGCCCTCCTCCCTCATCTCCCCTGTTCTCCACCACGCACAGAGGCTCCTCACCCCCTTCTCTCACCTTCTGTGGTGGAATACTCAGCCTTCCCTTTGTCTTGCAACACTTTTAAGATCAGGTTCTAAGGCCTATCTTTTCACATCTGGATGACCCATTCAGTTATTCAAAAAACAGCAACAAAAAAAATTAATAAGGTTCTCACCCTAGGAGGAGTTATGTTGCCAGCTTAATTATGATAAAATTAATAGTTAATCTCTTTTAGCATTTAGTGTGTCCGGTACTATGCTAAACACTTTATACCGACTAAACCATATGGGACAGCTTGTTTTTGGTTTCTTCATTTATAAAGAAAGAACAGGAGAGATGATTGGTCAGAATCAAGAAGCTAGCCAGTAGATTTTAAAGTTATACATGCCCTGCCCTTGAAAGGGATATTCTACATCCACTTAACTGAATGTTAATCTATAATACATTCTTAAATGCAAGAAGATACGTTTTTCAGGCAGCCCATTAGATGACTCTGAGTTTCATGATTATTCAACACAATACATTTAAATCTGAAGTCAGAATATAAAATATGACATTTCGGGACATGATAGAGTATGAGGATGTTCAGGGAAATTTGGGATTCATAAATCTGCGGCTTGATTTATATCCATCAGAGGTAAAAAAAAAATGTCTAACTAAATAATTTTAGAATATCACGTGTAATCAAAACTCATGAAAGGATGGATTCTGTTTTCACCAATAACTTCATTATTATATTCAAACCAATTGCACACTGGCTTGCCTGCTGTACATAATACATTTTTAAAAACAGATAGGTATAATATCATCTGTATTGGGACATGTTTGATAGTAAAAGGATGTGGTTTTAATAATTATACCATGACCACAGAGATAAACTGGGATTGTTTTGAGCAAACAGGAGCATGGGTTCTTTTTGATAAAATCCAAGTTTCATGAGACTGGACGGTCTACATGAGGTTTCCCAATCAATCTCATTTTTAGACCACCTTCAACAGATGAACATAGTATTCTAAAACTGAACCTTAGAGAAAGGTTTCGGGAAAGGAACATAAGTAGAAACAAGAATATGGACTTTGTGTTTTTTTTGTCATAGGGCAAAAAAGCCCAAAATAACTGGTGAATTTCAAAGTGCATCGTTGTCTCCTTGTATAAGAGGTATTTTGTCATATAGTCCTCACTCAGATTCCCTGGGATCTAATTTGGGTTAATACTGAAAATGCCCACAAAAGGAAAGAATCATTATCTGTTAAGGAGACGATTTTAAATCGTATTGAAAGAATTTATAAAAATTTAGTGAGCAGGATTTTCAAGGCGGCCTGGGTTGTTTAACCAACAAAGAAGGTTCCAGAGAACCTACAGTGATCTTGAAAGATTAAAGGCTAATTGCATCTGTTGTCTTCTATTTTCTACCTATCTTCATTGATAACAGGCCAAAAAAATACATAAAATTTATAACATCACAATAGAATTTATAAGGACAATAAAGGATGTCTTTAGAATTGTCTTCAATGAGGCAAGGAGTGATGAGCTGAAAATGGGTTTAAATTGCCTGTGGATGCTGCCAGGGAATTTAATTTCCCACCTTCTTCTCTCCTTTCTTCCTTTCGTTCTCCTGTTCCTTTCTTCCTTCTTTCCTTCCTCTTTCCATGCCTTTTTTCTATCTTCTTTTCTTGATATTTTTCCCTTTCTCTCCTAAAGCCTATAACTGTACTCTGTGCTTACTAGGATTCTAGTCATACTTGCTAACTGATTATTTTCTTTCTTACTTTCTTTTTTTGAAAAAAAAAATTGAGTAGTTGGCTAACTTTTCAGAAAGTACCTTTCTAGCCCTCAAATTTTGATCATCTTTCCTAGCAAGACGGACAAAACAACACTGCTGAGCACGTCTGGCCAGATGGTGGTGTGAGGGAGGGCTGTCACGTGGGAACTGGAGATGCTTTGCACCTCGTCAAAAGGAGAGCTAGGCACATAGAACCTACTATTATTTCTTGGCTGTTGGACAATTTCTAGTCTTCACAAAAACGAAATGTAAATCATCTCAATACAAGTTATCCCAGATACTCTAGGCCATGGCGTGGGAGTGGGGAAGAGAAAAAGAGGAGAATTTCTGGATTTAAAAAAGGAAGAAAAATAGTAACTAACTGAGAACGCTTCATATCACATTTCATCTATTTCTTTCCTTCCTTCAATGAGTCAGTTTAACAGGGAATAAAAGAGATCAAACAGATAGTAAGAAAAGGGATAGTACAGTACTTCTAACACAGCATCTACTTTACTTTAGTTTTTGAATCCTATTCCATCCCTTCCTGTTTGTGTGACCTTGACAGATGATGTAAACCATTTGCAAATGAGAATAGCTAGAGTCCTCTGGGGTATTTTCCTGGGATTAAGAGAGGTAATGTAAGTACGACACCTGGAACAGTGAGCAGCACAACATAAACATTAAAAAAATTATGATGTTATTTAGTTTGTTATGAGATCATTTTTCCTTTGATGATGATGGGGTATTGGCGTAGTCGTTGGGGTTGAGCTCCGGGTCTCAGTTCCACCAAAACTGGGGCCTTATATTTTGCTCGCCCAGGCGGGTTATCTTCAGCTCAAACCTCCAGGAAATCAGCCTTGTAGGCTTCTGGGTTCTGTTCTATACTGCCAGTCCCGTAGAGCCTCCATTCTTCTTCCCTCGGGGTGGTGATAGACAGAATAAGTCCCTCTGACGGGGCTGCAGTGACATGGTGTCTTGGCCTGACGGTTTGAAGGAGATTTGCGCCCCTAACTTGGTAAGGAGGTCGCATCCCAGGAGTGGGATTGGGAAGTCTAGTAAGTAGAGGAACTCGTGCGACACGGTGTGTCCTCCCAATTTACAAGTCTGAGCCTGGCAGAACAGTCGGCTCCTAGCTTGATCCCCGGTGGCTCCCATTATGGTGACTCTGTGGTCCCCGAGCGGTGCCACCGGCGTGGTGACTACCAAGTGTTATGTTCCAGTATCTACCATAAAAGTCACTGTTTGGCCCCCCACATCTAAGTTAACTGTGGGCTCGTGGGGGCCGAGTTCCAACGAGCCTGTTCTTCTTCAGTCCAACTCGATTCCCACTAATCCTATGAAGTTGGGCTCCGGGCTGGTTGGGTTGTGGCCACGGGGAGGCCGAGGCTGGAAGCGGAGTGTCTGGAAGCGGCGGGGTGTGCCAGCCGTTGGCCGTGCTGTGTAGGGAGGTGTTGGCGGCTCTTCGTCGGGGTCTCCCTGGTAAATGGTCTTAGTCATGTCTTTCTGGATGTGGCCTCGTGGTTCCGTGCAACGGGGACCCTGGACTGTCCCTTACTATTGGAGCAGAACCGTACCCAAGGAGGAAAGGTGCGGGCTATTTCCAACCATGAGTCAACGTAAGGGAACTGGTCTGGATGTCCTGGGGTCCCGGGGACAGCTATGTAGACTCGGCGAATCGTGGGGAGGTCAAGAGTGCTTTCTGGGGACCATCCCACATCAAAAGTTGGCCACTCCAGTTCACATAAAGTGTGGAGATGTCCGGGGGTCATTTTGACCCTGTAGTCACCTCCAAAACCCTTCCTGAAATTCTTTAACATGCAGTCTAGAACTGTGGGCTTCCCATGACTCCTTCCCATGATGTTCAGTGTGGTGTAGACAAGGGAAGGGTCTCAGTCAGGCGCCCATCTGGCTGCGACCCTCTCAGGAACATTGGGTACGTCTTGGCTAAGGTGTGCCTGTATAAGCCCCAGGCCCTGTCACACTCCAAAAGTGCGAATCACCGTCATGCCATATGACGCTACCATGGAATGCAGGTTGGGGCTCACGTGGGCTCTGTAGCCAACAGGCCGTGGATCCACACAGAATCCTGTTTGGGACCAAGCACACACACATTCATTCAGGGCCCTCCGCCGGAACGGCCCTAACTAGAGTCCGAAGTGGGACTCAGCGGGAGGTGATCAGGCTCCCCTTCTGCCCTTAGGCAGGCCTAACTGGGTCCGGGCCCCAGGGTCTTGCCGTGTCTGATGTCCTGGTTGACTGTCCGTCCTTTCTCTACTGGGGTCCAGCAGGGAATCACAGGCCGGAGCCGGCGAGAGGTCGCCGGTCCCCAGCCTACCAAAATCAGCAGGGGGCACCTAGCCCCGTCTAGACTCTCCCGCCACCCTATGGCACGCTCCCGCCCAAACTGGTGGCTCAAGGGGCCAGTGCGGTTGGGTTTCCCAGTCAGGGAACCAAGAATGTTACAGATACTGGGACCAGAAAGAACCCAAGCAGCACTCAGAGAGTTAGGAAGTTCAGCTTTATTACGCCGGCGGGCTCAGCGGGATCCTTCCCAAAGACTGAGCCCCTAGCAAGGTTTTGAGCAGGTTTTTATGGGTTGGGGACTTCCTTGAGTTGCGGAAGGGATAGGTGTCATCTGGTGATTCGTTCGGTGTCATGCTGGGAGTCATGCGGGGTCTCATCTCCCGCTCCCCACATAAGAACGCAGGATATGGCTAGGCCAAAAAGGAACACCCACAGAGCCATAGATAGGGGAGTCATACTACTATATTGTTGCTGGCGGCTGGGTTGGACAAACAGGAAGCAGGAGCCACACTGTTTGCAACCCTCACTGCACCGCTTGCAGGCTCAGCCACCATCTTCTTGCTAGCCCCCATTTTTCTGCTAGCGTAGCCACAGCAGTTATATTAGTGGCCAATGGCTCACTGGTTACAGCTGATGGCCAACTAGCCACAGCCGATGGCCATCCAATCGCAGTTGATGGCCATTTACTACCTGAGCCAGCATCTGTATATGTGAGGCCGAGAGCCTAGAAACTACTTTCTGGGGCTCTGTCCCCACACTTGGGTTGTGGCTTGGAGGGGGTTACACAGAAGTGGGCTGGGGCTAGGGACTTCCCTTTTCGCTCTGGCCACTAGTTTAGGTCAGTTCCACATGGCAGGGAACCATTTTAGGTCAGTTCCTCCAACAGTGATTGGCTCAGGGTGTGGCTTGGAGGGGGTTACATGGAAGTGAGCTGGGGCTAGGGACTTCCCTTTTCGCTCTGGCCACTAGTTTAGGTCAGTTCCACATGGCAGGGAACCATTTTAGGTCAGTTCCTCCATCAGTGATTGGCTCGGGGTGTGGCTTGGAGGGGGTTACGCGGAAGTGGGCTGGGGCTAGGGACTTCCCTTTTTGTCTGGCCACTAGTTTAGGTCAGTTCCACATGGCAGGGAACCATTTTAGGTCAGTTCCTCCAACAGTGATTGGTTCAGGGTGTGGCTTGGAGGGGGTTACATGGAAGTGAGCTGGGGCTAGGGACTTCCCTTTTCGTTCTGGCCACTAGTTTAGGTCAGTTCCACATGGCAGGGAACCATTTTAGGTCAGTTCCTCCAACAGTGATTGGCTCAGGGTGTGGCTTGGAGGGGTTACATGGAAGTGAGCTGGGGCTAGGGACTTCCCTTTTCGTTCTGGCCACTAGTTTAGGTCAGTTCCACATGGCAGGGAACCATTTTAGGTCAGTTCCTCCAACAGTGATTGGTTCAGGGTGTGGCTTGGAGGGGTTACATGGAAGTGAGCTGGGGCTAGGGACTTCCCTTTTTGTCTGGCCACTAGTTTAGGTCAGTTCCACATGGCAGGGAACCATTTTAGGTCAGTTCCTCCAACAGTGATTGGCTCAGGGTGTGGCTTGGAGGGGTTACATGGAAGTGAGCTGGGGCTAGGGACTTCCCTTTTCGCTCTGGCCACTAGTTTAGGTCAGTTCCACATGGCAGGGAACCATTTTAGGTCAGTTCCTCCATCAGTGATTGGCTCGGGGTGTGGCTTGGAGGGGGTTACGCGGAAGTGGGCTGGGGCTAGGGACTTCCCTTTTTGTCTGGCCACTAGTTTAGGTCAGTTCCACATGGCAGGGAACCATTTTAGGTCAGTTCCTCCATCAGTGATTGGCTCAGGGTGTGGCTTGGAGGGGGTTACGCGGAAGTGGGCTGGGGCTAGGGACTTCCCTTTTCGTTCTGGCCACTAGTTTAGGTCAGTTCCACATGGCAGGGAACCATTTTAGGTCAGTTCCTCCAACAGTGATTGGTTCAGGGTGTGGCTTGGAGGGGGTTACACGGAAGTGGGCTGGGGCTAGAGACTTGCCTTTTTGCTCGGGCCACCATTTTAGGTCAGTTCCCCCATCAAGAGTAAAGGCGGAAGGAGAGAGGGAGAAGGCAAAAAAAAAAAAAAAAAAGCCACATCCCATGGTTGTGAAATAAATCTGAGCCTTCCCTAAATTTCACAAGCATCCCTGCACCTGAGTGATTTCATTTGCCCAAAGCTTTAAATAAAGGACAAGAAAGTAATGGCAGCTGACAGGGCATTTCAGGGACAAAGATGATTCCTAGGGCTGCAAATTCCCTAAGTCACACCTGGGGATAAGGTGGTACATGGGAGTGAGTATTCCAACGTTGTTTTGAGGACTTCTTTTTAAGTATCTCTCTTCAAGAATGAAGGGTCATATCAGTCAAGAAAAAAATCCAAGTGAATCCTAAGACTTATTGCTCTAATCAAGCAGGAAGACACGTGACAAGACACGTGCAGGCTTGGGTAATAATCCAGACCTGTCGTGTTTCAGTGTTAACTAGGAGCCTAAATGGGAACTATACTGACTTAAGCATGGATTCTTCTTACGCAATAGCTCAAGGCCTTGAATACTTAATTGCATTTTTTCTTTAAGAAAATTACTTATAAGGAAATGTTGAAAAATAATCTCCCTGGGGAAAAAAATGTACATACCTCATGAAATAATTTGGGTAAATTGAGTTAGAAAACATCTATTCCAGTAGGAACTTAAGTCCTTTTTTCTGTTCAAAAACATTCAACTTCCTAGGCAATAAATTTACAGCACAAGAGGTGTCCAGTATCACAGTTGCCTGCAGGCAGTCTGGGCTTCCAGGTAATTCTGGGTTACAACCTGACTTACTGTCCCTCTTCCTTCAAAGGTCCTGGCACTTCTATGTGAGGGGAAGCTTTAAGAGGCTTTAAAGAACTTGTTTCTTTTTGTGAAAAAGTATCTTGCTTTTCCAGACCATAGCAGCTGGCTGGTTTGTGTATAAGCTGTGCCTTATTCCAAGAAATGATTCTTGGAATAAGGACCTGGAAGGCCTTCCCTGCTAGATCAGGAGACAGGATCCTACAACGACTATGAGTCTGGAATTTAGAATCAGATGGCCTGAGTTCAAACCTAGTTTTGTCCATTGCTTGAGCAGGTGGAACTTGGGGAAATTACTTCATTCTTTAAGCCTCAGCATCTTCAATTGTAAAGAGGATAAGAATACCTGATAGGGTTGCAGTGGATGTTAAAATGGGAAAATGCAAATCAAGCTCTTAGCATATTGCAGAGCATTAAAGGAGAGGTGACTGTAATGGTTAATTCTAAACATCTTGGGATGTAAAATATCTGTGGGGTCTCTTTGACCAATAGTTTAATTGAACTGCGATCAGAATAGATTTACTCACTTGTATATAAACAAGGGCCTTCAAATGGCAAGGAGTGAGGAAGTCAGGTACTGTAATGAATGTGTAGAAGGAATTCGCCCTCAAGTAGTTTGACCTTGGTTGAGGAGATTAGATATGTACTAGACAATAATAATAGGAAGTAGAAAGTGGCAAGGCTGTAACCGAATGTAGATAAAGTGCTGTTGGAATTCAGAGGAGGGAGAGATTACAATCTAGCTGAGGGAAGTCAGATGAGGGCCTGTGATATATATCTCTGTAATCTTAACATTTTAACAATAGGACCTATAAAATTATACTGACTTGAAAATTTCAGGTTGAAAAGATCTACTACCTACTATAGTGCAAGCATTTTGGACATGTCTGATGAGAGTGTTCCAGTGCAAAGTGTGTTTTCTGATTACAGTAACTAGGGCCGTGGAATAAGTATCCATATAAAATGAAACTCAGGTTTGGCTTTTCCCAGAGCATAGCGGACCATTTGCCCAGAGGTCTGTGCACTAACATACTTTTACAAACTTCCCTAGTTTGGAAAGAAGGGACAGGCAGTAGGAGAGAAAACAGGAGGGAAGCAGTGCCGACCTTTGGTCTGCAGAAACTCTGCGTTATGGCTAGGTGTTGAGAAAATTGGCTCATGCTCTCAGGGAAGGATGTCCTGTGCTTGGTGGGAACATGGGAACTTCTGTCTTATTCTCTTTCTCCTCTCCGTTCTCTCTCTCCATCTTCGTTCGTGTTCTTTGCCATTCTATTCACTCTTTTGCCTATTCATTCTTCAAACGTTTGAGTTTCTAGTCTCAGACTGTGGGTACTGCTGGTGGTGAGAAGACAAATAAAGCAAGATTCCTTATTCCAATCACCCTAGTGAGAGAGTTCAAGGAGGCCCAGAAAAAGCTTTCACCCAGAATATAGGGTGCAGAGTCTGCATATGAAACGCCTGAAAGGTTGGCTTTCTCCTATATTTCTTCGCTTTCTATGTGTGTTTCTGCGTACTGTTGGGAGCTAAGTTTCCCCCACCCCTTTGATTTTACATGCTCTTTCTTCATGCTTCTCTCTTCTTCCTAAGTAAGCAGCTTTGCTTATATCTAAAAGAATTTTTAAATTTCAGTATAAAAAATGATTTTTGTCTGCCTTGTTGAGTTAGAGGCATGAAAGGGAAATAAGGGCAAAGTTGGGGAAAACTGGTTGTAAACATATTCTGAAACAATAACACGAAGTGAAATTTGGTTGGGTTGTAAAGGGCAGAATAAGCTCAGTTTTTCCTTCTATTCTCTACTTCTAGAGGCTTCTTCTAATCATGGCTAATTTTTTAGGTGGGCTACTATTTATATGGTGTGTTTTAAGAGGATTTGAAGAGTAAAAGAAAGACCCCAGTCTAAAAATACTTGTTCCGGGCAGGCCCGGTGGCTCAGGTGGTTAGAGCTCCATGCTCCTAACTCCGAAGGCTGCCCGTTCGATTCCCACATGGGCCAGTGGGCTCCCAACCACAAGGTTGCCAGTTCAATTCCTCGAGTCCCACAAGGGATGGTGGGCTCTGTCCCCTGCAACTAAGATTGAACACGGCACCTTGAGCTGAGCTGCCGATGAGCTCCTGAGTGGCTCAGTTGGTTGGAGTGTGTCCTCTCAACCACAAGGTTGCCAGTTCGACTCCCGCAAGGGATGGTGGGATGTGCCCCCTGCAACTAGCAGTGGCAACTGGACTTGGAGCCGAGCTGAGCTGCACCCTCCACAACTAAGATTGAAGGACAAGGACTTGCAGCTGATGGGCCCTGGAGAAACACACTGTTCCCCAATATTCCCCAATAAAAATTTAAAAAGAAAAAAAGATGCACATGTGAAACTGATCGAGTATATAGGAGTTGCCCTGCCTTTATAAATAAATAAGCAAACAAACAAACAAACAAATAAATAAAAATACTTCTCCCTTTGATTCCTGAACTCTCAAGAGAAGCAGTTTAATTCTGTCTTAATTACTACCTACTTTGGTCCTATTCTTTAGAAAATGATCCTCTTCTATGCAGGATTATAAAACAAATCCCAAATTCTTGAGGAAACTGTTAAAATCACTTTCTTCCAGAATTGAGAAAGATGAGCACGTCAGAGTTCTATTCCTTGTAAATATGATCTAACTCCCTTCGTTTGACCATGTATAACAGGAAAAGTCAGACTGTGGGATTCATTTTGCTTCTCTTTGTGGAACTCTAAGTCGTATCTGTGATGAAAAGGAAATAGAAAAAGTAACCGTTAACTGAAACAGGGCCTAAACATGTGTCCCGCGGTATCTAAACACTTGTGGAACCAGTGTGTTTCCTGGCCTCTGATACTCAGGGTAAGGGCCTCACTTCATTTGTCTCCTTCACAATACGTGTGGGGAGATGGCATTGAATTATGACAATGGTTGTTATGTACTTCAAAACCCTAGTAGAGATCATATCCGGTTTTGCAAGTTGGATTAGCCTACAGGAGGCAAAAAGCTAGTATACATTTGCATTTGTGGTTTCCATGGAGTCTCCTACTGTATATTTTATACCACATTATCTCATCACTACTTTGTAAGTGACTTAGGCCCAATTGTTTTATACACTTGAGAACCAATTGTCGGGGTGGAGGGAATAGTTAGGTATTACTTATTTTGTAACTAAGTGTATGTAATGATAAGTGTGTACACATTTGTAGGTGTGTCTATTAACTCAGTGTATATAAAATCCTTGCCACTGGATTACTATCTAGGGGGGTGGAGTTGAATTAGAATAACAAGCTGAGTCATATATATTGGTTTGCAAGAAGCTATTTACTTCTGAACAGGTAAGGTCCTGTTTCTGCTGAACAAGAGATCGTGGGCAGAAATTAGAAGCTCCTTGTTTTATCTTTATTAAAGATAGTATCTGTCTTCAAGTTACAAATTGGGTATGTTGTATATACTTTGTGTGTGTGTGTCTGTGTGTGTGTGTATTCTGACTCCTGACACTTCAGAACTGCTTATAAAATGCTTTAAATCCTTTCTAGTGTCATGTAAAGGTGAGGAGATGACTGGAAGCGCCTGGGTGCTTGAAGGGAAAATGCCCGTCTTACAGTTTTATGTATTCTAAATAGATGAGTTTGAGGAAAGGCAGCCTTTTCCCCCTAAATCAACAAAGAGCCCGGGAAGGGATAGTTAATCCGATCAGATCTAAGTGTGAGTGTCCCCGGGCTGTGGAAGGTGGTTACCGGGGCTGGATGCCGCCCTGGTGTTTCCTGCATTGGAGAGGAGGTGGCGAGGAAGGCAGAGGGAGACAGCAAAGCCCAGAGACGGGGCTGCTCCTTCCAGCCCAGAGTTGGAAAGAAGCTTTGACACTGGTATGCTAAGTGTTGACAGCCGAGGCCCAGTGACTCACTCGGTTAGCAGAAAGCTGGGACACGGCCTGGGTGACGACAACGTCCACGAGGACGGCTCACCCCATTCCCTAACCTCATAGCCCCCCCCAGTCCCTTAAAGTCTTCATTAACTTTATGTCCACTTCACTCTGATGGCCTCACCCGGTGTCCTTGTGTCAACCCACCGTACAAAGCCCCACTCGGATCAATCTCACAGTCTACCCTCTTCTCTTAGACCCCGGGCAGCAAATCCCACAGCTGCTGGCCTTTGGTGGCTTTGGTCTTCTTGTCTGCACTCAGGCAGCTGTGGGGACAGAACTTCCCTCTCTCACACCAGTTTACTCAAGGCTGCAGGGCTTACGTCAGCACAGTGTCGTAGCCATCTGCTAGAGGCTCCCTGGATAGGTTCCAAGAAGCAATAAATATTAATAGTTGAATAACTTGCTGCGTTACTGCCACCCAGCAAGGCCTGCCTGGTTCTGAGCCAGAGCTGAAGAGAGTGGGAGCCTGCCCTGCCACCTTGGCTTAGGCAGACCCCTGCTGTACTCCTTCCCCTTGCACTGTCATTGGCTCCCCTTGGTTCAGCCTGGCACCACGGTGGCCAGACGCAGAGGTCATAACTGATCCTTTCCTTGCAACCACGTGGACAGTGGGGGGAGGGCAAGTTTCCAGGAAAGGGGTGCCAGGCCCCAGTCCCACTGGAGCTCGGGTCTCCTGGCTACTGTAGTGACTCAGCAGAGACAGGATGGGCTCCCACCAGGGTGGTTACATTGGATGTAATGAGAAGACCTCAGATTCTGGATGTGTTTTTAAAGAAGAGCCAACAGTTTTTCCTCATAGGTTGGATGTGAAATGTGAAAGAAAAGAGGGGTTAAATATGGCCCTGACATCCCAAACCACAGTTCTGGTCATTTTCAATCTTATTCGTCTGCATCTCTGATCTTCTCTGACTGTTCTCAGACTGACTTCCACTTTCAGCTCAGTGCGTCCTGGTTTCTGAGGACCATATGCCTGCTCCACACTCTTTTAAAGTTATCTTCTTGTCCTTACCTTGTTCTCTGCTGACCCTTCAGGTAGTATTTTATGAGTTCTCACGTAAGTGACCATGGTTTGATATCTTTTCAGTGTAGTTGGACCTGAAGATAATATAACAGTGTGACAGTGAATACTGCTTAACATCTCTTTGAAATAAACAACAAGGGACAGGTGGCCTTCTGTGCAACTCTCTAGCTTAAAGCTTTTGCAATGAAAGTGATGGGACAGCTTGAAGGCTGTTTTACAATGCAAGGTCTCAATTCTGTCGCAGCCTTAGTGAATGGCAGTGACTTTCCTGGGGTTTCACTTCACTGTCTATAAAAACAGGGTGATGTCTTCCTGTTGAGATGAAAATCAACCAGTGGAAGTAGTGGTGTTGTGCGGGGGACCCTGCTCGCTGCGCCATTTGTTGTGTGGGGCGGCCTGCGTGGTCTCTGCTCCCGCTCCCCACATAAGAACGCAGGACATGGTGAGGCCAAAAAGGAACACCCATGGAGCCATAGATAGGGGAGTCATACCACTATAGTCTTACTGGCGGTACTATCGTCTCACTGGAGGCAGGAGCCACATGACCTGCAATCTGCTGTCCGCTTCTCTGCCTGACAAGCGACCGACTGACTGACCAACCAACGCAGCCACAGCAGTTATATCAGTGGCTAATTGGCAAACTGGTTACAGCTGATGGCCAACTAGCCACAGCTGATGACCATCTACTACCCGAACCAGCACCTTTCTACGTGAGGCCGAGAGCCTGGAAACTGCTCTCTGAGACTCTGTCCCCACAAGTGGATATATTTATGCATTTAGCGTATTTGGTTATTTTTACATTTAAAAAAATAAAATTTAATTTTATAAGTTACACTATATTTAAGCCCTATATTTAGCTCTTTGTACATGGTTATCGTGTTTGATCCTCATAAGGAAGGTGCTGCTATTACTTCCATTTTACAGATGAAGAAACTGAGGCTTTGATGGGTTAAGTGGCTTGTACATGGCCACACAGCTGGTATGTGGTAGGGCTGGTGTTCAAACCCAGGTCTGCTAGATACCAGACTTCGTGCTCTTAACAGCTTCACCTGCGTTTCTTCCAGTGTGATCAGGGGATTACCTGGGTGTGCTTGTTACGTGGAGATCCCCAGATCCCACTCTCCAGACCCACTGACTCAGATTCTGAGACTGGCCTGGGAATTTGTACCTTACTTAACAGGAGCTCTGGGTGATTACTGAGTGGCCTAAAGTGTGACCCCCGCTGTATCTCATTAGATTGCTGCAAAATAATTATAGAGCATTCTGCTCATGGGTATGCGTAGTACTGGGAAACCCTCTGAGCCAAGGTTATGTGCAGGAGTCCAAATTCCAGGATTCTTAAATAAAAACAAGCAGATAACAGTTATAATAGGGCAACTCTCTGTACTGTCAACTCCATTCATGCACCAGTATAATAAAATATGCAATGGTCAGAATTTTGTTTGTAGAGAATAATAGCCAGACTAGTTCATTTAAGCAGAAAAGAGTCTTTTGAAAAATAGGATATTGAACAGTTCATATTATCATTGGGGGAGGGGGAGAGGCTGAAAAAACTGTCTTCAGATTAAATATCCAAAACTGACTCCCAAAATCACACCACAGAACGGGCCTCGAAAGCTGTTGCTCTCCCCACGCTCTGGAAGCTGCCACCAAGCGGCGTGAGGGAGGAGAGGATCAGGATGGAGCCCTGGGTTTAGGCTGTAAGCAGACGCACAGGAGGGTGATCAGCATGCAGTAGTCGGGGACACAGAAACAGGCCAGGGAGGTAGGAGTTCAGAAGACAGGAGTGGCCAACATGGTTCAATGCAGTCAGAGGGCCAATTAAAGAAAAAAATGAAGATAAGACTAATGAGTATTGTTGACCTTGATGCCTGGGTGACCTTTGCTAGGTCAGTGAGTGAGTTTTACCAGCAGTTTCTGGGGAATGGTGGAGGAAGGAGCCAGATGGGTGGGATAAAGGATAAATGGAAATGGAGCAGATGGAAACAGCGCATGCAACGTGGACAGACAGACCTTAGAAGACATCGAGTTAAAATGTCAAGGAAATGAGGCTGTGGCCAAAGAAGACCTAGGCAGTTTTTTTATTTGTTGTTGGTTTGTTTTTTAGGTCAAAAGAAACTGGAGCCTACTAATATTACTAGCAGAGCCATTTGGAAGAGAAGTGAATTGATGGGTCGGTGTTCTTAGGGAAAGAGGGAAAGAGGTCAAGGACGAGGTGGAGAGGTTGGCCTGAGTGCCAGCATGACAACTCATGGAATGACGGGGGGCAGGAGGGGACAGGTGCATTCCCAGAATGGGGCAAATGGTGGAGCCCGAATTATGAAATAGATGAATTCACCAGCTGAGAAGCAAGGACTAGATATTGGGTGTGGAGTTGGGAAGAGGTGCAGGCTTGGGACCACAGCTGCCGAGGACAAAGGAGGTGATGTCAGTCAAGCATGTTGTCATCACAGATGAAACAGAAGTAGCGAATTCCAAGTAGGGCCAACCTGCCGAGAGTGTACGATTGAGAATTCTGCAGTCTCGGACCAGGAGCAGAGAGGTGGGTCGTGGGAGTGCTCCCGGGATGACTCTGGTTCCCAGTTCAGGACGATGCTGGTCTCCGTGCCTCACGCTCCTAATAACATGATGTTTCCTGTTTGGGTGTCAGGTGCCTCAGTCAGGAACCCTGAAGCTGTCCCACTTACAGGAAGGAACGTACACCTTCCAGCTCACTGTGACGGACACCGCCGGGCAGAGAAGCTCCGACATCGTCTCGGTGACAGTGCTTCCCATGGCCTTCTCCACGGGAGGTGAGAAGACAGTTCTTCCCTCGCATTCACAATGCCCAACAGAAACCAGACTGTTGACGGCAGGATGGTGTTGGGTTGGCATTTTATATTCTAACCATGTAGTCCATGGGCTCTTCCATTTAATTTTGGTGGTTGTTGAAGGAGAGTCTTTACTAACCATCTGAAAATAATAGGCTCTGTGATACTTGGGGCTAAGCGACCCTGCTGGACAGAGGTGGGAAGCACTCCAGGGGAGGAGAATAAGAATAGACTGTGTGAGCTCTGGCCCTAGAGATGCTCATCTCTCCTTGACTTGATTCCATAAGAGACCATCATCGAGCTTTTCCAGGAGAGGATCTGGTTTAACGGTGGGTGGTCTGTTAGATATGTATGTTCAAAGAGTGCGACAAGGAGAGTACATTTAAGACAAATTAAAATATATGAAGTGCATGTGTCAATTTAAAAGGACTATTTAACATTTTTTTAATTTTATTTTTTTTAAATAATTTTATTAGTTTCAGGTGCACAAGACAAAGCAAAACTTAGACGTTTATCATTTATATCCCTCACACTGTGTGAACCCCCCTCCCCCATCCACTATCCCTCTGACATCGCACAGAGCCATTACATTTCCACTGTCTCTATTCCTAATGCTGTACTCTACTTCCTGTAACCATATACATACAAATATATACATATACATACATATATATATTTATATAAAATTATAGTTGGCATTCAGTATTGTTCAGCTTCAGGTGTACCGTGCAGAGATCAGGCATCTACATCATCCCTGAGGTGGTCTCCCAAATGGGACACATGTCCATCGGATACCCTACAAAATCTTTACATTATTGATTACGTTCCCCAAATTAATTTTCAAAACCCCGTGGCCATCTTGTGGTTACCGACTATTTTCTAAACCTCTCATCTTCCCCCTTATCCCCACCCCCCGGCCCCTCTGGCAACCCTCAGTTTTTCCTCTATGTCTCCAAAACTGTTTCTGATTAGTTCATTCACTTATTCTTTTCTTTAGATTCCGCATATAAGTGAGATCATATGGTATTTGTCTTTCTCTGTCTGACTTATTTCACTTAACATAATGTTCTCTAGGTCCACCCATGTTGTTGCAAATGGTAAGATTTCTTTCTTCTTTATGGCTGCGTAATACTCCATTGTGTAAATGTACCACAGTTTCTTAATCCAGTCATCTACCGATGGGCATTTCGGTTGTTTCCATGTCTTGGCTATTGTGTATAGTGCTGCAATAAACATAGGAGTGCATAAAGATTTTTGAATTGGAGTTTTGGATTTCTCTGGATAGATACCTAGGAGTGGAATTGCTGGATCACAAGGTAGTTCTATTTTCAGATTTTTGAGATACCTCCATACTGTTTTCCATAGTGGCTGCACCAATCTGCATTCCCACCAACAGTGCACAAGCGTTCCCTTTTCTCCACATCCGCACCAACACTGTTGTTTGTTGATTTATTGATGATAGCCATCTTGACTGAGGTGGTATCTCATTGTGTTTTTTATTTGCATTTCTCTGATGGTTAGTGAGGTTGAGCATTTCTTCATATGTCTCTTTGCCATCTATGTGTCCTCTTTAGAAAAATGTCTCTTCATGTCCTCTGCCCATTTTTTAATTGAGTTGTTTTTTTGGAGTTGAGTTGAGTTTTTTATAAATTTGTGATATTAACCCCTTATCAGATATATCATTGGCAAATATCTTTTCCAATTCAGTAGGATCCCTTTTTGTTTTATTGATGGTTTCCTTTGCTGTGAAGAAAACTTTTTAGTTTGATGTAATCCCACATGTTTATTTTTTCTCTTACTTCCCTCGCGTGAAGGGATATATCAGTAAAAATCTTATTCCGAGTTATGTCTGTGAAGATTCTTCCTATATTTTCTTCTAGGAATTTTATGGTTTCAGATCTTACATTTAAGTCTTCAAGCCATTTTGAATTTATTTTTGTATATGGTGTAAGGAGGTGGTCCAGTTTCATTTTTTTGCATGTGTCTGTCCAGGTTTCCCAGCACCATTTATTGAATAGACTGTCTTTACCCCACCGTACATTCTTGCTTCCATTGTCGTAGATTAAATGGCCATATAGGCATGGATTTATTTCTGGACTCTCTATTCTGTTCCATTGATCTATGTGTCTGTTTTTATGCCAGTACCATGCTGTTTTGATTACTGTAGCCTTGTAGTATAATTTGATGTCAGGTATTGTTATACCTCCCACTTTGTTCTTATTTCTCAAGATTGCTGAGGATATCCGGGGTCTTTTATGGTCCCATATAAATTTTAGGATTATATGTTCTATTTCTGTGAAAAATGTCTTTGGTAGTTTGATAGGAATTGCGTTGAATATGTATATTGCCTTAGGCAGTATGGACATTTTAACGATATTAATTCTTCCTATCCATGAACATGGTATGTGTTTCCATCTATTTGTATCTTCTTTCATTTCTTTCTTCAGTGTCTTATAATTTTCTGAGTACAGATCTTTTACTTCTTTGGTTAAATTTATTCCCAGGTATTTTATAGTCTTTGGAGCAATTGTAAATGGGATTGGTTTTTTATTTCTCCTTCTGATGTTTTATTATTGGTATATACAAATGCAACTGATTTCTGAATATTAATTTTGTATCCTGCTACTTTACTAAATTCATCTATCAGCTCTAATAGTTTCTTGTTGGAGTCTTTAGGGTTCTCTATATATAGTATCATATCATCTGCATATAATGACAATTTTACTTCCTCCTTACCGATTTGGATGCCTTTTATTTCTTTTCTTGTCTGATTGCTGTGGCTAGAACTTCCAGCACTATGTTGAATAGAAGTGGAGAAAGTGGGCAACCTTGCCTTGTTCCTGATCTTAAGGGAATGGTTTTAGCTTTTCCCCATTGAGTATGATGTTAGCTGTGGGTTTATCATATATGGCCTTTATTATGTTGAGATATGATCCCTCTATTCCCACTTTCTTAAGGGTTTTTATCATAAATGGCTGCTGGATTTTATCAAATGCTTTTTCTGCATCTATTGATATGATCATGTGATTTTTATTTTTCATTTTGTTAATGTGGTGTATCACATTAATTGATTTGTGGATGTTGAACCACCCTTGCATACCAGGGATGAATCCCACTTGATCATGGTGTATGATCTTTTTAATGTATTGCTGAATTCTGTTCGCTAATATTTTGTTGAGGATTTTTGCATCTATATTCATTAGAGATATCAGCCTGTAGTTTTCTTTTGTTTTGTGGTGTCTTTGTCTGATTTTGGGATCAGGGTGATAGTGGCTTCATAAAAAGTGTTTGGGAATCTTCCCTCCTTCTGGATTTTTTGGAAGAGCTTGAGGAGAAGGTGATAATTCTTTTTTTGAATGTTTTATAAAATTCACCTGTAAAGCCATCTGGTCCAGGGCTTTTGTTTGTAAGGAGATTGTTGATTACTGATTCAATTTCCTTGGCGGTAATCAGTGTATTCAGGTTTTCTGTTTCTTCTTGAGTTAGCCTTGGAAGGTTGTATGCCTCTAGAAAATTGTCCATTTCTTCCAGATTGTCAAATTTGTTGGGATACAGTTGCTCATAGTAATTTCTTAAATTTTTTTTGTATTTCTCTGGTGTCTGTTGTCACTTCTCCTCTTTCATTTCTGATTTTATTAATTTGGGTCCTCTCTCTCTCTCTTGTTTTTAATGAGTCTGGCTAAAGGTTTCTCAATTTTGTTTACTTCTCTAAGAACCAACTCTTGGATTCATTGATCTTTTGTATTGTTTTTCTGGTTTCTATTTCATTTATTTTCGCTCTGATCTTTATTATCTCCTTCCTTGTACTCCCTTTGGGCTTATTTTGTTGTTCTTTTTCCAGATCCCTTAAGTGTGAAGATAAACTGTTGATTAGTGATGTTTCTTGTTTCTTTAGGTAGGCCTGCAATGCTATGAACTTCCCTCTTAGGACTGCTTTCGCGACATCCCATAGATTTTGGGTCGTTGTATTTTCATGTCTCGAGATATCTTTTGATTTCTTCCTTGATCTCCTGCTTGACACATTCATTATTTAGTAACATATTATTCAGCCTCCATGAATTTGTGTGTCTTCCAGTTTTTTTCCTGTAGTTCATTTCTAATTTTATAGCACTGTGGTCAGAGAAGATAATTGGTATGATTTCAATTTTCTTAAATTTATCAAGACTTGTTTTGTGGCCTAACATATGGTCTATCTTGGAAAATGTTCCATGTGCACTTGAGAAGAACGTGTATTCTGCAGCATTGGGGTGAAATGCTCTGAAAATATCGATTAAATCCAAGTGGTCCAATGTATCATTTAAGGCTGTTGTTTCCATATTGATTTTCTGTCTGGAAGACCTGTCCCTTGTTGTCAGAGGTGTGTTGAAGTCCCCTACTATGATAGTGTTACTGTTGATCTCTGTCTTTATGTCAGTCAATATCTGTTTTATATATTTAGGTGCTCCTATGTTGGGTGCATAGATGTTTACTAGGGTTATGTCCTCTTGTCGGATCGATCCCTTTATTATTATATAGTGCCCATCTTTGTCTTTTAATATTTTCTTCATTTTAAAGTCTATTTTGTCAGAAATAAGTATTGCAACTCCAGCTTTTTCCTCATTTCCATTTGCATGAAATATCTTACTCCAACCCTTCACTTTCAGCCTGTGTGTGTCTTTTGATCTGAGGTGAGTCTCTTGTATACAGCATATACAAGGGTCTTGCTTTCTTATCCACTCAGCCACCCTATGTCTCTTGATTGGAGCATTTAATCCGTTTACATTTAAAGTGATTATTGATAGGTACATAGTTATTGCCATTTTTAAATTTGTAGTTAGATTGTTTTCATCTTTCTTCTATTTACAGAAGTCCTTTTAGTATTTCTTGCAATGCTGGTTTGGTGGTAATAAATTCCTTTAGCTTATTCTTTTCTGGGAAGCTCTTTATCTTTCCATCAACTTTAAATGATAGCCTTGCTGGATAAAGCAATCTAGGTTGTAGGCCTTTGTTTTCCATCACTTTGAGTATCTCCTGCCACTCCCTCCTGGCCTTCAATGTTTCTGCAGAAAAGTCATTTGATAGTCTTATGGGAGTTCCATTGTATGTAACCCTCTGTCTTTCTCTTGCTGCTTTTAGGATTCTCTCTTTGTCTTTAACCTTTGCCATTTTAACTATAATGTGTCTTGGTGTGGACCTGTTTGGGTTTATCCTGGTTGGAACTCTCGCACTTCCTGGGCTTGTATGTTGGTTTCCTTCATCAGGTTAGGGAAGTTTTGGACATTATTACTTCAAATATGTTCTCAATCCCTTGCTTCCTCTCTTCACCTTCTGGTATTCCTATGATGCATGTTGTTGCTTGATGTTATCCCATAGGTCTCTTAAACCATCTTCATTGTTTTTTATTCTTTTTTCTTTCTGTTGTTCTGTTTGGGTGATCTCTGCTAACTTGTCTTCTAAGTCGCTGATTCGATCCTCTGCTTCATCTAACCTGCTGTTAATTCCTTCAAGTGAGTTATTTATTTCAGTAATTGTGTTCTTTAGTTCTAACTGGTTGTTCATTATGATTTCTACATCCTTCTTGATGTCGTCTCTAAGCTCCTTAAACATTCTTATCATCAGTGTTCTGAACTCTGTCTCTGATAGGTTGGTTACCTCTGTTTCATTTGGTTCCATTTCTGGAGGTTTCTTCTGTTCTTTTATTTGGGACATGTTTCTTTGTTTCCCCATTCTGGCTGACTCTCTGTGTTTGCTTCGATGTATTAGGTAGATCCCCTAGAGTTCTTAGTTCTTGCTGGGTTATCTTATGTAGTATGTGTCCTTTATATTTGACTTGCACTACTTCGTTCTTCTCCTCTGCGTGTGCTCCAAAGGTGACTCTTGTGTTGTGTATATTGTCCTGTTAAAGAAGATCTTTAATTGCTTTTCGCTTGTGAGTAGGTGGGGTTAACTCCTAGGCTGACTAGTTGTGAGACTTGGCTCTGCCCACCGCAGGGTGTTCTGCTGCGTGAGGGTTGACCGCTTAAATGTGGTTTGGCCTCTATGGGCTCTTGTGCCTGTAAAGAATCCCCTCTGGGTGTGTCACTTGTAGGTCAAACCTGGTAGTACTCTGGTTTGGTCTGGAGTTGGCCTCTGGGTATGTTGAATCTTGTGCCTCTTAAGCTGGGCCCTGGTAGGGCAATTTCAGAACAAAGCAAATCACCAAGCACAACAACAACAACAACAACAAAGAAACACTCAAATACATTCACATGTAAAAAACAACCGACAACCCCCACTCAACACAGGCAAAGATCTCAAAGATATAAAGACAAAACAAAACAAAACAAAAGCAGCGCCAGTCTTGGCTTAAGCCCACCAAGTAATCTCCAGGTTGTCCTCTGCTGTACCAAAGAGTCCCCTGTGTATTGCGCAGGCAGAGCCGGTCACCTGGTGCCCGGAGTGACATTGGGACTGCAGATTTAGATGCATGGGGCTGAGGGGTCTGGACGATAGTTTTTACAAAGCCAGTGCAGTTTCTGCCCTTGCCTGCACATATGCTTGCTGAGAGTAGCACCACCAGCCCTGTGTCCAGTTCTCCTTAGTCTTTGAGCACTTCTTCCCTGTGTGTGTGTGTGTGTGTGTGTGTGTGTGTGTGTGTGTGGCGAGCAGGAGATTTCTCAGCTGCTGAAAGCTAGGAGCTGTGTCTGCCGCTTACTTCTGATCCCTGGGAGTGCCTCCGCCCATGTAATTACCCCGCCCTAGGCAGGCCAGAAAGGGTGGGGCTGGGGACGGAAGGAGAGGTCTTCTCTTTCCCAGCCCAGCTATGTCACACTCTTCCCGCAAGCCAGAAAAGGTGGGGACAGGGGAGTCCCCTCTCTCCTAGCCCAGCAAAAACCACACCCCTCCCAGCCTCCTCCTTGGGCCAGAGCCGCCCACCTGTCTTCCCAGAGCCCAAGCACCAAGGCTCCTCTGTAATCTGACACTGCTCCTCAGTTCAGGGGCCAGTTCAAATCTCTGGAAGGGCAGGGGTAGGATCGGAAGAGCGGGGGGAGGGGCCCAGGTATGGAGTTTGTGTCCTTTGTCCGGCCTAAGGTTTAACTGGAGGTATTAGCTGAGGTTATTGCCTCAAATGCTGGATATGCTGCCCCCGCGGTGGGAGAGGTTCACTGTGGGACACAGGGTAAAGAGCCCACCTCCCGGCTTTTGTGTTCTCTGTTCCATCCTGGGATCCCCTGCGTCTCTGCAGCTGCGGATGCCAGCTGCGTTTCCACTGCCACAGATGCAGGCTGTTTCCACAACCACAGGTGCGGACCGCATTTCCACAGCCACAGATACTGATGGCGTTTCCACCGCCGCAGATGGGCCGCTCCACTTCCTTCCTTCTTCCCCTGCTCACCCAATTTTCCCCACCTGCAAGTAATCCTTGCACCAATCTCTTAGCTGTTCTGCGTGATGAGCAGAGAGTCCTTTGATGGGTTATAAACGTCCCGTTTCTGATAAGATCCGGAGGAGAACTCAAAAAGTGTGTCCCGCTGCCGCCATTCCTATGACGTCACTCCTTAACATTTTTCATGGACACTTTACATATATGCACAAGTCCATTAATAACAGAGTTTACATGTCTGGGACGGAGCTCCCCTTCTGTTGCACAGTGGAAGTGCATTTATCTCATTTATCTATGTGTCTTACTTTCCCAAACATCTACATTTCTGAGATTAGCCCATCAACTTAAAAAAAACATTATTTGGAATCTGGCAGCACTAAAGGTGTAGGGAGAGGGGTATGGCAGAGGGAAAGCCCCCACAGGTAACCTCCGAGGGAGTTCTGAGGTATTGTGTGTGAAGGTCCTGTCGTCCAGTCGGTGACACGTCCTCTGTGTCTGCAGTCACAGAAGCTGTGCTAGGCGCTGGGCATGGAGTGGGGGCCCCTCCACCTGCCCTGGGCCCCTAGTGGACCTTCACTGTCACTAGCCACGGCTCTAGGAAACTCGCAGCATGTCTCTGACATCTTTGATGACTTAGTGTTTGGATGGTGATTAAGCCAGTAGTTGGAAAAATCAGGATAAAAAGATTGGAATATTACTGATTTACTACTAGTGTTGCTGATCTTGACAAAGATCAAAGATACAGCTCAGTAAGCATTCTTAGAAATGAAGGAAGGAGATTTTAGAGTCCCAAGGACTAGGCAACCTCGAGAATTTGCCGTCCACGGGGAATCAGAGCATGAGCGGCATTCAGAATTCGGGTGGCTGACTCTGTCTGGCCAAGGCTTACACGTCCTGTGAGGAAAGAGGGGTGACCACACAGGGGCAGGCCGGACACCAAACTCCCAGCCACTGCAGCACCGCGAGGCTGTGACGGTGAGGGGGTGGAGCCTGACAGCCCAGCCCCAGTCGAGCAGGCCTGTTGATTTCTGCAGGTGCACGGGAGGCCAGGCGGTTACTCAAAGCATTGCTGAGTGCCTTCATGTGTTGGGCGTGCACCAGGCCATTGAAAATGTGGCCCTGGCTCCCGCCGGTCACTCCCCAGCAGGGCACCAGTGGCCCCGAGGGCTGTTCTCCTGGGATCGAGGGCAGGCACCTGGGTAGGGACCAAGTCAAGTGCTGATGCTGAAAGAAACGTGCTCGTGGGAAGAAGACAGAGATAACCTGTCATCCCCTACAGAAATTAGGGCATTGCTTTTGCACAGCTGAGCTGCCTGGGAGGGAGAAAGGGCCTGCGCTGATAGAAGCAGATGGAGACACCTCAGCAGCCCCTTGTTTGTCCTGGCTTTTTACTCAGGCCAATTTTCTAGGGCTCCACAGGTAAATTGCCAGTTGTACATCTCTGGCCTCTCTCCAAGATGATAATAGAATGTACTTGAAGTGGCAGACAGTTATGTGAATCACTTTTGATCACTGAAAGGCCACTTGGGTATAGGTCTAATACCTAGCAAATAAAAAAGAATGGCTGTGGTACTAATGGCTGCTCTCTGGAGGCACTCGGTGGTTAGACTGGAGTAACACACTATGAATTTAAGTTAATGAAGCACCACAGGGAGACACTGAAAACCAGAGGTGGGGGGTCAAGAGGTGTTTCTCTCCCCTGCAGTATAAATACTGATCTTGTAGCTAATGACCAGCTGCAGTAGTCATCGAGGATGGCACTCTCTGGGGTAAACAGACAAGCACGTACCCCTGCTTATGTGATAATAATTTGGTACAGTTTTGGATACAGAGGCTGCATGATTTCAAGTTTGGGGAAAAATAATATAGTCAAGCCAACAAACACTTCTGTCTGACCTACATCAGGGATCCCCAAATAGGATCCCCCACAAATGGCCAAGACATTTTGAGGATGAAAAAGAAGAAACCAGGACTTACATTTGATGAACTTTTGATCTTAAGTTCTCAGTATATTTTATCACATGTGCAATATGTTACCCAGCAGTGCTTGCCTGTTACGTATAGATTGGAGAGGCGTGTCCACCAATACATTACTGGTCAGGATGCATGGTCAAAAAATTTGGAGACCACTAATCCAGAAATTAATGGGTGAGTTATAAATATGGATCTGTCTCCAAAACTACCAAGGAATACGTGAAACCTTGAGGTATTCAGGGTTTTCACACCATGAACTTAAGGAATGTGAGCAGTATAGCTGCATCTCTCTGGGTGTTCAGTCTCTCACTTTTCCTTCTCTTTTCCTGAGCCTGAAACTTAATTCTCCTTTCTAGGTCCAACTCCTGAGTTATCACTGCGTGCTCTTTGCTTCTTCTTCTTTCTCACGCGATGTAACTACCATTTCTGTTCTGTATTTTCTTCCTCTCTGAATTGCCTTGCGCTCAGATGGACACCTTTCCCAGCCTTTTAATGTAACTGCTTCCCAATGGAATATGTAGCCAGGATTTCGCTTGAGCATGTATTCTGTGCTCAGCCATTTGTCTCAAGGGACTGTGTGGGGACAGAGCCCCAGAAAGCAGTTTCCAGGCTCTCGGCCTCACATAGAAAGGTGCTGGCTCAGGTAGTAAATGGCCATCAACTGTGATTGGATGGCCATCAGCTGTGGCTAGTTGGCTGTCAGCTGTAACCAGTGAGCCATTGGCCACTAATATAACTGCTGTGGCTGCGCTAGCAGAGAAAGATGGGGGCTAGCAAGAGATGGCGGCTGGGCTAGCAAGAGCGGGTTGCAGTTAGGATGGTGGGTTGCGGACAGTGTGGATCCAGCCTCCAGTGAGAGTATAGTGCCACCAGCGAGAATATACTAGTATGACTCCCCTATCTATGGCTCCGTGGGTGTTCTTTTTTGGCCTCACCATATCCTGCGTTCTCTTGGGAGCAGGAGCAGAGACCCCGCATGATTCCTCGCACAACAGACTGTCATCATTTACCACTCACCCAGGTCCTGTGAGAATTGTCTAGTCCATCCTGTCCCTGGAAAATTATGGAGCTTCTTACGACCTACTTCTAGCCTGATACTTTTAATCTGCATTACCAGCGTCCAAAATCACTTAGTTGTTACCGTGTTTCCCCGAAAATAAGACTGGGTCTCATATTTTTGCTCCAAAAGATGCATTAGGGCTTATTTTCAGGGGATGTATTATTTTTCATGTACAATAATCTACATTTATTCAAATACAGTCATGTCATCTTCTTCTGGAACATTGTCATAACGTACTAAACGCATCCGTCTGGCTGACAATCTTAACTGAGGCTTGTTTTCGGGGAAACATGGTATGTAGCTGAGTCTAATAAAGTTGGCTTAATTGGGAGTGGGGGGATGACTTTCAAGAAAACGCATTTGTCTCCTATATTCACAAAATGTGGATTGAAAACTACCAAGAGCTCCAAAGGAGAGACAATTTCATTATTTGAAGAAATGAATTCAACCAGCTAGTATCTAAAGATGCTGTGTATTGTTTACAGCACCAGGGATGTATGAGAGTCAACACATAGGGTTCAATAGTAGAAAGATAATCTCAGTAAAAATTATTACTTAGAAAATGAAAACAGAGGACATAGTGTGTATAAAATGGTGTCTCTAAGAAAACACGGTCAGCCACCCAAGTGCCATGCAGGAGGTATAAATAACCATGTTAGGTGGCCTACCGAGATGATGGGATGAAGGAACCGGTGCAGAGTGAGACACCTGAGGGAGGAAACCCAGGTGTGGATGGATAAGGCCACAGGGCTTCTCTCTTCCCATGTCTTCAGCAGCATCGGCTCCGAGAACGGCCCTCAGATGAAGAGCCCATAGTGATTCCTGAGAATTAATTTGGGGCAGGGGAACCAAGAAGAGACTCCCTAACTTTTCCAGAACCTGTTGCTCCAGCTCAGACTGTTAGGTGTTTCCTCATTATCTGCATCTCTTTGCCCACATGCATTTCATCACACATTTAGCCTGTGTTAATCTTGACACTGTGGAAGTCTTCACTTTCCCGCACCCTGTGACTTGAGTCTTGTTTATAAACAGGATGCTTGAAAGTCTGCTCACGCTACCACTTCTTCTGTGACGACGGCTGTTGCATTGACATCACCCTGGCTTGCAATGGAGTGGAGCAGTGTCCGGATGGGTCTGATGAAGCCTTCTGTCAAAACTGTGAGTTGGCTGCATGGCCCTTTGGAGTAGAAGGGATGTCTCTATTCTCATAATAAAGTACTAACTCACTATTGCTCTTTTTCTGCCTGGTGTCCGGTACAACTTTATGTGAACAAGCTATGCCTTAACTAAAAGAGCATTTGTTATGCTAGTTACAAAGGTCAAATATTCTATATTGCTTACATTTTTAAGAAATTGTTTTAAATTTTCCAAAAGCTTCTTTCACATTCAAAAAATGCTCGATAGCATGTGCTTTTTTAGCTAACTGAAGTGAGTTAATGTTTCCTTTTGACAATTTGTTTAGAAAGTTTATGACCCACTAAGGTATGGCCCAGTCAGATCTGTCAGGCAGCCTTGTGATGTCATATACATAAACATGTCCCACAGGAAAGAAAAGCTGCAGAAAGTTTAGTGAAGTATCATTTGGAAGAAGCAGATGAAGAATCTCACAACCTTAGCTTTAAGTTTTGTCTTTGTCAATTTGTGTGCGACATTTAGAAAGTTAATTATTGGAAGAAGAGAGAAGATTACCTGTTGGAAAATAAGAGAGACTTTTTATATGGGTCTCTGACATGTTTTAGATAGATAGGCTGTTATGCCCAAATATCCACAACTTTAAATCTACTACAAATTTAGTGGCTTTACTTAGCATTCAGATAAGGAACCTGACGAGTAACAGTAGCTCTTTCATGCTTCAGTGAGCCTTGACAGGAAAATGGTGACTCACGTGGCACCGGCCCAGCCTGGAACCACAGGACTCAGCCAAGATGCAGCAGAGAGTGTCCTGTTTGAAAAGTCCCAGAAAGCCACTGCCCCAAACTGGCCGGCTACATTATCAGACACAGAGAAGAGGAATCATTCCACCGTTTGGGGACCAAAGAGTCAAATTGGTCCTGTGGTGCCAGGTAAGGACTTGAAACACTCCACAAAAAGCCTCATTTTCTATTATGACACTGGGCTCAAAATGAAGGTTATATATGAAGAGTGTGAAGGAAATACCTTAAAAGACAGAAGAGAGTTAAAATGAAGAATTTGTCCAAAAAGCAAAAAACAGCTCCTGACATTTGCACTGAATGTTTATAGTAGGAAACACCTACTAAATACAATCATATATTCACCCATAGATACACACTCCAGCGGTATCAACACATTTGCTTGTCAATAAGTTAGTTAGAAAGTTTTAACACGTATGTTAAAGAGCCTAGTGAAAATACCCTAAGTATTAGATCTTAGGCTAGTTTGAGATGAAGCAGCATAACCCCTGTATTTTCATGTGAGCTCTCTTCATACTAAGCAGGTGAATAGAAAGAAAATATTGCGTCATGTGGAAATGGTTGCATGTGCTAGTAATTCAGTGTCATGCCTCCAATTTAACCAAATCTATAATTTTTAATTTTTTAACAAGGCTATAAGATTTTTAAATACATTCATACCACTGAAGCATTACAGAATTGTATCATTTAAGATTTCTTTTTTACACCTTTATATTTGCACGATTATATGACATGAGTCAGAAATATAGATTATCACAGTTCTATATGCTTTTGGGAATGTCTTTTCAGCACTCAAACTCTACATACATTAAACTGAAATAATCTGTCACTATTTTAATAACTTCTGAATGAAAAGTTTTTGTTCATTGCAGAAGATACAAAAGCAACAAACAGAAAGAAAATGATTCTAAATACCACTTCATTGAAAACAACTAAGGTTTTGGTATATTTCCTTCCAATCTTTTGTTAAGTGCTTCCATGCAAAATATTCCATACAAAGCCTTTCTTTTTTCTTTTTTTTTTATTGGGGAAGGGGAACAGGACTTTATTGGGGAACAGTTTGTACTTCCACGCCTTTTTTCCAAGTCAAGTTATTGTCCTTTCAATCTCAGTTGTGGAGGGTGCTGTTCATCTTCAAGTTGTTGTTCTGTGGTTGAGAGAACGAAGGCAACCTTGTTGGTTGAGAAGACAGCAACCTTGTGGTTGAGAGGACACGCTCCAACCAACTGAGCCATCAGGTAGCTCAGCGGCAGCTCAGCTCAAGGTGCAGTGTTCAATCTTAGTTGCAGGGGGCGGAGACCACCATCCCTTGTGGGACTGGCAACCTCGTGGTTGAGAGCCCACTGGCCCATGTGGGAATCGAACCGGCAGCCTTCAACCGGCAGCCTTCGGAGTTAGGAGCATGGAGCTCTAACCGCCTGAGCCACCGGCCGACCCCAAAGCCTTTCTTTTTGATAGTTTAGGTTACGTGCCCTTCAGAACGCCAGCTTCTGGTCAATTCTTGGTTGATGCTGCCACCTAACGGGCAAATCAGTCACTGCAGCCCTGCCCTGGGACTTGTTTTAGTCATTTTCTCTGTATGGAAGGAAGGCTGTATGGAAGGAAGACAGCCGCCTAAGAAACAGGACTCAGGGGACACCAGGTGTTTTTGGCGGAAGGCATGAAGAGCTGACAAAGAGAACTGAGTTCTCAGAGGCCAGAATGGGGGAGCTCTCACCACATCCTGGGTAGAGAGGCCCTCCTGATCATGAATGAATTCACTGAAGGCAGAGTGGAGACCAAAGGCCAGGTCTCCTTAATTAGGTTCTAGTCTTGGCTCCGCCTTTAGAGCCTGGAGTAAGTTGCTTCATATCTCTGGACCTCAGTTTGCTCACCTGGCACTGAGAGTCCGTCTGAGGAGTGGTCAGTAGCCCAATGTTCCCGCACTGCTCCCTCAACCCTTACCCATGCTAGGTACTGCTGCTCAGTGACCCCAGCACTGGCTCCTGGGGAGTCAGGCTCCGCCTCAGAATCCCTTTGAAAGCAAGGCTGCAGGCTGCCACCGCCAGCTGATGGGAACTGGCACCCGGTTTGAAATGTATTTGCAATCTCTGTTTTTGTTCTTTTTGGTAATGAGCCTTTGACTTGGGCTATGAAGATGTAAAGACTGGAGTTTTGCAGAGGCAGAGAGATTAGAGGTCCAGTTATTACATATAATATATATTGTTTTTTCCTAATTATGGAAGTGATACGTAGTTACTGTAGAAAATTTGGAAAATGCAGAAAAATATAAAGAAGAAAATTGAAATCATCTAGCAAAACTCCCCATTAATATTTTGTTTCATTTTCTTCTGGTTACTTTTATTTACACACACACACACACACAATTTGTTCACTTTTAACAAAATTAGGGTAATATTGTTTTTACAAAATGTTTATTTTTCTCACTTACGAGCATTTTTACGTGTGATTAAATATACATCAAAAACACAATTTTTAAAAATCTGGGGTAGAGAAAATGGGAAGAGAAGAACATAACTTTGAAAATGTTAGAAAGGGCCCTCCTAGCATGTGGTTTCTGTTTAGACCACTGCTCTCTCCTCCCTTCCCCTCGATGATCCCGAAGACCACCAGACTAGAATCCCCAGCTTCCAATTTCATGCATAGCATAAATAGATTTAAAAATACATTATTGCTTGTGACCTATGCCTGCATTTTAATAAGGGTCATCACTAGTACAATGAATATGGACAAGTTAAATTTTCTGCTGCTTTCCTTCCCCCACACACATATTGTGAGGATAAAAAAAACCTTCATTCATTGAAGATATACTAAAAAGATACTAAGATTAGTATTAAGACTATAGTACAAAAAGTAACGAGAGGCAGTTTTTCATCTATCACGTTGGCAAAGGGAAAAAGGTTAATTAAGCCTATAAGAGTACAGAGAAGCGAGTCTCATGTGCTTTTGGTGGGATTAAAACCATTGCAACATTCCAGAGGGTAGTTTCTGAAGCCTGAAAACTGTGTGTGCCTCGACCCAGTTATCCTATTTTGGGAATTTATCCCAAGCATGTCACTAAGGTTACAATTCAGGGTATGTACAAATATCGGGATACTCAAATGAACACACACGCTGACCACTGAGGCTCATCGGTGGGGACCGCACAGGGCGCTGTGGGCTGTGTTTGCTCAGCGTGCAGTGGCGTGTATTATTTTCATGAAATTAAAATGCCTTCCAACCACCTTGCAACTCCCTCTGTCAATGGGTAGCTATGCATGGTAAATATAGCACAATAGGTCATTCAGAAGAGGGGAAAAAATAATTTCTAAGACATTAACTATTTTAAAAGGATAGTTACCGAAAGGAAGTATTTGCAAAAGTGAATTATATCATGGTCTCGTTTTATTCTGACATTTTATAGATGAAGACACTGAGTGAGGCGCAGAGAGGTTAAGATCTGAGACAAGGTCACACAGCTAATCAGTGGGGAAAACAGGATTGAATGTAGCAGTCTAATACCAGCCCGAGCCAGATTATGGCTTATGCAGCAAGCCTCCCTGTGTGCTGAAAGACCTTCTTTCTTAGCTCCAGTGACAGGAAGCAGCTGAGCTCCCCTAAGACCTGCTGGTGTGCACTTTCTATGAGGGCGTTAGAAGCCCTGGAGTCACCAGGGTTGGCTACTTGTAGGGCTGCATTATGACTTGCATGGGCCCCTTCCTCCATTAAAAAAATTAAATATTATATTTTCTGACTGTGCTGGTATAGAGATGAATATAATTCAGGGCTAGACTCACTATTATACATTCATTATTGTTATATTGTTTTCTTGTGATTTTAAAAGACATTAAATAAAAAATATTTTTGCGGGCTCCTAAAAGTACCGTGGACCCCTAGGCTCCATGCCCATTGTGCCTAGTGGACAGGTTGGTCGTGGCTTTGTGATGAGCATGGGCATTCAACCGTGCTCTAAAGAATGGGTGGAAAGAATTGAATAAGTAGAATATAAGGATTTGAAATAATTGCATGAGCAAATGGAATTGGGAGTAAAAATACTTAAGCCAGGCACTCCAGCTGCCCCAAGTGAAGAGTGCTTGTTGGGAACAAAGGACAATATGGAGAGCCTTGGTGACCTGACTGAGGCAGCTTGGACAGTCTGAGTCAAAAAGAAGGATAACAGAACTTAGAGACGTCAATACCCACAGCCAGTTGAAGAGGGGTCAGGACCCATCCATCATAAAGCTTTCATCCACTCATGGCAAAAGAAGAAAAAGAAAGACAGTGTAGTGAGTTTTTTTTATAAGGTTAAATTTATTCTATTTCAAGAGCTGTCCTTTTAATTTATTAAATCCTTCATGATTTGGAGGTTTAGACATATTCTTTATAATGAAGTGAAGGTGATGGCCTTAGTAAATGGCCATTTCTTTTCATGTCTTGGCAAAGTAAGATAAATTGACAACCCTAAATTCGCCCCCAAATTATTTTGAATTTATATTGGTTCACACCCATCCAAAGGTGTTGAAATCACCTCGCCACATTGACCAGAGCCCAAGTTCTCGATGGCCCTCGTGCTGCACCAGCCCCATCACTTAGATCCAACATTCCCTGTCCCTGTCCTGCTGGGACACAGGTCTCCATAGCTCCAGGCCACGCCCCCCTTTCCTCCATGGCTGAGCAGACCCTACACCTGGCAGCCACGCCACAGTCACATAGCTGTCACCTGCCTGTCTCTTTCCCCTTTGGTTCCATGATGGTCTCTGTCTTCATTTAGTCTCACACTGGATGCTCTTCTTCCTTTCCCTCCCCTCACTGTTCTGGAAGGGAGTAGGGTTTCTGCCACTACCGTCAGGTGGACAATAATATAATAGAAATCAACTTGAAGGGTAAATCTGATTCTCTAGCCTACAAGAAGTTGCTTAGGCCTTAATCATCTTTCATTCTCTTTGGGCTCAGAGTTTGTAGAGGAAAGCCCAAACTATTGGCTCTATGTGGGCCGCTGTGCACGGCTCCTTATACAGCGACATGACAAGGCTCGGCAGAACGTAGGGAGCCTCGGCAGAACGAGTTCTCGGCAGAACGAGAGAAGCAAACATGGGCCAAGCTCACTGCCCTGATCCACTGAATGAGCGCGGTGAGCAACCTTTGCCGTCACCGCCAGCTGGAATGTCTGAAGCGGACAGGCCAGGGAGCAGCTCATGCAGGGACTGCAAAGATCATTTTCAATCATCGCCTTCTGGCTCCAGTAGGAATCTGGAATAACTTTACAGCTGTCCATCATCCAGCTGATTGGTGATCTTTAGTAAATTCATGTATATTTCTTAGTGCAAATCACCAAAGAATTTTGTAATATGCTACCTTTAAATAGTCTTATTTCAGTTGCAGGTGTTCTGAACATTTCTGTTGATGAAACGTTCTCTATGAATAAAGGAGCTTTCAATTTTTTGTTTGTTTCTCCATAAAATTCCTCCTGTCCTCAGATCATTTGTAATGCAATGGCCTTAATTAAGCATTGTATTTTCCAAAACTCTCACTTGAAATCACACCACAGCATGAGGGTAACTCCCCTAACTCATTATTATATTGTCAATGTAATAAGCACACAGATGCTATAAATTACTAGGCAGGAAATGATAGAATGGCACATCTATTGTGCCTCAGAACCTGGGGTTAGAAATTCCAATATTTGATCTTTCTGAACATTTGTTCTCAATAGTATATTACAACAGAGTAGAGTGATTCAACAGTTAGCACCGTTTCACTAAGCCAGAAGTGCTGGTTCTCACCAACACGCAGTTAGACCCTGAGGTTAAATCCAGTCTGTGGCCCACTTGCTGCTTGAATGGACCTGGCCAAGTGCTGAACCTCTGAGTCTCACCAGAAAAAATGGCGCAGGGTCAAGGTGAGAAAGTGAAGTAGCATGTGTGAGTGCCTTACGTACACGTTTTTTTTGTTTTTTGTTTTTAATGAAGACAAAGCTTTCTGGACTTTTTCTGCTTTCCATTGTATGAAGTCCAGAGATTACCCTTGACTTTTCTAACTGAGTTCTTCCCCTCCTCCTCGGGTTAGGGTGGGAGTTCTGGTAGTGTGTTCCCCTTTCTCTGTCCAGTGGTTTTGTACTAGCCACACACTCTGCTTTATTGAATTGGTCACATTAGTTATCTAATGTGTTAGTATCAAACATAGGTCTATGTTTATTCGAGAAATAGATCCTGTAAATCCTTAAGTCCATCCTAAAAAAATAAATAAGCGGCATTTTCATGTCTGTTTCCTAAAGTTTCAGATGTAACTTCAGTATATGCTCTACTTATTTTCCGCAGATAGCGGTTCCTCAGGGAAGAACAAAAAAGAGGAAAATTATATTTTTGAGTCAAAGAGCGATGGAGGAGGGGCACACCCTGCCCCAGAAACAGGTAAATATAAACGTTGGAAATTCACTGCAGAGTATAAACAAACATTTGCAGAACTGCATACCCACTAGTTGAAGATAATAGATGCGGCTGCAAGAACAGTGACCTGTGGATCAGAAGAAATGTATTCACATCTCCTATATCACACTTCAGCTATGGGCTCTTGAAGTAGTCAGCTCCCATCGCTGGCCTTCAGCTTCCTCTTGTATGAAAGTTGATTAGACGAGATCATCACTAAGTGCCTTCCAGGTATAACATTGTGTGAAGAGGCACTCATGGCACCGTGGTTAAGCACATGGGCTCTAGAATCAGACGCCAAGGCTCAGGTCCTTGCTCACCACTGAACTCTGTGACCTTGGGCAGGTTACCTAATCTCTCTGGATCTCAATTTCCTCATTAGTAAGATGGAGGTAATAACGATACCTGCCTCACAGAGTTGTTAGGGAGAATAAATGGGACAGTTAACAGAAAGCATTTAGCACACTGCTTGGCTCATACAGGAGCCATATAAATGATGGCTGTTAGGACTGAGTTATTTATGACACAAGAGTAAAGGTCTTAGCGTAAATACCCAGTTCTCTCTCCAAGTGTTGTAGTGACAAAGACAGAGGACAATAGGAAGAGGGAAAGTGTCAGGATAGAGAGAATATTTAGTAAGTGGAAGAAGAATACCATTATTCCGTAATTTGGGTTGTTTTTAACTAGAAAGAAAACACTTTCAACCTAGTCCTATAGAAAGGCAGGTTTTAGACCTAAATCCCGCAAACTAATCAGTATAAGAAAATTTAGGAGAACAAAATATGATTTTTAAGTTATAGATCTTTAGATCTATCAACGTTGAGAAAGCTTTCTTTTTACCTTAGAGTATTCTTTCTAATATCTGGATAATATTACAGTATAATTTTTTCTTAATTAGGAATATTGGGGAACAGTGTGTTTCTCCAGGGCCCATCAGCTCCAAGTCAAGTCATTGTCCTTCACTCTAGTTGTGGAGGGCGCAGCTCAGCTCCAAGTCCAGTTGCCGTTTTCAATCTTAGTTGCATTGCAAGGGGCACAGCCCACCATTCCATGTGGGAATTGAACTGGCAACCTTGTTGTTGAGAGCTCACGCTCTAACCAACTGAGCCATCCAGCCACCCTATTACAGTATAATTTTTAAACAACACATGTGCTGGCCTGCTGGACTTACCCTGCCAAGATATTTAAATAAGAAGAGCCAACCCCAGTCATATGAACAGAATACCCAATTCACCCCCTTCACTGGTTTCTGAGAAAACTATCATGATGTGTTTTAGAAGGGGCTAGAAAACTGTAAATCTCAAATTACACAAATTAAAAACACTGAAGAAATTATGCGAACTAAGTCCTGGAAAGTAGAGAATAATTTTCCGTATTCTAGCAAGTACTGTGTGGAGATTTTGTGTTCCTTGTCATCAAAGCTTTAAACAGGACTCAAATTAGACAATTCAGCAACCTCACATCTGACTTGGCAAATGGAAAATTCCCCTAGATTATATGTCTGTTTTATTGTTATTCTGTAGCCTAAACTCATCTTTAAACAAGTCACGCGCATTTAGAAGGGCAGCCTCTAATCATTTTCCTGTCCTGAACAAGCAGGGCTTGACCACAGTCTCTCTGTCCACTTTGTTTGTGACATAGCCAACCTACGTGGCTTTTACAGAGTGCAGGGAGGACTGACGGCCCTTAGCCATTCAAACCTGCCTTCCTCAGGGTGGCCAGTAGGAGTCTGTCGTAGCTAAGGCCCAAATGTCAGCATGGAGCCATTCAGCAGTGATTCCCGACTCCTCCCGAAAGGCTGGTACGTGTTGGCCTCTCACAGATTTTTATCTTTCGCAATTCTCTCTGGGAATACCAGCCTCACCCTAAACTTTGTTTGGTACCTAACAGTCACTAATGCAACTCCCACATCCCCTCCTCCTGCGCCCACACTTCCAGACTGTTCTGGAGAATCTTCTTCAGGAGTTTTACCTGGGATTCTACAAATACACCAGTAGTCACAATGCCTTTAGTATGTACTCAGTGCCAGGTCCTGTTGTCTTGAAGAGCTGGCAGCTGTACGTGGAAACAGTTTTCAGCCCAGAACGTCAAAGCTGTCCTGAGTGAGCTGCCTCATGTTTGGTACCTCAAACGTAGCCCTTGACTGTTTGCACCCACCCTCTCTTCTTTCCTCCAATACTAAAGCAAAAGGTGTCCCTTCTTCCAAAGTCAGCCTTTCCCCCAAGCTTGACGCAGCCCCTCATCTCCTCGGGTACGTTTCTCCATCGTTTATTAGCTCTTCTGTTTCCATCTGTTTCCCTGCTGGCTCATTCCCACAGCTGCAGCCACATTCAGACCCCTCCCAGCACATGACAAGCACAATGGTGGCCCTCACCCTTCAGTCTCCCTGTGAATGGATTCCCGGTTGCCACGTCCAGTGGCCTCCCAGCTCACGTCACTGGACCTCTCCTTAGCGTTTCTTTCAGCTGGGCACTTTTCTCTTGAGATCATTTCTTCCTTCTGCTTCCAAGACTCCCTCTCTTGGTTGCCTTCCCATTTCCCTGACCTGTCGTTTTCTGTTCTTCTCGGTTCTATTTTTCCGGCTGCCCTTTTAAATGCTGGTTTTTCTTGGGTTCTTGTTTCTAGCCTCCCTTTCTCTCTGGCAATCGCACCCACTTTTGTGGCTGCAGCAACCATCTTGATGCTAACGGCTCTCACATGTATAGGCCCAAATAACCCATGAGCCTAATAGAGAATTCCACCTGGATCACCTCTAGCAATCTCAATCTGAAAACATCAGAAAATAAACTTACCTCCCACACCCCCGCAGACAAGCTCCGTCATACATCAGATCACTCAAGCAAAAGTCCTGTGAACCTGATACCTGCACCGCACCTCTCACACCGTACTTCACGTAGAATTCTATCATAGTAACTGTAATACTTTATTGCATTTTTTCATTTAAATGTCTATCTTCCCAGACTTGAAGTTACTAAAAGAACACCTCCTTCACCTTTTGCAGGAGTGCTGGACCCTAACGGTCTGGGGCTGCTCTGTCTGGGCTGCATCCGGGCTTCAGCACTTACTGCACAGGCTACGTCACTTAATTCTTTTTTTTCTTTTTGTTAAAAAAAATGTTTTTTTTTCAGTTAAAAAAAAAGTTTATTTTCTGAGGTTTTCAGTTGACATTCATTATTATTTTACATTAGTTTCAGGTGTACAGCATAGTGGTTAGACATTTATGTAACTTATACAGTGATCCCCCTGAATAGTCTAGTACCCACCTGGCACTATGCATAGTTGTTGCAACATTATTGACTATATTCCCTATGTTGTACTTTACATCCCAGAGACTATTTTGTAACTGCTGATTTGTATCACTTAATCCCTTCTCCTTTTTCACCCAGATCCCCAGTCACTTAATTCTTGATGCCTTCGTTCCCTCATTTGTAAAATGGGGATAGTTCTAGTAGCTCATGGTGGTTGTGAGAATGAGATGACTGAAGCTACACAGCCCTGAGAACAGTGCTGGCACTCTTTGGCGTTAGCTTCTTACCTTTGCTTACCAGCACTTAGCTCAGTGTCAGGCACCTACCTGGCTCTTAATGCAGAAGGAATGAATAAATGAAAGAACATGTTATAGAATCAGCTTATGCGATGGAGATTTTGGCTTTTCTCGTTCCACCAGTTGGCAAGATCCTTGCAGCTAAAAATGGTTCCACCATATCATCTGTAAGAGCGGCCTGACTGTAGAGTAGGACAGACTAAAAATAGAGCCTGCTGAGCTCGATAAGAAAGGCCGATCTATTTTTTTTAGGTTTCAGTTCTTTAGATTCCACAAACAAGTGATATCATACAATAATTGTCTTTCTCTGTCTGACTTATCTCAGTAAATACGCCATAGAGATCGAATGCACAGTATAATGAGTATAGACAGTAACACTGTACTATAATGTCATGTGATAAACATTGCTTCAATGGCAATCATGCTACAATATATAAATGCATCAAAGTAGCACACTGTACACCTTAAATTTGCAAAAAGCGTATCAAATTTATCAAATAAAAAGAAAGACTGACTGACCTGGGACACCCGCTGTCCCTTCCAGACTCCGGGAAGCCTCCGAGGGCTGCTTCTCGCCAGGTTGTCCAGGACCAAGCCCGCAGGAAACCTCGATAAAGGAGAACTCGAGATTTTACTCCTCAACTATCCTTAGCCGAAATCACACCAGCATTATTTTGAAGTTACTTTCCAACAATGGATTTAGAAAAGGAAATAAATTTCTTAAAGCCCTAATCAGACCGGAAGTCAGGAGTTACTCTATGCCTATTTTAAGAGAATGATCATGTGTGAGTCCATAAACAAAATCTAGGACAATGAAAACATTTCCTGTGGCCACAGCATCTTTACAGTTGTCTGTTTAGAGTCCCCATGACAGTGGATATAAGGGTGAGCTGGCTGCAACCTGTGGACGTACTGATGGTCTCTGTAATTAACTGTAGGAACCTGGTAGAGAATTTGGTTTTAAAGAAGTTTGGGTTAGAGACTTAGGTCTGCCATTGACAGGCTATCAGCTCTTAAACTGATTCCTTAATCTCTGTGCACCTCGGTGAATCTGCAAAATGGTGCTAACACAGGTATCTCCTTAAGAGAGCTCTGCAGATGAGATGCAAGAGCGTGCAAAGTCTTACCGTCTGGTAGATTGTAGCTGCTGTTATTAACCACTGACCTACCCGCTTCACACCTTCCCTTTGCACAGGTGCAGTGCTGCCCCTGGCACTGGGTTTGGCCATCACTGCGTTGCTGCTGCTCATGGTTGCTTGCCGCCTACGCCTGGTGAAACAGAAACTGAAGAAAGCTCGTCCCATTACATCTGAGGAATCTGACTACCTCATCAATGGGATGTACCTATAATAAGTGTCACTTAAATAGCTGGGTGGGACAAGGACACGTTTCACCTAAAATGATACATATATTGGTTTCAGGATATTTGTAACTTGTTTTTCACTGGGCTAAGAAAACTACTGAAAACCCAGAAGATTCTACAATCCCCAAACTTTGTTCTTATTTATTGTAGATTTTCCTTGGGAAATACGTGAAATATTTTGAAATTTAGAGTCTATATGGTTAAAGATTTTACAAATGTAATTCTGATTTACCTAAGCTGTCCCTGAAAATAGAAATATGTAGTTAGCCAAGGCAGAAAATTTAGAATCTCAAGAGGTGGCCTTAGAATGGCAGTGCTAATAACCCTGTACTTTCTGGAAGCCCCTCGTTGCCTCTAGCAACCTGTACCACCGCGTGCATCGCCTGGGTCTGTGGCCTTCCTATTCCTCACTTTAAGCTTCCAAAGCTCTGCTTGTCCTTCTCCCCTTCAAACCTGTTTCTGAGAATCGATCTCAAGTGAGTTTATACCTTTGATGAGATGTTACCTATGGCAGGAATATCTACACTGTAAACCTTACGAACAGGTCAGTGATGTGTCAGGGGAGGTGAATGTGTGTTCTTCCAATGCCTCTGACATCGTGCTATGCAGGTGGCTGCCTCCTTAGGCCGACCTTTGGGAGAAAAAACTCATACTGGATTACAAATACCATTTTCCCCCGAAAATAAGACCTAGCCGGACCATCAGCTCTAATACGTCTTTTGGAGCAAAAATTAATAGGTCTTATTTTGGGGGAAACACAGTAGCTCTAACATGGTCATAAAAAGATACAAGTCAAGGTGGAAGAAGAGACACTGGCAGGTCAAAATTGTAACAGAAACTCAGCTGAGGGCAAAGTGAGCAAGGAAGAGGATTAGTCCTTTATTGTATTTACTCGACACTGCTTGATGGTCTAGAACACAGCAGCTCATTTTCAGTCACTGGGTTTCAACATTAGTCTGTGTTGATGGAAGAGAAAAATGCATTTAAATTGAAAAGCAGAACCTGGAGTCAATTTCTGGGTGCCGCTTTTATAAAAATGTCACATGTTTAAGTATCAGCAGTTTCTTTCATCCAATGGAATGAGTTCTTCCCATTATTTAATGCTATAAAATGTTATGTGCCATTAGCTAATGCCAGGCTATGTATTCCCAGAGTACAAAAGAGTTTTGCACAAAGGAGTTTATCTTTACAGAAAACAGGCATCTAGCTTAGCATCTCTTCTAATCCATAGGATTGTAAAGGCAAATTATTTGCATCACCAGTCATTGCCAGGATTACACATTTTCTAGAAAATACTGTAGAACACATTATGTTCACACTGAATCTGAAACAGGTTGTTTGTTTAGTAAAGAGCTTAATTTAAGTTGGAGATGTAACAGAATACATTAACAAATGGAAAGTTAATTCTAGTAAAATGAAATTGATTTTTATTTTCTGAAAACTTCAAGCATTTTGTTGAATGTTTAGAATGGAGCAAAATTTTAAACTTCTCAAGGGCAGTTTAGAGAAGTGACTGCGAATGAACTTCAGCTGTTTGTACTCTGCACTGATGCTGTGCAGTTTGTTTTTCTATGGAAGGATGTCACCTATAGCCATACCCAATAAAAGAAAAACTGTTGAGGCATGTCTTTCCGCACATCTTTTATACATGAAGAAATTAAACAATTTAGGATTGTTATGGTGTTGAAATACTTCAGAAAAGATGTCCTATATCTATGTGTACAATATTCCTTTAATAAATTGTATTTTATTCTTAAGCCTTCTTTACAACTTTTTAATATAATCATAAGGTGCTGATATTTACTGAGCTGTTACTGACCTGGCTTTAATCATCCCAACCCTATTGTACAAAGAAGGAAATTAAGGATTAGAAGATAATCACGGTCTACAAAATATTTATATTGTCGAATGGATGAACGGGACTTTTTAAAGTCACCTTACCTGTCGATTACATGATTGAAGGAATTCTGCATCTAAGGCCAATTTAAAAGTAATTTTAAAGAGAAAGTTGTCCACAATTTACCTCCCAGACACATTCTTATGTTTCACATCTCATTTCCTAAGAAACAGCCCACCTACCCTGTTTCCCCAAAAATAAGACCTAGCCGGACAATCAGCTCTAATGCGTCTTTTGGAGCAAAAATTAATATAAGACCCGGTCTTATATTAAGACTGGATATATATATATATATATATATACACACACACACACACACATATATCTTTTTTACTGGCACTGTATTTGAGCCATTCTTTAAGTACAATGGGGACAAAACACTCACTTCCTGAAAAATGGTAGAACTTGAGGGAGGTAAAACTAAAATCCAATAAGAACTCATTTGTTTTACTGAATATAGTTCTTTAATAACACAGTAAGCTATAGGAAATGATGATTTATACCCTGCAAGAATTATGTTATTGGTGTTTTGAACCCCATTTAGAATATTTTTAAAATTACTCATGTTTATTTCATGTACAATACTAGTATTCAATTACCACAGGCAGAGTTCTTTTAGTACCATACCAAACTATTGGAAATTTATTAACATTTAGCTAAAAACTACAAACACCTACCTCTCTAATGAAACAAAATTAAGAAGCTTTATTTCTTGGCTGATAATCAGATGTCAAGAATAGCTTCAAAGAATTTGAGTATTAGGATATTACTAAAAAAAGTTATTCTATTTTAAAACACACTAAATTTTTAAGATGCTTTAGTATAAGTACATTATCGTCAATTTAAAAAGCATAATCAATTTTTTTTGAACAATGAGTTCTTTAATTAAGGCAATGGGATTTTAAATATTTCCATGGACAATGTTACTGTACTATTTCCCCCCAAATACCACTTTTTTTCTAATGTTATAGTTGGGAAAGAGTTGAAACCCTCATTAGAAACTGGAATTTCAGTTTTAATTCTTAATTGAGAGGGCCTTTAATAAAATCAAATCTGTAAAAAAAAACACCTTGTTGCAACAGGATCTCACTAGACTGAAACTTTGAAAGAAATTTTCATTGTTGCCCTTCATATTATGTAAAGGAATCACTTCTATTAATGAAAAATGAAATGCTAAAATACTTTAGAAATTAGGAATAGTAAAGACTAAAGAGATTTCTTATCTCTGACCAACACATATATAAATTCAACTCTCTTAAAAGAGAAAAGCTCTTAGACCTACTTAAAATTCATTATTTCCATCTCTACCCATTTACTATGCCCCCTTAAAGTCCATTCATATTTATTCAGTATTTAAAATATTTAACTCACCAATGTGTGAAATCCAAGAGCAATGCTTGGCATAGCATTTATCTATACCAATCAGGTGACACTTTATACAGTGTCCCCTCAACCAGACTGCAAACTCTTTAAGAGTAAGGGCCTTTTTCTATCATCCCAAGACCTAATACAGGGATTTACATATAATAAAACGTTGGTAATGGCTATGACGGATACAGACTAGAGCATAAGTTTAAGAATTAAATCCTAAAGAATACTTAACCTTTGAAACTAACTTAAATGACACTGAGTCCTGGACCAAAAGGGTTCATGGCCTCGGTCCAGAAGCAATACCAACAGCAGCATCTGAAACCAATAATGAACTGAAACTCACAAGTTTTTGCCACCAACTAATGCTAGTTTCCTGTGCCTAAGACCTTGCCCAAGAGATAGTAGTGAAAAGATGTACGCATAATTGTAAGCCATTTTTAAAGAAGTAATGTCTAAGGCTTCCGGAGGTGGGGAGAGGTGCCTCACAGTTCACTAAGGATCTCTGTGTTAGAATCATACACACTTATACACTAGAGGGAAAGGCTTTGCTGGGAGTGCTAGTTCTGCTAGCTCTAGAACTTATACTGCTTCAAGTTCTAGAATCCTGAGAAAAACTAAGATCTCACTGCAAAACGTTATAAAACCACAACCTTTAAACGAGATCTCAAAGTGCTACTACTACCTTCTTAGACACTGATTTATAGTCATTATATGAATAAGTCCATGTGTAGGTGAGATGGGTTTTGATAAATTTATCCTCCTTTGCTCTCCCCTGACATCCAGTCAACTCATTCACTCACTCATTCAACATTTACGGTACATCTACAAGAGGACAAGCTCTGTGTTAGGCAAAGAAAAATGATAAATGAGGTATCCTTGTCCTCACGAAACAGAGTCGCATTCTACAAATCTACAGTTCAGTTAATGCTCCCACCTTCCCAGATTTCACAAAATGGGAACCACAGAAACAATTTTTTC